>NC_067401.1:312872072-313190643 GCF_016432865.1 Antechinus flavipes
AACACAAAAAACAAGCAAATATACTGTTGGTATTTTAAAATTTCATTATTTAAACTTTTGGGTAAAAAAACATATAATGATCCAAAAATGATACTGTGAAGATAAAAGAAGATATCTAGAACTTAATATGTTTAATCCATTGTGATTTGAATTTAACAAAAAGTAGAACTAGCTGTAGAAATACTAGGGCAATGAATTCATGTCCATGCCTGGCAAAGATTTAGTTAGCAATTACTAAATATCTATTAAGAACTAGGCACTGTGCAACTTGTTGGGAATATAAAGAAAGGCAAAAAATATTCCCCAATCTCAAGGCATTCAAGCCTAATGTGGGAGACAATGGGTAAAAATTTATGTAAAAAGAAGATATATAAGGGACAAATTGGAGGTATATTCAGAGATAGACACTAAAATATTAATACATATTGGGAAAGGCTTCTTACAAAAGATGTGATTTTAAATGAAAGAAGCCAGAGAAGCTAGCAAGCAAATAAAGAAGAATGTTCAGATGTAGGAGACAATCAATGAAAACACTAAGAATGGGGAGACAAATGTATTATGTGGAAG
The DNA here is from genome assembly GCF_016432865.1 of Antechinus flavipes. Taxonomy (NCBI): domain Eukaryota; kingdom Metazoa; phylum Chordata; class Mammalia; order Dasyuromorphia; family Dasyuridae; genus Antechinus; species Antechinus flavipes. The sequence continues at coordinate 312,872,640 of NC_067401.1, forward strand.
AATCAGAAAGAAACCCAATGTCTCTGGATCTTAGAATGCAAGAAGAGTGGGAAGGGAATATGAAGCCAAACAGAAGGCAGATATAAGATGGATAATACGAAAATCATTCATGGTTGATTCTGAAATGCATTAGGATTCTGTAGCAGATCTATTCTGCTTTTGTTGTTCACTCATTCAAATGTTTACTGAACACCCATGTTCAAGATCTAATGTTTGGCATAGTAGAGAAATGCAATAAGACATAGCTCTGCATTGTTTAGGTTGGTATTAAACTTAATAAGTAGTTCCTGAGTATATAACAACTGGTAGAGGAAAGCAAGGCTGATTTTGGATGTTTTGATTTCCCTGGATAACTGATTCATGAATTGAAAGTGGAATATATTGGTGAATTGATAAAATTAGAAATTAGTTGCTGAGCTCTATCTTTAGAAAAAGAACCTGCTAAATTAAACCTGACATAGTGTAAACAGAAAAGCTTAGGAAATGCATAAAGACAAAATATTCACAAAAGTAAAATACTTCTAACAATCAAGACTTCAATAGTTATGATTTCATCCATGGGATAACTTCTTTCATCAGTGAAGACCACAACTCTATTACACCTTAGTAGGTTGTTAGAAGATGAATGAATCTTTTGCAGCCAAAGCCATTACTTACTGGTCCAGTTTTTGATGAAATGCATCACTCAAAAAAATACTCTCTGGCACTGAACAGCTCACAATCTTTCTAGTTTGGTAGAAACTGCCAATTCACATACCACCAGTAATAATTTTTGATAATCCAGTTACTGCTGTGCCATGACAAGGTACCAAGATAGAATTTTATAGGAGAATTGTAAAATTCCTAACAAATTTATGAGTATTTCTTACTTCTGCAAGGATTCTTAACCTTTTTTGTTCTTGTTGTTTGTGTGTGTCATAGATCCCTTTTGTCAGGGATTCTCATGGACCACTTTTCAAAATAATATTCTTTAAAAATTCATAATTTAAGGAAAAATGGTAAATTTTAATTATATGTAAAAAAATTTAATATATGTGTTGGTGGAGTTTTTTTTTTTTCTGAATCAAGTTCTGAATCAAGATCCCCTAAAAGAAGAACCCCTATTCAGCTGTGTTCTAAGAAATTGAAGTGTCAGTCAAATAAAAGGAATCAGTTCAGTAATAACTAAAGTTAGTCAAGTAATTATTATTCAGTCTTAATCCCACAAAAAGCATCTCTGTGAAATATATGCCATCAACCCTTGAAACTGAAGCGATTATTGTACCAAGAGTAAAGACATGACAATTCAGGAGACTCCATTATGAGAATATTAATGCCAAAGACATCAATCTTTCAGAATTTGCTATTCCCAAACCCAGCTGACTTACTCATTGTCTACTCACTTTTTGAAAGATCAAGGGTATCCTCGTCCCTGGGACTCTCTTCTGATCCTGCTCTAGCAATACTGACAGGGGAACACCAAAAAGACCAGAGTCTGCACAAAGCAAAAGAAAATAGAACATTTCACATCTATTTCAAAGTATGAAAATAGGGATAGAAAGAGATGATTTCAAAGCATAAGTTTTCCTTGCACATTTGGAGCCCCTGACCTCATATTCAGTATGTCAGAGCTGAATGAATATATGCAATCAGGTTACTAAGTGTAATCAAACTAAATACTCTGGCAAAAGGCAAATATCCTTTCATATCTTTTCCCTCAAGAGTGGGAACTTCTATTTTAGCATAGATCAGAATTCAGAATGCTATAATGAATGAAATAATATAAAGGGACCATCTGCTTTTTCAGAAATCAGTTGGCAGTATGACCTTATTCAGCAAATCTTCTTTTCAGAAAAATAATATAAGGCAAAGAACTTAGAAAAGATGCATGGAACTTTAAAAAGATCAGAAAAATTCAAGAAGTTTATCTAATTTTGCTATCAATCATCACATTGTTGAAAGGAAGTGCTGCTATATCATATCTCTAAAGGGATTTAATATAGAAAGACATTCACAAAACTTTCTTTAAACTGAGGTTAAAAAAATTAACTAGTTAATATAGTTTCTATTTATATTCAATAAAATATTTGTATTGGAAGAGAAAAGCTTAAGTTATCCATCAAGAAAAGGTGCTCAATTATATACTACCAGGCCCTGTGCTAGGTAGTGAGGATACACACAGAGAAGTTAAACATTCCCCCTGGACCATGAGCTTCTCGAGTTTTGCCTTTCTTTATCTCTCCAGAACAGTGCTTGGCACACAATAGGTGAATAATAAATACTAACTCATTGAGCAATCTTAAGGAACTATTAGGAAAAGGAGCTGTAGCATACACATATGTAAATATGTACAAAATAAATACAAGATTATTCTTTAAAAAGCACTATATGCATCACCTCATGGGAACCTCACAACTACCTTTACAAGTATTATTAATCTCCACAAGTGAGGAAAAAATGAGATTCAAGAATTATATGACTAGCCATTTAGGTAGTGAAGCTATCACTCAAAATCCTAACTCTTTGATTTTAAATCCAATACTTTTTTGGTCACATCAATCCTCGAAAACCTAGAAACAGTTTGCTTACTGTTAATTTCATCACTCTAATCATCAGTCCAAACAATGTAAGAAGAATGAGATTATCTAGGACAGGAGAGCAGCTTTTCAGTGTTTCTCAAGGAGACAGAGAATCAGGATTTAAAACACAAGTAGCAGGGTTGACAAAAAAATAAAAATAAATAAATATAACTTGTCAAATGCTTTTCTAAACAATTTCTATTCAGTTTTCATTAGAAGAAATCCTCAGATGGTTCAAGAAGAGAGCCCTGAGGAATTATAATTGTGCTATAAAAATTCATGGTGGGTCTTTGGGAAGAGGTATAGAAAACAAAACTGAGGAGTGAATAGGGTTGTTGCGCAGATCAAACAGGTATGGAAGTGATTCCACTCTAAGAATAGGGATTGGATCTGTCATTTCACTGGCATAGAGAAAACTCTATTTACCAGAAAAGGAAAGGTCTATGTGTTTTCTTCAATGTATAATCTCAGAGAATTAGCCAGAGCACTGAGAAAGTAAGTCATTTGTCCAGGATTACACAGCTAGCATGTGTCAGAGGTTGCTGGTCTTCCTGGCTTCAAAGCTGTCTCTCTTAATTCTACTACATTATGGGGGGAAAAAATCACTATATAAGGGATAAGGCTAGTTTCTAATAATGATTGATCAAAAAAGAGTAATTTGTTATGCTCAAAGTTTGATCGTCTAAATAGCTTTACTAATAGTAATGCTATCAGGCTAACAATGATCAACAAAATAGTAGTGAATGTTGGGGATAAAAATTACAACCATTTCAAGGGGTCAGGTAACCATTCTCTGAATTTTTTAAAAGTCATCTTCATTTACTCTCCATCACAGGGACAGCCATGAAATTATTTATGATCTTTATGTAAGCTCTATTATTGAAATATAAGATGTTATTATTACTTCTGAAGCACTCTTCTCAAGAGCTGAATCTGTAGATGAATCAATAAGTACACCATACACAGCAGTGAAACATGTAGAATTGCCAAAAATGATAGTATCAAATGGAGTGAGAAGCCAATCCTCCTTCAAATTCCTGAACAGAAACTTTTAACACTTTCTCCTTATCTGCCCACAGTGCCCTCTAACATGATGTAGTGTGTTCTATACTTAATATGTGAGGTGTGAAAAACTTAATATTTCAACCCTGCCACTCATACTTAGAATTGTTCCGTAGGCATAATGGCAAAAAGCCAAAATCATCTTTGTTGCCTCTTCATGAGAGAATTTAATGATTTTTACTAAATGCCTTTACCTTTTGTTTTTATTTTCACAGCTTTTTGGTGCTTGAGCTCAATTCCAAGTGTATCATACAGTGCAGTCAATTCGATGAGAGCCAAACAGCAAACATTCTTCATGTCCTGAGGTGCCAGGTCACCAATCCTTGTGTTACCCGTTTTGTCCTTTGGCAGTCTGAAATTCTAAAAGAAATACCACAAATGAAGTAAATATAAGATGAACTCACTTTTTAAATAAAAAGATGTAAAGGAGTAAATAGTTTACAGAAAAATTCTGATTAAAATTGGAAAGAAGAATTTTCTAAAGGAAGAAGGATGCAACTAACCAATGAAAAGTGACCATAGAACCTGAAGCAATGTTGACCTGGATTAAAAAAGTGACCCATACTCTCACTGCCCTCTCCGCCCCTTTTCCTTCTCTCTCTCTCTCTCTCTCTCTCTCTCTCTCTCTCTCTCTCTCTCTCAAACTCATTCAAACACAAACACACACACACACACACACACACACACTCATTCTATGCAGGAATCCAGGAAGGGAAGGTGGTATCTTCATTAAAAATAAAACAGTAAGACAAATGGGGAAATGAAAAAGAAAATCAAAGAACACTGATAATTTTAATTAGAGAACTAGTCAAAATTCCAATATATTTGTGATGGAAAGAGCCATCCATATCCAGGGAGACAACTATGGGGACTGAATGTGGACAAAAGTATTTTCACTTTTTAAAAGTTTCTTGATATTGTTTATTTGCTTGTATTTTTTTTCCTTTCTCATGTTTTTTTTCCCCTTTTTATTTGATTTTTCTCATGTAGCATGTTTAGAAGCATTGCACATGCTATATTGGATTACTTGCTGTCTAGAGGAGGGCAAGTAAGAGAGGGAGGGAGAAAAATTGGTAACACAAGGTTTTGCAAGGGTGAGTGTTAAAAACTATCTTTACATGTATTTTGAAAAATAAAAAAGGTATTTTTTTAAGAATTATCCAAGCCCAGAAATTAAATATTTAAACCTGAGAATTAAAGCTATGAGTGTCAGGTGGATTGGCCTGCTACTCTTTACTCTCTACTTCTCCCCGTAATTATGCTCTGTCATGACATATGTATATATGTCTAACCTCTAAAGCACATTTGAGAGTCTAGAATATATTCAGCAAATCTTCCCAGAATAGCCCATCCCCATGTCCAGTGATCTTGGTACAGGTTAAAGAACACATTTTCCACTCATTTAACCATGAAGGAGTCAAATGCTGAGTACCTAGTCAGTTAGCCAAAAGGACAAAGATAAGAACTTGAGAAAAGAATTTCATTTTCTCCTTCTTGGTTCTCAATTTCTTTTCTTTTCCTCTCCCAAAGCCCCTACCTAGCCCTCCCTGACTTCCAGATCACACATTCCACAATCACTTGGTTTAGTAGGGGAAAAAATAACATTATAGAAGAGACTAAACTGGAACATGGAGGAAAACAAACAATAAGGAAAAAAAGAAAGAAAGAAAATATGTAATATGGTGAAATGGGACAAATTTGCTGACATGCTCCCAATACAGTCTCCTCTATTTATACTTTTTCTCTTGTTTTTTGCACTATTTTAATAACAAAGTTGCTGAAAAGGGGGGGGGGGGGGGGATAGCGTCACTGAAACAGTAAATAAAAGAAAAAATTAAGTATAGAAGATAAGGAAACACCAAGAAGGAGGACGGTTTTGAAAGTTACATGACTAAAGTATTATATAATTAAAAGGGGAAAAAAGCTCTGCAGAACAGATTCAAAATTTCATATTTAATACTTATTTTATGTTCTATTTCATATGTGCAAATGTTCATTTTATTTGATGTTGTTAGGTTTTAAATAATATATACATTTTTTAAATCCCATATTCTGATTTGTGATAAATCCACTCTCTCTGCTACCAAAAGGCACCTCTATTAGGTTCATGGAAAAGCTAAGTATCAAAATAATCTATTATTTCCCACACAGTTTTCCTTAATCTTAATATGCTCTTAAATAAAAATGAATACACACACACACACAGACTTCTATATGTCCTACTGAGCTTCCTGTCATTTAAACTAAAAATTCCTTCTGAGACAAAAATTGTATTTTTTCATCTTTTTTTTTTCTGTTCTAACAATAGAATAATTGGGAACGCTGTCCCAAATTAGCTCAAAAGATTAAAAAAAAAGACTGAAGCTATATATATATATATATATATATATATATATATATATATATATATGACACTAGTACTATTGTCTATGAACTATATTTTTTTTAAATGACAATCTTTATCCTAGGCAATCAAAACCATTGAGGAAAGTAATCTCAGGGCTAATATCAGTTTCCTTGCCATAGTAGTCATCCACACCCATAGAGTTTTGTTCCTAATAACACTTGATTATCTAATTCTCCCTAAGAATTTCTACTAAAAGTTGCTGAACTGTCACTATTTTAAATATTTTGTTATTAATATTTGACTTTTTTTTTTTTCATGGAATGTTGGGGGTAGGGGTAGAGTTAGTCTAGAATTGTGATTTCATAAAAAGAAGCTCATTATTGGGAAACTTCCTCTACAACATTCTTAGAAAATTGCTGATCATCCCAAAATATTAATGGCTTTGCCAACAATCACCCTGCCAATATGTGGCAGGAGCTAAACTTGAAATCCAGTCAAGGAACCAGTTAATATACAGTGGATTAGACTACTGGGCCTAGGATCAGGAAAAACAAAATCTAGCCTCAGAAAACTCCTAGCTATGTTTCCCGGGCAAGTCACTTTGCCTCAGTTTCTTCATCTGTAAACTGGGGATAATAATAGTACTAACTTCCCAGAATTTTGAGAATCAAATGAGATAATAATTGTAAAATTCTTAGCATAGTTCCTGGCATATAATATGAGCTATGTAAATATTAGTTATTATTCTGATTATTCCAACTATCCATTTTGACATGGCATTTCTTGGATTATTATTAAAAAATTAAGTGGGCATAAAGAAAGTAACAAGGAAACAAACATGAGGTTCCTCGGTAAATCAAGAATTCAGAGTGGATAACTACTATTCAGATAGCTTAGTTTAAGCTCTACTCCCCTATGCTAAGAGAGCTATGTTATCAATTCAGGAATGAAATAGTTATTGGCTTATTAACTTTATAACTTCCAGGTTCTTGGTAAAGAAGTGACTGGTAGAATTCAGTCTGGTGAGGTCATCTTATAATTGCTAAGAATGGCATCCTGCATCTGACTCTAAATTCATTGTTCTGAACTGTTAAATGCCAATAACCACATAGAAAAGTGATCCAATATTAAATTGAAATTGTTATAACATTCCAAAAGGAGAAAATGCAATGCAATAATTGAAGCATTATCCCAGATAAATATTCAAAGAAACCTAAAATGTTATTACTTCAAGCATTTGGCTTACCTAGCAATTTTTTTTTTTTTTAAAACACAGCACCTAATAAAAAGAATGAGCTCTTTATCCCAATGTTTAATTCATGGTAGAACCTTTAAATATTTATGAAATTTCCTCACATTTTTGTTTAGTTAATGGAGTAGATTGTCTAGTTTGTTGAGAGCAAGGAGTGTGATTCAGCATAAGCTACTCTGTCTTTTTGCTTACTTAAAAATAGAATTAAAGACTTATCAAAAATTCAGTGTTTTTCTTAAAATCAAATTGCCAGAGATAGACATAGGCATGTTTTTTGAAGCCTACCTATTACTGGGCACAGAATAGGAAATAAATATTTATTGATTTGCCTTTTATATACAGTACATAATTGTAAATCTATAAAATTAAAAGGCTTGATTATAACCTCTGTAAGATCATTGCAAGCACTAAAATTCAGCAACCCCTGATTATCCTGAATGATGGAAGATAAAAAATTGGAGAGCAAGTCAACATTATTAATATCTATTATTTGACTTTGTAATAAAACAAGTTCTCTCCTTGCATTAATTTTTGTCTCCAACTACTTTGGCAGGCTATAACTTCAGCTGTCTTTATTACAATAACAGCAGTTTATGTTTCTAATGCTTTAAAGTTGGCAAAGTACTATTCATAATAACCCTGCTTGATAGCTAGTACAATTATTTTCACTCTCTTTTTCATAGATAGGGAAACTAAGGCCTAAGAAGAAAAATTAGTTGCTTAAAGAAAGCTATACCTGGCAAAGAAACAGATTCAGGTGCTTTGGTTCCAAGATCAGTGTTCTTTGATTTATTTCATAATAATTTCTAATATGTCCTCCTATAGGAACTTTCTTATTTGCTATGTCTAATATGCTGGGGATTAAGAAACTGAACAACCAAGGTTGCTATTCAATAACAGATTTAAATGGGAAACAATGAAATTTCAAATGAGAGTCTAAATTTAATTTGATAATTCAATGCTATTAATTTCAGAGAGTTGGAGGAAGTCTAGAAATCTGGACAAGTGAGGTGGTTCTTCTATCCATCATCTTCCCTGTTTCTTAGAAATGAAGTGAAAAAGAATGCATTAATTAGACAGGTAAAGTAACTAGAATGAGAAGATGTTCTTAATTACTCATTGGATTTGTTTTTACATCAAAACTAAAGGTCATTTACATAACATCCTTTTGGTCATATTAAAATAATTAAACATAATTGGTCTTTAATCAATTAATTAACAGATGTAAGACTCCCATTCTTATCTGTATCAAAGCATATCACTAATCCATGCTGGTTAATCAAGGTAAGGAAAAGTCTGAGATTCTAGCTGACAATACCTCTCTCCTCTTCTAATAGATTACAATTTTTAAAATAAATTTGACTCTGGATTAATACATTTTAAAGAATTAATGTTGAAAAATGCTAGCACTGGGCTTTTGAATGGTTTTAAAGAAAAGTAAAGATGACTTTTTTTGTCATTTTATTGTTTCATATTTAATACTGAAATGACTATTTACATCTATGAAATCATATATCTATTTAAATATTACATGATGTATAGAATTATAGAGCTGGAATGAAATTCAAGAGACAAACACTAATTCAGAAAGTAAAAGTCAATATCCATTCATTCATTCCTCATCTGTTGAGAGAATGCATGCCAAAGAATGCCTACTTAGTATAGAACTCTTAAGATATATACATACAGGTAATGAATTATACTCTTCTTTGTTCTCTAGAAGCTTTTTTGAGGTCTCTTTCATGTTGGCTGCTTGCTCTGCAAAGGAAATCTCTAAGTTGATGTCCGTTTCAGAAACAGGTACATCTTCAGGCAGGTATGGGCTGTTCTTCTCACTAATCCCAAGGTTAGAGGCCAAATCTGGATATAAGAGACCCAAAACCAAGAATATTATAAATGTTTGTTATTTCTGTAGTTATTTCTTCTACAAGCAAATCATGAATCTCTGATGCATTAGACAATCATTAAGAGTTACTATGTCTGAAAAAAGCAACAATAACTAGCATTTATACAGTTCTTCAAAATGTACAAAGAACTTTTATACATGTTATCTCATTTGATCCTTATATTTTTATCCCCATTTTACAGATAAGGAACCTAAGGCTAAGAAAGTTCAAATGATTCGTCCAGAGTCACACAGGTAATAAATGTGAGATAGGATTTGTCCTCAAGTCCACTGTGCCACCTAGCAACCATAATGAAAAACTATCACTAGTGGACATGATAAGATATTTTTTCAGAAATAGCCAAACTGGTTTTCAGAAAAAAAAAAAAAAAAATGCTAGTTATCACCAGGCTTACATTTGAAGCCTTTCTAATTTCATAAAAACTGATAAGGAGGATTCTACTCCAAAGAGATAGCATTTGAAAACTAAAGTTAATCTTAGTTACCCCTTGAAGGATTGAAGAACTTTAGTGGGGGCTATTTAAACACAAAAAATAAGATGATAAATGGAAAATCCAGAAAAGAAATTGGAAAATGGTACATAACAAAGGGACATTCCAAGGAAGTAGACACATACTCATTTATTAACCCTTCTTTCTATACAGCCACACGTACATGTCTTGGATTAGATTATATTTTAAAAAATCACTAAAAGTGGCCATCAGCTTTACCAAACTAAGGAAGAAATTAATAAAGTAGAGTTGTATATTAAATGTGCATTTGATTAGCAAAGGAGGCACAAGATTGACTAGGATTCTTTAATAGCACCAATACCATATTTCTCTACCTGTTTGATGCTAAAAAATTTTCCTGGAATAAAACTCCCTCCCCACCCAACCTGCCCTTTACTGGAATTTCACCTACTTAGTATTCTGAGAATTTCAAAGCCAAAAGTGCCAAAAAGCTAATAGCTGTGAGTCAGGGCTGGAGCCAGCTGGTACCAAAACAAACTGGTAGAAGAGTGCAAAGGCACCCAGAAGATCCTTGGGCCATATTAGTCAGAAATGTTCTGAACTTCATCATCATTTCCAAGGATTAGTTTTGTTTTTGTTTTTTTCCCTCTATTCATGACAATCTACATTAATATTCTAAACTTCTCTGCTGAAACAAGCAGCTTTAACTTCTGATGATGAGTCTTCTAAGGAAAACTCTCCAGGAAACTTTTCAGTTTTGAATATAGCACATACTGAAACAGCCTGGGTGAGAACTGTTGCATTGTGGTTTGTTCTGATTTTTTTTCATTATATTCACTCTGTTTACAGTTTAAAAGCTCTGAGAAGCCTAATAAAAGCATACACACCATCCACACTGGCACCCAATCATAAAGGAGTTTAATGAATTTTTGAAAGATCCCTGGGGAAAATTAAACAAATACAGAGACTTGGATGGAAATTAAAATAAAGGTGTTTGGGAAGAAATCAAGATATCAATCATTTATGTTTATGAGTATGTACATTATTTAAAAAAAAAGAAATATAAATGTAACTTTTGTTGTTACATAGTTTTTTTAAGCTTGTTGTGACCCATTTCTTGGCAAAAACAGTGGAATGCTTTGCCATTTCCTTTTCTAGAGTATTTTATAGATGAGAGACAAAGAGAGATAAATTATTTGCCCAGGACCACATAACTAGTAAGTGTCTGAAAAGGGATTCGAATCCATAAAACATCTTCCTGACTTTTATCTATTGCATTACCTACTTATTTTCTCCCCAAAACCCACTTACATTGAATCTCAGCTAATGTCCTTATGTCCTTTACTCTCAAAGAAGCACAAATTTAAATTTAAAATAATAGCACTATCGCTATTATTAATAATAAAAGTGACAGTAACATATCTAAATCTGAATGAGAAAAGCAAACGTCATCTATGATTTTTATATAATGCTGCTATTTCTCCTAAAAAACAAACTTAACCCATAAATACATTTTTTCAATACTGGCATTCTATTAACTGTTAATTTTTTGTTTTGTTTTGAAGTGGCAACCAAAGGGTCAAGGCAAGTTTTTTTTTTTTTTTTTTTTCATTCTATTTTGCCCCTGGTTTATTCTGGTTTGTGCTTTTCTGTGAATGTGTGTTCGTTACCTAGGAAACAGCTGTAAAGAAGAAAGCTGATTGGCCACTTTTTAAATTAGCAACTATTTTGTACTACCTTATATGCAGCTAAGAATTTTTTGAAGAAAATATTGTTCTCCCTGACTATTCCCCCACAAAAAAAAAAAAAAAAGTCACAATGAAGACAGTAATTGTTTTTTTTTTTTTTTTTTGTGTGTGTGTGTGTGTGTGTTTTTTTGTTTGTTTTGTTTTGTTTTTTTTAAGCAATTAGTTCTTGCTAGAAAGAATGCTTTGTAGTAGAAGAAATGGGACAGGAATAAAGATACAAAACACACATATGAAACAAAACTTCCTCCCCCACACTGAGAAAGGAAGAACAGTGAACAGAAGTATATGTTAACATAGATGCAATGCAACTAGTCATCCGGTTGTTATACAAAAATTAATATCTTTGAAATTAAAATCCAACATTTGAATATATAATTTACCATCAAGCAGCCAAACTAGTGATAAATCATATTCATCACAGAATAATAATTGAATTATTGTTTATTGTCAGATGGGAACTAACACAATGTATTAAGAGAAGCCATTTGGCTTTTGTATTAAATTCTCAAGGTGTGAATTGCTTTACTTCCTTTCCCTTGGTTTCCCATTTTTAGGATTGAGTCAGATGCCACATATATTTTGTAAAACTTCTTAAAGATCATTTCTCTCTTACCATTCATACTCGTTACAAAAATCTAAAGGCAACATTTAATAAAATTGTTTCTCCTGTCTCCAAAGTACAAAATAGGAGATAATAAAACAATTTTTTAAAGAATGATGGATTTTTCATTATAATTTATATTATATTTATTTACTAAGAATATTGTGCCATTAACATGGAAAAAGTTTGTGTGTCCAATAATGGGCGAATATTCTCCATATAATTAAGACCCATTTTCAAATATGAAAAGCCCTGCATTTAACACTAGAACAGTCTTATGGTTATCTAAATTAGAGAACAAAAAATTATTTAAATTAACATGTATAAAAATTGAGTGGCAGAAACTTCATTCGCCATGAATCACAGCACCTCCACCCTCAGGGAGCTGTTGGGATAGTCACACTTTTGAATGAATCCCAGACAGTGTTTTCCCATCATTCTCTTCAGATTTTTCCACTGTTTGCCTAACACTGGTTTCTTCACTGGCTGAAAAAGAGCAAGAAGAGCACTGAACACAGGTGCAGTTGTAAACACTGGGAGACTAGCATGGCTTTACTTGAGTTTAATTGATTCTCTTGTTATGCTAATTTGAGAATCTGGGCCCACTTCACAGTATGCTGGCCAAAACAGATGTAAATCAGGAAACAAGTAGGTCACACTACTCCAGCCTGTTTGATGCAAGCACAGCTTCTGGCAAGGACTAACATGATGAATTGGCCTTTTAGAACTTCCCACTCGTATAGACTGTAGCCTGGACTCCACGAAGTGGGGAAAAACCTATGGTCAAGTTCTCTTCTGTGATTGGGTGATTGGCAGCCATAAAACCATAAAAACCTAAAGTACATAGTTATCCCTTCAACATTGCAGGGACCCAGTGCCCCTGAGGTCCAGAAAAGCTGTTTAAAATTTTTTGATTCTCCCTTTGAATCAAAGAAGAAGTTGATTTTTTTTTCCTTTTGTTTTATGAGGTATTTATAGTACCTTATTGCAAAAATAGGGTTAAGTATTTGATCATACACTTTGTGTCATCTGTGGCTTCTGCAAAACTCCCCAAAAATTCCTATTCAATTATTTATGTCAATGCACGTTATATGTATGCTGAAACCTTGAAAGTCATGATGTGAAAGGGATAAGTGAATACATTTATGCTAGCATAAACTGTCCATCTCTAGCATTAAGCCAGCATTCTGACAGTCCATACTTATATTTCCCTACCAATGAAAGATTTTCTGATTAAAAAAAAAAGAAGACGACTAGGAGGGAAAAGTAAGGAGGACAACAGGGGAAGGAAAAGTTTCCTTTGGAAAAAATTGGTTATTTTATAACAACGTGAAATTTTGTACCCACAGAATGAAAATAAAACAACCACACACACATATGTTTGTGTGTATACATACATGTGCATGTACATGTGTGTATACATATATACACACAAACATATACTAGTAATAATTGACTTTCATATAGTGCTTTTAAGGTTTAAAAAGGGCTTTTTCAAATATCTCATTTGGGGGTAACTAGATGGCTCAGTGGATAGCATACTGGTTCTGGAGTCCAGAGGACCCAAGTTCAAACCTGGCCTCAAACACTTACACTTTAGCTGTAACTGTGTTACTGTGTGACTGTGACCAAGTCACTTAACCCCAATTACTTTGCATAAAAAGAAACTGCAAATATTATCTCATTTGATCTCCTTGGTAATTCAATGATTTGCCAACTGAAGTAAATAGGACACTGAGAATGAAAGCGGATGAAAGGCCCAATAAGTGATTTGCCATCTTTTCCTAGTAATTGACAGCAGAATTGAAAAAATGAACTCTAAAGCTCCTTCAAACTAAGGAGTATAATAACTCCTTTGAACAATTCCAAGATTCTAATTGAACATTTTTAGAGAAAGATTAGAAAATTCCTTACAGGAAGACCTTACACTTAAGATTTGTTGGTAGCCTCAACTGACTTTCTATTGCTATTTCCCCTATCTCTTTTCGTGGATTCTCAATGTTGAGCCACAATCTAACTGATCTGCATCCTCCTCTAGCTTGAAATACCAATCCTTCTTGTGGAAGAATCTGATGTCCTTTTCCATTAAAAAAAATTAGACAGTAGTATATAATAGTTTGAGGTTTATAAAGCATTTTATATGCTATTTGAGACTCATAAGAACTTTGTGAAGTGGGTGCTATAACAATGCTCACATTTTAAATAGTAGGAAAATTGAGGCTGAGAGATAAAGTGATTTGTAGGGTCTTATGCAGGATTTGAACCCCTCTTCTTCCTAACATCAATCCCAGCACTCTAAATAATGTACCCCTTAGCTTCCTTTCCCATGCATGTTTCCACTATCTAAGTGTGTTTCTCCACTACAGAGAACTCCCTACTTTCCTTTTCCAGTTATTCTAATAATTTTCTGATGCTTGGACTGAGTTTATCGATTGCAATGCATTCTGCTCATATATAGAAGTGTCATGGAATACTACCCCTGCCACCAAATTATGAGGCCACAGTGTTACAATGCTCTATAATATCTTTTTTTAAAAATCACTAAAGATTAGCTTTGAGGCATCGAGGACCCACAACTCCTAAGACTGTTTTTTCTCTGCATCCTTTCAGTATGTGTGTGTGTGTGTGTGTGTGTATATATGTGTATATATATATATATATATATATATATATATATATATATATATATATATATATATACACACACATATATACACATAGCCTGATTCCATGAATAAACAAACCCAGATATTGAGTGCAAGAATGCATGTCTGACAGGGCCCCCGACAGTCATCAGGACAACTGAACTATGCAGTGTGATAAACGACTGCTAATTAAAATCTTGAATCCAACCTTTTCGGTATCATACGAGAAACTCAATGTATTACAACTTGGAAATAGTAAAATGGCTGCATTTCTATTTAACAATAATTAATAGTTAAGAATTTCTCTTATTGTCAATTTTATATAGTTGAATTTTTAAATTCTCTTAAAAATTACATAGTGAAAATGTATCTCACATAGGGACAAAGAAAAAATAATAAAGAAATGTGATATAATTAAACAAGAAATAAAATTCATAGGAATATACACCATTATTTTTACATAAGAAATTTTCAGTCTTTCAAAAATCAATCTAATACTATTTATTGAATAATAATAATAATAAAAGAAAGTGATAATGATAGCTAATATTCATATAGCATTCCTTATGTCCTAGGCTCTGTACTAAATACTTTACAATTATCTCATTTGATATTGACAAGAATTCAGGGATGCAGAAGCTATTATTATCTCCATTTTACAAGACAAACAAATAATAAATGACTTTCCCAGCATCACAAGTGTCCAGGATGGATTTGAATTCAAGTTTTCCTGACTCCAGGCCCACCTAGTTGTATATCTGAATGCATCAAATATAAAGTCCCTTTGAGATTATCCTTTATGGAACAATACTTTAATGTTTTCTATATAACATTCTCAGCAGAAATTTCTAACAGATCATGAATTTTTATTCAGCCAATAATGGGAAAAATAAAAGAGAAATGGCACCACCTACCATGTTTTTCTTTACATTTGTTTTCATTTGTACTGACAGAGTCCAACTCACTACCATCTGGAACCTAAACATAGAAAACAAGTCATTTTGTCAGACTGAATTACAAACAGAAAAAAAAAAAAATATATATATATATATATATATATATATATATATATACATGCATATGTATATATATATATCACTGTAAATACAGTAATTCTATTAATCTTAGACAATGGAATGCTTACTGGAATTGCAACAAACTAAACAAATACTAAGCTTACTAATCAGCTAACAAATAATCCTTGTATGTTGAAAAATGTGGAAAACACTGTACTATTGGCTTTTGGGAAGAATTAGAAACAAGTTGCCACAGCCACCACCACAATCATCAGGAAATTCACAACCAAATTAGAGAAAAGCTATATGTAAGTCAGTGTATGTACACATGTGTGCACACATGCACACACCTACCCACACACAGAGCTGTTCAGTTATTTTCAGTTGTGTCTGGCCCTTAGACTGGCCACAAACTGGCCATTTGGAGTTTTCTTGCCAAAGATACGAGAATAATTTACCATTTCCTTCTCTAGCTCATACAACAGATGAGGGAACTGAGACCAACAGAGTTAAGTGCCTTAAGTGCCCAGGCCAACATAGCTAGTAAATGTCTCGGGTCAGATTTGAACTCAGGAAGATGAGTTTTCCTGATTCCAAGTCTGGTGCTCTACCCAATAAGCCATATCACTGTTCCTTCTCCCCACCTCTCTATTTCTTTAGAGGCATCATATCATCAGCATGTATACTCCTGTCTGCCCTTGTCAAATTCTTCCCTAAAGGTGCCCAATTCACTGGAGGCTGTATGTTCTTTTAAACCATTATGGATTCCAATGGCAGCTATTTTACCTATTTGCTCTTTTGCTACATAAAGGAACAGCAAGGCGCAGCTAGATAGAGCACCACTCCTGAAGTCAGGAGGATACAAGTTCAAATCTGACCTCAGACATTTAACATTTCCTAGCTATGTGACCCTGGGCAAGTGAAGGAAGGAAGGAAGGAAGGGTTAGAGAAGAGGACGAGGCTCTTCTCCCTTTCCTTCCCTGCGGGTTACCAAAGGAACTCTGGGAGGATCCCACTCACAAACAATTCTCGAATGTTGTGGAGGAGTGAAGAAGGCAGGAGACCCAAAGGGATGGTCAAAGGTAAAGTCCTATTTCAACTCCTCTCAGCCCTTAAATACCTTAGTATTTAAAATTTAAATGATTACATCATTACAGCACACTAAGTATGAGCCAACTAGAGAACCATTATATCATCACATCATACTGAGCAAGTGATGACTATAAACACTCTGCTCTTGATAAATAAATGCCTCTTTACTATAAGTATCCTTTGCTTCAAATAGAACACAGGTGGTCACACCCTCCTTAACTTCTCAGGAAGGATGAGAGGCACCAAAGGGAAATGGGAAGCCAAATCAGACATTGTCAGCAGGTTCGAAGGGTCTACCTTACCCAGAGTTCCCCCACTATCTGCGGCCCTCTACACAGGTTGTCTTGACTTATAGGCTGAGTGGTCTATTCCTTAAGTCACCTAGCTGTCCCCCAACTCCCAGTGGTTTTAAACACAAAGTGAAAGATGGGGGATCACCAATAAACCCTACAGAAGGATCCCTACATTATTTATAGACTCTGAAAACCATATATTAACATCATCAGTGTTCTCTTGTGTTTTTATTTACTTTGTTAAATAATTACCAACTATGTTTTAATCTGGCTTGGCTGCATCCAGAATCATTGAAATTTGGATTCACTAAAGAATATTAGTATTTGCAATAAATTCTTTATGAATTCCAATTCTCTGAGAGTCTCCCAGGATTTATAGGAAGATTATAAGTACAGCCAATCTCTTCCTTTAGCTAGGAGTGACCAATTTGAATTTTCTTCATTATACATATATATATATATATATAAACCCAAAATGCGGGTCACTAAAGAGTGAGTCATGACTGAAAATGACTGCAAAACAATAACAATGAATTAAGGTTAACCAAATCATTCTACTCCCACACATTAGTCAATGTGTATTCCCTGAACACAGAAGTTTAATACCCCAGTTACAATTCCAATTTAAATTCTACCACCTGAAACATGCTGAGAACCATATTCCCTAATGTCTGGGTGTAGGAGCTAAACTCAAAACAAATATTGATGAGGTGCCTCAAAAGACTTTGTAGATTCAGACTATCTCCAAATCAAGAGACAAAGATTTTATTAGAATACCATTAATGGTGGGCTTAGTTCCAAAAGGGAGTTTATACAGAGAAAACCAGGTCCTTTATGTCACTGATCTTAAAGGCAAAGTTGGGATGATGTCACTACTATTACTCATTAGCTTCAAGATGCCACTGATATGCTAATTTTATAGTTTAAAGGTAGAGTTGTGCTGAGATTAGGTATCTCACTTCAGGCATACTATCACCTCTGGCCATAAAATGTAAACTAAGACAAGAGAAAGACTACTAGAATTCCTTTAGAGCCAGATCATAAAATGTGAACTAGGACAAGATAATCTAAAGATAGAAATACAGCATACTTAAAATAGACAACTTGGAGCCTGTACCATTTCATCAGGTAGCCTGGTAGTTAAAGTCACATCACTGACATCACTAAACTGGAGGCACCAGGTATGTTTTTCTGACCACTCAGAGAAAAAAATAAAAGAAGCACTAAAACAGATGTTTCCATATTGTATCTACCATTACCTTATTGGTCAAAATCAATTAGAAATACCTATAACTGGACATGGACTTTCAGATAAAGGCAGTAAAGTCTACATGAATGGAGTTGTATCACTCTTGCTCCAAAAAAACAACAACAACAAGAAAAAAAAAAAAAAAAAAACCAAGATAATAATATTGTGACCTCAACTTTCCCAGATAAGCCAGTGGAAGAATATACTTCTCTGGCTGAAAAAATACAGCCAATATTTCTACTTCAACATCCAAAGGCACATTTTCATGCACTGGACTTGAATTGTTTTCTTTAGCAATCGAGGATGACAGGGCAGATGGCATTCATTTCTGTAGTGAATTTCTTTGTGTCAGCAAAACTTCACGTGAAAGCATTTAAAACTGAGGCATCTATACACCCTCAACTCCTGTAGTTCATATGCATATAAACACAGCTGGCTGAAGTCTGCTGCAGTTGCTAAATGTACAAAACAGATTATCACAAATGCAATACAGGTTCATAAGAAGCACTGAGTTCTCAACTAATAATTTTGTTAAATATCGATTTTATTATTCAGTGTGGACTTTGAACAAATTAACACTATTTTAATTAATTTGCATTTTTTTTCCTGGTCTGGTGTCTCCATCAACAGATTCCAGACCATCTGGTTCAAGAATTTACTAGAATTTTATTTTTAAAATATTGTTGCTATGAACTTTGAGAAGTGTCATGCTTACTGAGACTGGAAGGCATGTGATTGCATAGATTTTACTCGGTCTATTTTCTCACCCTTCTCCTTAAGGAGACCCTTTCCTTGTTGCCAAGAGGAAAGATTTGGCAGCTAAGGGCAACACCAGTTTAGAATATAAACTTGTTTGCAAAATCTCATGGAGGAGGGTGGTGTAAGATTATGAGCAATATTGGCTCATAAAACAGTGAGAAGCACCACAGGGAAAAACAAGTTTACAGCAAGTTTGGCAAGAGACGCAAGTAAGTCATGCTAAGGGCATTAAAAATGAAACTGGATGAAGAACAACATTGAAAAAGAAAAGATAAGTAAAGATTTTTATAACAAACTCTTTCCCCTCCAATAAAAAAAGAACTTCCACATCTGGAATCATGACATCAGAGTTACAGATGTGCTATAGAAGGAAGTAGAAATACTAGTAAAGAAAACAAAGATGGTGGTTGGACCAAATACACATGGAAATGGGCAATGCTGGAAGCAATTCAACTTCAAGGATACAGAAGGACTAATTCTTAAAGTGTGAAAGAGGAGAGCTTGAAATACTTGGGGGAATAGATGCTTTAGTTCCCACTCTACCTCCATCCAAATATCAAAAATGTCCAAATAAATCAGTGATGCAGTTTTCTGTGAGAGCAGAAAAAGAACACATACATCTTTCTTTATGCATATGGGATGGATTATTTCCAGACTCACCAGTTGTCTCCTCTTCATTAACATTATCCATCCATCAGCAGAAAAGAACACTTACTTTTTCTGTTGACTCTCTCTGTTGAGCAAAGATGTCTCTGACATCAGGGATTTGGTACTGCTTGTTTTTCTTCCTCATTGTCTGGGAGACAGTCTCAAATCTTTTCTGTACTGCTGCAGCCTGAGTCCGAGTCAATGTTGATAAGAATACCATACTTTCTTGAGAATCTCCAGCACAGTCTCCAAAGAGGTTTGACAAACCAGCTTCTTTTAACCATTCCTCTTCTAATTCTCCCTCTAAGTCAAGAGGGAAAATAATGCTTAGATCAATAAAGACTGAGGAAATTTCCATTATAAAGGAAAACATACCCTAACAAAATTCTTCCATCTCATTTCATCATACCTCACTTTTTAAGAAAAGTTATCCATCCATTTGGCCAAAAAAAGATATCAAAAAAACAAAGCAAAACCTTACTGTTTAGGTGAGCCAAAATAACAAAAAAAATTTAATGACCTCAGAAATAATTAGATTTCCCAACATCTACTTTTTCCAGCCTCCAAGAATAAAGTTAATGCTGAAATCACAATATAGAGCTGGGTCCCCAACTCTATTCTAGAAATTTGTCCCATAAATTTTAAGAACTCCTAACATTAGCTGATATAAGCAAAGTAAATGGATACCAGGAAAATATCAGAAGAGCACCAGTCACTAAATGATTCTGTGTTTTAAAACTTTAAATTTTTCAAGTTTTATATAGTATTAGGCAGTTCTATTTTCACTGACCTTTGGACATACTTTCCCCTTACAAAAAAAGAAGTACATTTCAGATCAAGGAAGATATTTTTAGTGACAGATAACCATTAGTAAGACAATTCAAGTCACTCATTAGAGAGAGAGTTTTAAAGTATTCTAATATTTAATTAATAAAATTAATGAAAATATTGAAATCACAAAATTAAGTTTCCTTTTAGAAAGAAAATAATATAACAAATGAGTAAACAAATTATTAGAGAAGAACTGGCTTGTTCCTTTTTTTTTTTTTTTTTAAGTAGACCCTGTAATTTTATCTCTATATGAAGGTCCTAATGACAAAATTCCCTTTATCAGTGCAAACTGGAAATTTCCCTATAACTCATAGTCTTAAGAGAGTTGCTTGGAGCAATGCCATTGACCCATTCTGTGCTTCTTGGTACTTTTGTAATAATCCATATGACAAAAGAGTCTGCTTATTTTAGAATCACTTCTTTCACTAAAGGGAGGCAAAATAAATAAAAACACAGAGAGAAACTGTAGTGAGGGTAAGGAGAAGGATTTCTAACCTTCAAAAAAGTTTTTGCAAAGCTGTTTTTTTTGTTTTTTGTTTTTTTTTTTTTAATGAGGATGTATTTTAATGAATGACATAACACCTCATATTTACACATACAATATAAATTAGTTCAAAAAAGGAAAAAAAAAGGTCTTATAATGACATAGGATAGAAAAAATTGAACAAGAATTAACAAATAGATTTGAGAAAGCATGAAAAATTTTAAATGGATAAAGGTCCAGGGACAGCTAGATGGTACAGTGGATAGAGCATCAGCCCTGAAGTCAGGAAGACTTGAATTCAAATCTGGCCCCAGACACTTAACACTTCCTAGCTGTGTGAGCCTGGGCAAATCACTTAGCTCCAATTGACTCAGGGAAAAAAAAAGAAGAAAGAAAGGGAGGAAAGGAGGGAGGAAAAGAGAGAGGAAAGAAGGAAAGGAAAAAGGGAGGGAGGAAGAAAGGGAAGAAGGGAGGAAAAGAGGGAGAAAGGAAGGAAGGGAAGAAAGGAAGAAGGGAGGGAGGGAAAAAGGGAGAAAGGAAGGAAGAAAAAGGTCCAGAAATTTTTAAATAAGTCCATGGACTAAATTTTAAAATTTGGAGGAAAAAATAATTAAACAATACTGATTAATGGAATGCTATCAACCTGGAAGGTGTTCACAGGAATGACAAAAGGCACTGGAAACTTGGCTGTCTCTCTCTCTTTTGTGGAAAGAGGATTGAGGAACTGTGTATGGTTCAATGTGTTCTCATGAGGAAGTTGCTGTTTTGACTATTAGTTTTTACTTAATAGCTGTTTTTTTTTAAATAAATGAGGATTTAATACAGAAGGGGAATATATCAGAAAATGATGTAGACATCAAAACAAAAAGAATCATTAATTATTGTTAAACTGCTGAATATTCTTCTAAAATGCATACTATTGAGACAGCTGAAAACTACCTCAGAAAAACTATTTTTGTTCATTGTGTTTGACTTCTGAATACATATATTTTTACTGTATTTGGAAAAAAAACAACCTGTGTTTCCCTGTTCAAAGTATTGTTTATATTGTATACATATTTAATTACATTTTTAAAAGCTGTCAATAAAAAAAGGAAAAGAAATTGGATCTGTCTTGTTCAATATTTGTTTCATTGACTTGGCTTAGATGAAAACATAAAAAAGCATGTTTATCCACTTGTGAAGAGATATGAGAGGGATCAATTTGAAAAGGATAATAAATTCAATGGATAATAGAATTAGAATTCAAAAGTATTTCAATAGCCTGGAACAATAGGCCTAAGCAGAAAAATTAAATTTAACAGAGATTAAGTTCTACACTAAATTTTTTCAAAGTCATCTCAAAAAACATATGATAGGTTATGAATCTTCGTTGTTGAGTCATTTCAGTTCTGTCCAATTCTTCATAACCCCATTTTGGTGGGGGGGAGGAGGGAGAGTTGGCAACTTTTTTGCCAATTCCTTCTTAAGCTCACTTTGTAGATGAGAAATTGAGGCCAACAGGATAAGTGTCTGAAACCAAATTTGAACTCATGAAGTTTGAATGGTTCTAACCATTATGGAAAGTATATCCAAAAAGTTGTGACCTTGAGTAAGTCAGTTATGAGCTGGAGAAAGAATGAAAAACACTCCATTATCTATACCAGGAGGAAAAAAACCAAACAAACCCAAATGGAATCACAAAGAGTAGAATCTGACTGAAAAAACAGAACTTATATATATATGTATGCAGACGCTATTTATCACATATATATATATATGTACATATATGTCATTTATATATGTATGTGTATATTTATTTTTGTGTATGTCAATAATATTATAAAAAGAACTTAAGTCTAGAACTCTGAATTGGTCCAGATATTTTTTTTTAAATAGTTTGGAGTAATACCCAAAAAGTTGCTACCAGACTGAGCATCTACTTTAACACAACAATGCAGCCTATTGTGCATCCAATAAGTGCATGGGGAAAAACTAATCAAAATTTGATATTTTAATATAATAGAATATTATTATACCATAAGAAATAATGAAAGTAATATATTCAGAGAAACCAGGGAAGACATGAGGAAAGTGATGTGGAGCAAAATAAGCAGAACCAGGAGAATGATATTTATAACAACAATATTGTAAAAATAACTTTTAATGTAGTGACCAATGGCTACGGAAGATAAATAATCAAACTTGCTTCCTACATCTAGAAGAGAGATGGAGGAGTGCAGGTATATAATGAGACAAATATTTTCATACAAAACCTGAATATAAAGTTGCTTTACTTGAATATATTTTATTTCCAAATGAGGTATTGATTTACTTATTTTTAGAAGAGTGAATTAAGGATGATTATAATGACAAAAAAGAAAGATGAAAATAACGATGCAAATAAAACATTTTTAAATAACATAGAATAGAAAAGAATGACATCCATAGAAGGACATGGATAAAGAGGGTAGTGTTAGAACTACAATGTTAACTTTAGCATTAAATACAAGCTATATTTCAACAGAGGATCACAGTGCCATATATAATCTCATTATATTCCTGCATTCCTCCAATATGTAACTGCATTTCTTCCATAAAAAATACTCATTTTCAATCTAACACCCTTTCATTCTAATATTTATTGTCAAAAATCTAAAATTGAATAAAATCTAAAAGAATATAAAAGGTCATACCCCAAAACTTTAGAAGATAAAAAAAAATAAAAACAAATTTGTATGCCATTTGCATAATCTATGTATTATCTCTTCCCTAATAATTTTCAAGTTGAAATGTTATTAATGTTATTTCTAAGCACATTATTTCAAGAATTTTTCCCCCTATTTTCACTTCTGTCCCACACTCATTAGTTATATTAATATATAAATAGACTGAAACCATGTTTTATTACCATCAGGTTCTTTTACCACAACCACTTCTTGTTCTTCATGTCTATTTTCTCTAGATTTTTTAATATTTTCCAGTTCTGTCCAATAATCTTCCAAAGATAAGTCATCCAGTGAATCCTGGGAACTTGACCGATCAAATGGTGGCTTTTCGCTGACTTTTTTGGAGCTTTCATGGTTCATCCTATATTGGCCAGACCTGCGACTATAAATTCAGAGGAAAACTGTTCATTACTGAATAATAAGGAACAGTTAAAACAAAGTAAATTTCACTTGGTAATATATACTTAATACCTAATAGATTAAACAGTTCTATTTGGTCTATGACAACATTTTTATATGAGAATCTTACTATAGGAGCAGCTAGGTAATGCAGTGGCTAGAGTACCAACTCTGAAGTCAGGAGATCCTGAGTTCAAATCTGCCCTCAGACACTTAACACTTCCTAGCTGTGAGACTCTGGGCAAGTCACTTAACCCCAATTAACTCAGCAACAACAACAAAAAAAAAGCAAAAGAGAGAGAGAGAGAGAGAGAGAGAGAGAGAGAGAGAGAGAGAGAGAGAGAGAGAATCTTAACAGTAAAATTATTAAAATTTTAGGATGTCAGAAATCTGGGTTCAAATTCTGACTGCCACTTAAACCTATGTGATGACTTCAAACAAGACATTTGACCTTAACTTGTCTCACTTATAAAATAAGGAGATTGAATTAGTGAATATCTAGGTTGCTTTTCTGCTCTAAATAGTAAGTGCTCTCCTGGGGAAGAATAGGGAAGAAAAATTTTCAATTTCTCAGCTTTAACATAACTACTTATCTAATGAGATAGGCAACAAATTGTGTCTTAATTATACACAATTTGTAATGATAAATCAATGAAAATGAGTTAGAATTTCACAAATAAATTTGAATTCACAAAAATCTGCATTCTATATAAGTAAACCAAGCTGAATCAACATTTTTCTACAACATAAAGCCTACCTTGAAAATCAATTTCACTATTGTGAAGCTCATGAGGATAAATCATTAATTTCTAGGCTATTGTTCTAACCTAGTAGAGACACCTTCCCAATTAGTTTTATCCATAGCATATATATGGTTTTTGAAAAGGAAGAGGAATAAGAGACCAAATTGCCAATATTTGCTTTATTATGGAGAGAGCAAGATGGTTGCAGGAAAACATCTATTTCTGCTTCACATGAAAGCCTTAGACTATGTAAACCACAAGAAAGTATAGCAAATCCTCAAAGAGAAGGAAATACCAGATCAGCTTAATTATTTAATTTATATGAAGAGTACATCATGTGAAATGCCACATAGGATGAATCAAAAACTGGAATTAATATTGCTGGGAGAAATATCACTAACTTCAGATATGCAGATGATCCCATTGTAGGGGCAGAAAGTGAAGAATTCTAAGAAGCTTCTTGATGAAGATTAAAAAAAAAAAATGATAGTGTAAAAGCTCGCTTGAAGCTTAACATAATCAACAATAACAATAACTAAGATTTTGGCAACTGTTCCCATTACTTTCTGGCAAATAAAAGAAGAAAAAAATGGAAGCAGTGTCAGATATATTCTTGAGCTCAAGGATCACTACAGAAGGCAACCATAGACATGAAATTAATATATGGCAAAACTAGATAACATACTATCTAGACAGAGATATCACCTATACAGACAAAGGTCTACATAGTCAAAGCTATGCTTTTTTCCAATAGAAATGTAAAACTTCAATTATAAAGACAGCTGAGAATGGCTTTTGAATTGTGGTGCTAAAGTAAAATTTTGAGGGTCCCTTAAACAGCAAGAAGGTCAAATCAGTAAATACTTTTAAAAAATTCAGACTATACAGGCAAATACTGAAACTTAAATATTTTGACCACATATTGAGAAGATGGGATTCATTGGAAAAGACCATGATGAATGGAAAGAATGAATGCAAAAAGAAAAAGGGGAGCAGAGAGATTGAAATGGATAGATAGTATCATAGAAGCAAAGAATCTGAACTTGGACAGACTTTGAGAAATAATGGAGGATAAAAGACCCTGGAATGCTATATGATCTGGGCTCACAATGAATCAGACATGACTGAATAAGTTAACAAAAACAACATATATGTGTTTATACAGATATCTAATATGCAATGAAACTCGTTTTATGCATGCTTTCCTGATAGAATGCATTTTTTTTAAATTAGTAAATGTTTCATTTTTGGTAATAAGATACTCACACAAAGCTGAATTAATGTTTGTTAATTGTTTGCTAGTCCATATATGTTATAATAAAGCATAAATACAATAAAGCTATTCATTTGAAATTTGCCATAATTCAGACTTCTAACTTATACTTTTCATTAATTTTCAAAAAGATTTTTTTTTTAAAGAGGGACCAGCCGTTAAAAAAACTTCAGAAACCAAGTTGTATTAATTTTTTGTCCCTATGCATATGACCAAAAAAAAAAAATGAGATGGCATAAAAAAGTTTATTTCAAAGTAAAATTATAAAAAAAAATCTGCATCAATTGATGGCTGATCCTTCTAATGGGGTAAATGTTTTACATAATTGCATATCTATAACCTATATTTGATTGCTTGAAGTCTGAGGGAAACAGAGGATACAGAATTTGAAACTCAAAATTTTAAATAAAAATGTTTAAAAAATGGGGTAAAGAAGTGAAGAAATGGGATGAGGGGCTCAGCTCCAGGGACCCAGGCAAAAAACATTTGGGGCATGATGGCCATCTATGGTACACCCAGAGAGTGCCTAGAAGTCCAGTACCCAGATATGACCAATCATCCAGGAAGCAACCTGATAGGAGAAAGGGATTACAATTGGGGAGAATAGAGCTGTATGCAGCTGGGACAACTGAGATACCCCCTGGAGAAGTGAAATCTGTTCCTCTCCAGCCTATGGATCCCTTGCCTCTAGGCACAGTAGGCTTGACCATTTCACCTCCTGAGAGTACTTACCAAACAGTTTCCATCCATACACTGATGTGGGAAACTGGGAAATGTGTAGATAATATGCCAATCATTAATTCAGATAG
This sequence comes from Antechinus flavipes, assembly GCF_016432865.1. NCBI lineage: Eukaryota > Metazoa > Chordata > Mammalia > Dasyuromorphia > Dasyuridae > Antechinus > Antechinus flavipes. The sequence goes on from NC_067401.1 coordinate 312,899,515, forward strand.
ACAATATGTGACTTACCACCCAGGAGAAGTAGTAGCATCAGGTTTACTGATACAGACTCCTAATAAGCAACCTGGCAATAGTTGCCCAGATTCTGACTCCAAGCAATGAAATCCAGGAATATACTGGACTGCAGCTGTAACAGCTGACTGACCTATGCTCACTATCTATATAAATGGCATACTATTAGAAGGATTGGTAGACACTGGTACAGATCATACAGTCGTTAGAGGTACCAACTCGGCCAGTCACTGGCCAAAGATTAAGGCAGACACCTACATATCTGGTGTAGGAGGATCAATAACAGTTGAAGTTAGTGCTACCCCTTTGAGATGGACTTTTGAAGGCAAAACAGGAGTTTTTACTCCTTTTATAGATGAAAAAATCCCCATCAATCTGTGGGGAAGAGACATTTTACAACAATTAGAGTTTAAAATGAGTACTTCGGCTTTTTAGGCAGGGCTGCTGTTGAAAGCTTGCCAACACTTTCACCTGTTCCTATCCAATGGAAAACTGATATACCAGTATGGATAGAACAGTGATCCTTAGATAGCAATAAAATTCAGGCCTTATTAGATATAGTACAGGAGCAACTTGACCAAAGACACATAAAACCTTCTCCAAGTCCTTGGAATTCCCCAGTATTTGTTGTAAGAAAGAAATCTGGAAAATGGAGGATGTTGACTGATTTAAGAAAGGTAAATGAACAGATGGAAACTATGGGAACTCTTCAGCCTGGAGTTCCACCTCCTACTCAATTGCCTAGAGAATGGCCTCTCTGGGTTATAGACATTAAGGATTGTTTCTATTCTATCCCTCTGGATAAGGAGGATATGAAAAGATTTGCCTTTTCAGTGCCCAGCATTAACTTGAGCCTTATAAAAGATACAAATGGACAGTTTTGCCACAGGGAATGAAAAACAGCCCTACTATGTGTCAAATGTATGTTGCTGCTGCTCTTACTCCAGTAAGAAAAGCTTTTCAAAAAGTAATGCTATTACATTACATGGATGATATACTGGGATGTGCACCTGAGGAACAAATGTCAGAAGCATATCTACAAAAGACCAAGGAACACTAAGGAACTACAAATTGCACATAGCTCCAGAAAAAATTCAAAGACATGCTCCTTTTCAATATTTAGGATATGAAGGATACCCTAAGGTGCTTACAGTACAAAACTATCCTTAAGAACAGAGAAACTAAACACCTTAAATGACTTTCAGAAATTGATAAGAGATATCCAATGGATGCGTCCAGTGTTAGGCTCGACTATCTATCAGTTGCAACTCTTATATGACATTTTAAGGGGATATAGTACTTTAAACTCACCACAAGGATCTGAGAGAAGTTGAACTGGCTTTATCTAATGTGGTTGAAAGAGTCACTCAAAAACCCTTTGAAAGACCAGTTTTTGCTACAAAAGAGGCACCCATAGGAATCCTTCATCAAGGAGACAGTGTGATAGAGTGGGTGAACCTCCCAGCACAACCTGAACAAAGCCTTACTCCTTACCCAGTGCTTGTGGCTAGAATTTTATTAAAGGTCATTAAGTGAGCAGTACAATTAACTGGGATAAGACCTGACAAGATATACACTTTTTATACTAATGCACAAATTAATGTGTGCTGTGAAACCATCCCAGAGTGGCAAATTTTATTAGTCAAATTTTACACACGGGTCTCCATTAAAGATAACCAGACTATTACATAATTGTCAATGGATTCTTGAAGAAAATGTTTCTAAAGTTCCTCTTAAAGGACTGTCTTTACAGATACATCCAAAAATAATATTTGTGCTGTATACTCTCATGACTTAACTATAATGAGAGTAGTCAGAACTCTTTTTCAATCCACTCAGCAGAATGAATTATGTGCAATCATTCTAGCTCTTATTTATTATCCAGGAGATATAAATATAATATCTGGTTTAGCCTATTCAGTAGGTGTGGTACAAAGAATTGCCACAGCCCAAATAAAATTTGTAGCCTCTAATATATATCAGCTCTTTAAGGAACTTCAAAGACAAGTGAGAAAGCATCCAGGTAAGATTTATATCTTGCATGTCCACTCTTATTGTAGACTTCCAGGTCCCTTTTTTGATGGTAATTTAAAAGTAGATAGCCTTCTAACCATGTTGGCCAATACTGTTTTATTTCAAGAAGCCCAAGAATCTCATTTTAAATATCATCAGCCTGTTCAAGTTTTATGTTTACAATTTGGAATAACAAGAGAGGAAGCTAGGAGCATAGTAAAAACCTGTACAGTTTGCCTTCCTTTCCACGCTCCTACACTGCCTCCAGGAAAGAACCCTCGTGGTTTGAGACCCAGTGAAATTTGGCAAATGGATGTGACCCATTATAATCTTTTGGTCGTCTGTCTTTTATCCAAGTTGTGGTAGACACCTTTTCAGGATTCACTTTTGCAATACCAGCAGCAAAAGAGACAGCCCGAGTGGTCACTGAATTCCTCACACAAGCATTTGCCATTATGGGTGTGCCACAAGCAATAAAAACAGACAATGATCCTGCATATACTTCTAAACATTCTGCACACTTTTGTGCACAGTATAAGATTTTACACACCACTGGCATACCCTTTAATCCTCAAAGACAGGCAATAGTAGAGAGGAGGAACAGAGACATTAAGACGCTGCTCCAAAAACAAAAGAAAGGGGGAACTATAGGTAACCCTAGAAAACTTCTAAGTCTAGCCCTTTATACTATTAACTTCTTGATTTTTGACAAAGATGCACTGGCTCCGGCAGATAAGTTTTATAACCCACCAGAAGGGCAGTGTCCAGTGCGAGAGCTCCACTATTTTTAGATAATTGCCAGGTAATGTGGAGAGACCCAGAAAGTGGTGAATAAAAGAGACCAGATAGGCTAACTGCTTGGGGTAGAGGGTTTGCTTGTATCTCCACAGATGGAGAAGGAATCAGATGGGTGCCAATGAGCCATATTCACCTTGTCCATTGGAGAGACAGAGCAGACCCTTGAAAAGAAGAAGACCCAAGTCCACCACTGAAAGAGCACGGCAATTACGGCGTTTGACTCGTGGACATCAAAAATTGTTGGACTTCAAAACCCTCAGGAATCATTGGATTCTCTGAGACATGATAAGACTGTTGTAGGACTTGAAAGCCCTCAGGAATCATTGGATTCTCTGAAACATATTAAGATTGTTGTAGGACTTGAAAGCCCTCAGGAATCATTGGATTCTCTGAGACATGATAAGATTGTTGTAGGACTTGAAATCTCTCAGGAATCATTGTATTCTCTGAAACATGATAAGATTGTTGTAGAACTTCAAAATCCTCAGGAATCATTGGATTCTCTGAGACATGATAAGATTGTTGTAGGACTTGAAATCTCTCAGGAATCATTGTATTCTCTGAAACATGATAAGATTGTTGTAGAACTTCAAAATCCTCAGGAATCATTGGATTCTCTGAGACATGATAAGACTGTTGTAGGACTTGAAAGCCCTCAGGAATCATTGGATTTTCTGAGAAATGATAAAACTGTTGCAGGACTTCAAAATCTGCTGAAATCATTGGATTCCTTAACACATAACTATGGACTATCTCTTGGCTACTGAAGAAGGCATATGTGTGACTGTTGTTTACATACCCTCCTTCTAGGACTTCTGGAAATCTTTTACAACACCATGTTGATTTATATTGTTTGTTATACTGTTGTTTGTGTGTACAATTCATGTTTGTTACACCACATCGAGCCTGCACTGACTGTGGGGAGGGTCATCACTAATAGACTCTGCGTTATTGCTATGTTCTCATGCAATACCTCCCATGCTGATGGGTTTGTCTTACCTGTTTCTAATAAGACCCTTCAGCCCAGAAACCCGCTAGCAACCCCCACTTCCCTTTGGTGCTTTTCATCTCCCTTCCTGAGATGTCAGGGAGGGCGCGGTCATCTCCTTTTTAATGCTTTCACCTCCCTTCCTGAGAAGTCAGGGAGGGCATGATCACTTCCTTTTGGCAGCTCTGACCTCCCTGAGAAGTCAAGGAGAGCGTGACTACCTTTGTTCTAAAACAAAAGAAAGCAAGAGATGTAAAGGGCTGAAACTCTTGAGTTCATGCACAGAGGTTGGATAACAATTACTGATTGGACAATACTTTATTAGCATATACTTGGAAAATGGCCTGCCCCCCTATTCTGTGATGGCTCTATCTGTTGGTATATAGAGAGATTTGGGGGAGGGATTAGAGAGTGGAGTAAGACAAGCCAGAGTGACTCCTGGCAGGGAGAGGAAGAAGAGAGGTGTGGAGATTCCTGTGTCCATTCCTCTCATTTCAACCAAGAATAAAAACCAAAGATTTTTGCTTATCCTGACTCCAGCTGATTCTAAAGTATCCAGGGTGTTCACTTGGTCCTCACAACTGGGCACTTTGAAATGACAGTTCAAATTCAACATGCTCCAAACAGAACTAATCTTTGCCCCCAGAAAAGCTCTTCTCTTTTTCTTGAGGATACCAATATCCTCCTAATCCCACAGATTTTCTCAGCATCACCCCCTGACTTTTCACTTTCCCCTCATTTTACTGGACTGGGCAGACCAGAATGGAAACATGATCCATGACTCCACCAAAAAAATGTAAACTATCTTGAGTAAATGTAAACATCAAAAGAAGCCCTAACTATTCCTGGGCCATCCTGGCAATGTGCCTTCTTTGTTCTGTTTCTATATAATACCTGGCCCAACCTGAACTGGAGTTGGTATGGAGATCCATAATGTTACTTTATCCTATTGCTGCCCAAGATGCAGGCCTCTTGTGAGCATACTCCCCTCCCTCCCCCTCAACTAAGCTAATAAAATCTGTTTTTTCAACTGGTATAAGTCCCTTCTTTAATATCTTAGAATTCCCTCAGGGGATATGACACCTTACAATTGGAATAATAAAGGTGGAACAAATCTGCCCTCTTACATCTGACAGTGGGCAGGATAGTCTGCCCCCTTACACTTACCTATCCAAACAGTAATAAAATCTGGTCAATTCTACCTCCACACCTCTTGTATCACTATCAGTCCTCTTCTCTCCACCTCCTTAATTTAGGCCCTTATTCTTTCTTACCTGGATTATTACAACAGCCTCCTAATTGATCTCCCTGCTATCCCTTCTGTCTCAAACCCATCCTCCATAAAATGTCAAAATGACCTCATCATTCCTGATCTCAAACTCTAGTGATTCCCTATTACCTCTAGTTCAAATGCAAGCTCCCCTGTTTTAAATCCATCATAATTCCACCAATCCACTTTTCCAGCCTCATACAAGGTTCCCATTCACATACACTCTTCAGTTCCATTGAACTGAATTATCAGACCATTATCAGTCTTGTTATTTCCATAACCCAGACTGGAATGTACTCTCTCTTCACTTACAAACCTCTGGATCTCAATCTTCCTTCAAATAGTGTCTAAAAAGCCACCTCTTACGTGAATTTTTTCTTGCCTCTTTTACCTGCTAATAACAACCATCAAAAATTTATCATGTACTTGTATTATGTACACCTCTAAGTGAATATCTTATCTCTCCCAATAGAATATGTGCTTTTTGAAGCATAGGACTATTTCATTTGTAAGGTTATTTAGAACATTCCTGGAACAGTTATGCAACAAGAGACTACTATACTTAGATTTAGAAGCCTAATGCTGATAGATCTTATAATTTTTGCTTTGGGTCTCACAGTAATGTATCTAACAGAGCTTTAAGGTTTACAAAGTGTTTTTCGTTCATTAACTCATTTGATTTCTTTATCTGGAAAATTAAAGGTTTGCGCTTTAGTCCATAAAATTTCTTCTGTCACATTCAAAGTCTCAAGAACCGTATAATTTTTTTTTCTATGGCTACCTTTATTTCATTCTGTCCTGGTGTCTGTTTAAGCATTCTCTCTCACCATTTTAAAAATTTTCCCATTTCCTTCCATCTTTTGGGGGTCTTTTTTCATTTTTTTAAAGTCATAGAAAAGTAGAATGTTTAAAAGTTGTTTTTCAACTAATCTTTTATATTTCCCACCCTAATTTTTTTTAATAAGTTCTTAATTAAATATTATTTTTAAATATACTAAGTTTTGGAATTCAAAAAAAAATTAAATGAATGTTAAAAACTGTTTATGTAATTGGAAACTGATATGGAAATATGTTGTGCATGATTGCACATGTGTGACCTATATCAAATTGCTTGCTTTTCCCAGGAAGGGGAAAGAGGAGGAAGATAATTTGGAACTCAAATTTTAAAAAGTAAATGTTAAAAAATTGTTTTTATATGTAATTGGAAAAATTTTAATGACACATAATTAGAAAAAAAATACAGAAAAAAATTTAAAGCCCAATCTTTATTTTTTAAAATTTGTGTGACCCCAAATTAATATTTTCTTTGTATTAGTTTCAATTTCTCCAGCCCTGTCACAAAAGAACCTAGTTTGTGTTAAGTCTTTTATAAATGTTTGTCATATTCATAAAGTTTTTAGTGTTTTTCAGGTCATTCCATATTATTCTTGTTTCTCTTATTATATTGTAGGCTCTAGATTGCAGTGACAATCTTCAAACTTCTTTTTAAACTTTTGAACAATACCTAATATAACATGGAACATCAATAAATGATATTGATTGATGGGCTGAACCATGATGATTAATGCAAAATGATATTTTGGTTTATCTCTTCACAAGGAGGAGGCTTAGTTTTATGATGAATCACAATCAACTGAGTTTTTTCACTGCCAAAGGAATGTGTTTATCCTGGAAAAAATTTTTCCAGTAAATTTCCATTAAGATAAAATATGTGGGGAAAAAAAACGTAATGTATCCAGTAACGGCACTGTTTAGGATAAAGTTCTACACACCTCTATCAAGTTAACATTTTCAAAACCCAAACAAAAAGAAAATCATGTCACTTTCCATTGAAGAATGAATCTAATCATTTGTCTCTGATAAGATTCAGGTGCTGCATAGACAGATGTCTATACACATAATGTACCAATACTGAGGCACTGAAGGTGTTTTGGGAAATCAGAGGCAAGAAAATCCACTTTTCCCCTTAACAAGAGGACATTTACTTAGTGAGAGCAATAACTTTACTAAGTAGGAATCAACCAACCATGGACTTTGTACTTTCTGTACAAATGTCTTTGTACTTTCTGTAATTACCTTTTATATCAATAAACATATGTGGTCATTTCTCTTCTATTTAAAGAATGCTGTGCTTCAATAAATGTACCTGCGTAAAAATCTGGGCTTTCTTCACACTGCTTTAGTTTCCTGGTGGAGGGCAGTTCACTACCTTTTTCAATTATATTTTAAAGAAATGTTATAGAGAACTATATTTACTTTAGAAATCAGGATTTTTAAAACACAAAGCAACATCTGCAAGGCATAAGAATACAGAGATAAGTTGCCAAAAAAGAGATCCAGACATGTGGTATGCTGAAAACAATCACTCAAAGAAATCATTTATATCACAATCAACTCCCAATTATTTCCCACCTGGTTGAGCTACATAAAGAATAGTTTCCTTCCCTCTCCCTCTCCTAGGAACTTCACTTCCTCTGGGCAAGCATTCCCCCCCCCAAAAAAAAAAAAAACCCAGCTGTGTGAGCAAGACTCTTTATGGAAGGAAACTCTCCATCATTTAAAGGATTACCTTCCCCTACTTCATTTTAAGGATCTGGAAATCAATCCAACACCCTACATATCGGGAAAATATGAATAAGCCAACAGGTGCTAACAATCACTTTGACATAGCAGTTTACAAGCCCTTTATTTCCCCCAACACTGGTGAAGTACAAACAATAATTACCACTATCCCATTTTATAGATGAAGATACCAAGGAATTATTTACTGATGGAGAGAGAGGGCGGGAGAGAACACTGGGACCATGGCCCACTCCCAGTTCTTTTTCTTGTTAAACAACATATAAAGTTCCCATAAGAGGTAACTATGGAATGGAATGCAGAGTGTGAAAGGTTATTAAAGATCTAGCCACCAATTCAGAGCATTGCAAAGCAAGAGCTGAAGAAGACAATTCTTCTATTCTATTTTTATGGCCTAAGTTTAATTCAGAACCTAAATTGTTTGGGTGTGGACTTTATCAACAAATAGTGGGCGAAACAAGGCCATACTTTCCTAATGTATTAATGGGAATTTTTCCTAAGATGGATTAAAAAATTCTATTCAAAAAGATGACACTTGTTTTCTAGGATTTTCCCAAAATTATCAGATAAAGTACTTAGCAAATTGTCTAGTATGTAGGAGACAATTATTAAAGTTTTATTCTTTGTTATTATCATTATTATTATTAGACTTCCCCAAGATAAAAAGTGATTTAATACCATGATTTTTGGTATTTTTTAACTATGGATATTGTTACATATAGTATCATAACTATTTCTTTGACTATATTAGCTACCACCCTGACTTATTAACAATTTATTTCATTACAGCAAACACTTAATTATTAATCACTTGCAATATACAAAGAACCGATCTAAAATAAAACGTTAAAAAATTAAAAGAGTCCCAGACCTCAAGAATCTTATAAGCTAATAAGACAACAGTGACATATGCAAATTAAGCCTGGCACTAAGGTAGATTACAAAAAAGGTAAAGCAAAGAGCTAAATAATTTGAACATGGGTCATGTATTACTTTTTAGATGAGATCAGGAAGATTTTATAAGGAAAAAAACACGAATCCAGCTTTGAACTAGAGAGATTCAATAGAGAAAGACAAAATAATGTTCAAAGCATGGAAGATGATAGTCTCAGCAAAGTTATGAAAGCCAAAGAACTTTAAATTAAACTAAAAAGAAAAAAAACCAAAATTAAAAAACTAAAAATTCCTTCTCTGAAGAGGAAAATAACAGGCAAAAAAAGAGGAGGTAACAGACAAAAAAAAAAAAAAGGAAAAGAGCACTTTAATGTTTTTGAAGCACTTGAGAAATATTCACTCATTTGACCTTCACATCTTCATTTTGCAATTGAAGAAATCAAGATGGACAAAAACTGATTTCCCAGGGTATTACAATTAGTAAGTGTCTGAGGATGGTTATGAACTCAGGTCTTCCTAACTCCAAGTCCATTGTCTTCTCTATTCTACCACTCTAAATACAGAAAGAGAAGTATGAAACATAGGTTGCAAGGTAGAATGGAACTATGCTAGTCATCACCCTGCAGGCAATAAGGACCTATTAAAGGCATTTTTCAAAGGGAATAACCTGGTCAGATTGGTACATTAGGAATGAATGAATGAATGAAAAAAACACTGAAGCTATATGTCTGTCTTAATGTAGCTTGGGTGCGGTTTGAAATGCCAAGATACAGTATAAGGAGGGAGCAGACACAGAAAATGGAAAAAAGCAGAGAGGGAATAGGTTAAAAAATAAAGCCAGACAGAGTTACTGAAGGAAAATATTTCACAATATGAGGAACAGCATAGAAATAACTTAGGTCCGGGGGTAGCTAGGTGGCACAGTGGATAGAGCACCAGCCCTGAAGTCAGGAGAACCTGAGTTCAAATCTGATCTCAATACTTCCTAGCTGTGTGACCCTGGGCAAGTTACTTAACCCCAATTGCCTCAGCAAAATAAAAAAGAAAGAAAGAAAAGAAATAACTTAGGTCCTACTGGGGGGTCTCCCCCCCCAAAAAAAAATGAGTGCCAAGCTCTGTGGGACTTAATAGAGTTCTTAGCTGGGTGAAGTAGAACTAGGCATTGTGGGGAGGAGGGGAGAGGAGGAGAATCACATAAGCTGAACCTGATGCACAAGTCAAATATCACTCAAATTACATTAAAATATATCTTTAAACACTTCTACATTACTGGGGATTCAAATGAAAAGCAGAACTATCCCTATTCTTAAAAAAATAATAATCTAAATAGAAGAGACATCACATTAAAAGGGATGGGGAGAGTTAAAGGTGGATAGCAATACCTGGAGGTCTGCAGGATTCAGGGACAAATAGTAAAAATTTGTGGCCCTACTTTTACAGAATGCTCTTCATAGATGGAGATACTCAAGCATATGGTCACTGAAAAGGAGGAAATGGGCTTAAGAGTCAGAGTGGGGAATTAATTCCAAGCTCACTTCCAAAGGGAAGACGACAACAGTAGTGGGATTAGGAGCAATTGGAGATACCGGTGGAATATGGCAAGGAGCAGTTAATAAAGATGCTCTTGTCAGTGATACGAAGGCTGGCTTCAAGAAGACAGGAAAGGCTGAAGATTGAAGAGGCTAGAAATAGAAAACAGCAACAGAGAAAAGACACAGAAATAGTCACTGAAATAATCACAGCTTAATAATTTCTATTAGCTGTTTTTAAATCTTTTCCAATTGCTTTTGTATTTTTCTTTTAAATCAGTCATTTCCCTATTTATACTCCCTTCCAAAGGATCTTCACTTTTGGCAAAGAAAAACATTTAAGTGAAACTAACAAAGCAACTACATCTGACATTGGTTGCAATATTCATTAGGTATCAACCTTTCTTACCCTCACACCTATACTAACAAAAGGGATAGGTTTTATCTCTTGTTCCCTGGGTCCAAGATTGGTCATTTCAATTAATCTAGATTCAGTTCCCTTTTCATATTGTTGTCATTTACATCATGATGTATGTTGTCCTTTTGGATATGTTTTCTTTGCTCCACTTCACATAAGTCTTCCTAAGTGTCTCTGAATTTCTCATAGACTAAGATTATTATTACCCATAATATTCCATAGCATTCATAGACCCACAAATTGCTCAGCCACTCCCCAACTGATGAACCCCTACTTTGTTTTCATTTCTTCACTACCTCAAAAATGGATATGGAATATATCTGACCTTTTTTTTTTTCCATTTTTGAATAGCACCAGCAGTGTTATCTCTGCAATCTCAGATGGTTTTATTTTAGGGAATGAAAATCGTAGTACCTTTTCTTTCATAATTCTAAATTGTTTTCAAGAGTTGGTTGGGCCAATTCACAGTTCCACTAATGGTAGATTAGTCTTCCTATCTTTCCACAGCCTCTCCAATATTATTTCTGTCTTCTTCTTGTCATTGGCTGGCTTTGACGTAAAACATCAGTTTGTTTCTTTAATTTGTATTTCTCTTATTCTCTTATTATTATCTTATTATGTGATGTAAAACATGTTTTCATATAGATGATGATCCATTGCATTTCTTCTTCTGAAAACTGTTACTGTCCTTTGACTATTTATCTATTAGAGAATGGTTATTAGTTTCATATATGTGCCAATTCTATAAATTTAATTAAATATCAGATTTTCATAAATGACAAGTAATGATTGACAGAAAAATATCCCAAAGGAGATAGGATAAGGTGGGATCATGATCACAATCATAGGAAGAAAATCACATCTTCTTCTGAAACTGGAAGAAAAAAGAAAAGGCTAGATTAAGAGATTTAAAAGGCTTGAGGGTGTAAAGAATGAAAGATAAGAGAGTTCATGATGAATATCCTGTGCCTTCTTAGCAAAATAATAAGTCAGATCATTTGTCTCGATGTAAAGGAGGAGTAGGTAGGCAAAAAGGACAGGAGTATATCAAATGGCATAACTAAAAGTGATTTCACCTTATTTATTCTACAAATTTAAATCCAATTTAGTTGAAAATAATTTGAATTTGCAAATATTTATAAATTTTAAGGCTTATAAGTTGTTTCAATTATACTTTTAAAATATTAAAAATATATTCTTACCCAGAGACAGTCTACTCTTAGTTACTTGATTAAGAAAAAGATCAGACCATACCTCTGTATATCTTTTTTGCTTGGTTTTATGTATAGACCTTTTTTTTTTCTTTTAACATACCCCACTCATTAGATGTTCAAAATTTCCCAGCTACCATATAAATTTATCATTTACCATGCAGCCTGTTCTCTTTTCTGCATTAACTAAACCTTTTTTTTTAAGTTATATATTTTAAAAAATCAATCTATTTTCTGGTAGGAAGAATTTTTCTTTCATACTGGCAATAATACTAAAAACATAATCACTGCTAATGTGGTCAAGTAAGCATATTAATACTGCAAAACTGGTCTTGTAGATTAGTATATTTATTTGCAATGACTAATCACTCCTGCCTTCTATAAATGGTCCAGGTCACTTTGCTTTAGAAATTAATGCTCAGTGTTATTCAATAGAAACTAATAACTCATGAGAGGGCTCTGACAAATGGAAACAAAAAACAATGTAAGCTGGAGAAGAATTAGTTAGAAGACAGTCCCTCTTTCTTCCCTTGATAATATTTTATTTTTTCAAATACATGCAAAAATAGTTTCAGCATTCCCCTCTGCAAAACCTTGTGTTCCAAATTTTTCTCTCTCCTTCCCTCTCCCCAAGACATCAAGCAATCTGCAGTTCTTTTAAGCATGTTTCCATATTCATCATGCTATACACACACACACACACACACACACACACACACACACACACACAATCAGAGCAACTAGGTGGCACAGTGGATAGAATATCAGCCTTGAAGTCAGGAGGACCTGAGTTCAAATTTGATCTCAGACACTTAACACTTCCTAGCTGTGTGACCCTGAGCAAGTCACTCAATTGCCTCAGGGGGAAAAAAAATCACATCAAAAGGGTAAAAAGGTAGATCCAGGGTATATATGTATGTGTGTGTGTGTGTGTGTGTGTGTGTGTGTGTGTGTGTGTGTGTAAAGGAAAAAAAGGCCCATCACTTGGAGAATGACTAAATAAGTTATAGTATATAAATGTGATGACGTGTTTCAGAAAATTCTGGGAAGACTTATATGAACTGAAGCAAAGAAACATAAACCAAAGCAAAAGAACAAGATACACAGTAACAGAAACATTGTAAAGATAATCAACTTTGAAAGACTTAATACCATTGATCAATATAGTAAAACACCAGAGTTCCAAAGGATTCATAATGTAAGATTATAACCATTTCCATGTAAGGAACTGATGGTCTCTAAATGTAGATTGAGAAATATTTTTATTTCCTTTCTTGATTTTCCTTGCATTGGGAGAGGGGAAGAAGAGGAAAGGCAGAGTTTCAGAGGGGAGGAGATTATTATTATTATTATTATTATTATAACTTGTTATTTTACTGACAAAGTACAGAAACATTTTGTGTGACTTCCTAATATAATGGGTGTAATATTTCTTACCTTCTCAGTGAGTGGGGGAGGAGTGGGGAAAAAAGAGAAAACTTGGAACTGAAAAAAATTTTTTTTTTAAAAAAGGTAAACTAATTTCATGTGAGAGAGTACAGCCAATGGTCTCTGAGAGCCCATGTATACATGGAGCCAGCATGTGAGTAGGTAGACCATGGGATCTGTTAAAGCCAGGAACCTCAAAGAAAGAGAAAATTAATATCATTGCAGGGGGTGCCTCCTTCCTTATAAAATAAGAAATGAAATGAATGACCCAGAGCAAATCATTCCACATGTCTGTGCTTCTAGATCCCTCTTTGAAGTGAGGTCTAACTTTAAAATCTATGACCCTAAAATATTACCAGTTAATCACATGTAGATCTAAAGGGGGCCTCTTTGTTTTTTTGAATCACTGAAAGAACACTGTTTGCAATATAAATTTTGTAATGTCCTTGACACATTGATTATTTTCAAAAGTATCAATAGTTATAGCAGTCTATACATTTTGCGATCTTTATTAAAGTTCCTAGATCTGTTTCTACAATCTGGATTATCCATTGCTATCCTCTTTGTTTAAGAATTCATTCAGCAGCCATTCTTTGCGACTGCTACTGTACTATTTGTCACATAATAAAAATGACCTAGAAAAGAAAACTTAAATGTTTCAACAGAAACTTTTCTTCTGTAGGTTGATGGCTTAACAGGAACTTTAAAAATTAGGATGCCTTTATTTCTAACCCATCCATGTAATTTATAAGCCCATGGTTTCATACACCATTCTTAGAAGAAGCAAATTACCTCAGACTACAGGAACCCTCAACATTTTACAGGTTTGATTTCTGTTTGCATGCTGGTCATTCTTAATAATACAAAAAGTAATATTGCCTAGGACAGCCCTATGCTAATGAGTGTCACCCTTTTTGTAAATGCTCGTTCAAGGAGGTCTCTTATTTTCTAGATACAAAATTCACCCTTGGGCAAAGGCATTTAGGGCTCACATTATGACAAAAATATTAGTATAGTCAAATAAAGATCTTTATGCCACTGAGAAAAGTCCAATCTGACAAGGACAAATAAGGAGATACAGCGGAAGAACAGCTTATTACTAAATTATTTGTCCCTTCTGATTATATTCTATTATAGTACAATGGAAAAATCATCCCCATTCCATCAGTATTATTATAGTGGTATTTATTAAAGTAAACCTTCCACTTAGTTGTGTAGAGAAGGTGATGGGCAAAAGCTCCAAAATGAAAGGTTTTTTAGACAGCCTAGTGTTTTTTGTTTTTTTTTAATGGTCTGTTTTAAAAGCACCTCCCAGTGAGTAGGAACAGCGGTTAACATGAAAACCGAGGTGGTAAACATCAGACTGAGAAGAAAAGCATTTTCCTCGGACTCCAAAGTTCATTTTTTATGGGCAATTCTAAATAACTATCCTTCACATTAAAAGCTTAGACTAAAGTGTCCAAAGGCCAATGGGCATACTTTTGTGAGCTATATACCAAGAGGTATTCGTGAGAAATAACATCTACCTTCCCAAAACATTTACCTAAATCTGGACCAATTCCTCATTACCTCTTTTGAAAACTGCTTACAAAATGGACTATTCTCAAAAATCAGGATTATTTGTGCTTTTAAAGAAGCTGGCTAAGGTTGTCTCCTCTTAGTAAATGTTTGAGAGTCTAGAGGGCACAAAACAAAACAATTATGAAATAAAAGAATAATTGTACTTTTCCAAAGCATACTGGGATACAAAGAAAGAACTCAGAATTAACACTCCAAAATTTCACAGCATTTCATAGAACCAGGGAAGTAGAGCTGGACATGGATCTCAGGAACCATATAATCTAACATACTCATTTTACTAAGCCTTGAGATGTAAAGACTTCCAAAAGGTCAAATCATATGGCTAGTTAGAAGTATAACTCATATGTCCTGATTACCAAGGAGCTGTTCTTGGCTTTTGAAAGGCAAAAGAAAAAACAAAAAACAAAAACAGAATTTAGTAAGATTTCATTATAGGAGCAAGGACCATTCTTTTATAGAGCCTACAGTATTAATCAGGTTTACACAGGGGAGGAATGATTCTAAGGTCATTAGCCAAGGCAATACTTCTTTCTGGTGCATCTTAATTTTCAAACACCATCCTTCTCTTCTAGCCATTAAATTATGCTAAAAGTCAGATTCACAGTTAGAAGATAGTTAACTCTTTTGAACTATAAACCACACCTTACTCCCTAAGTAGTAGAATGAAGGTTCAAGGACACCAAGAGTCTTACTCATAGACTCTGTCCCATATAATCAATATTGTCAAATAAGGACTATCAAGCCTCAGCTTTGGATCACTGCTACAATTCATTGCCTTTGTTCCTACATGTGAATTATTGATCAAGGTACAGTAAATAACATCAATATTCTGACAACTTCCACTATAAATTGGTTACATAATCTCAATTGTGCCTCATTGGCTACAAGTCAATCCTGCTATTGCTCTCACTCTCCCAAACCTCTCAAACCTCCCATAGCTCCCTATTCCCTTACTCTCTGAAGTGAGAATCTTGCTTCATTTTTTACAGAAAAAAAAAAATGAGGCCACTTGCTATGAGCTACTTCTCTTTCTCATCTCATTTCATTCTAGTGTGTTCTGCCCCTATCTCCTCCTGCGTACCTGTATCACATAATCTTGTTCAAGTGGTCCCCTTTCATCCAATTTCCTCCAAGAAACTGGTCCCTCTTTCACTCCCACTGTTTCACTTATTTTCAATCTCTCAGGCTCATTTTCTAAAAATTATGTCTATATCTCCCCTATCCTAAAAAAAAAAAAAAAAAACCCTCAGTTGATCCTTCCATGCCCCACTACCATTGATTTATATTTCTTCTGCCTATAATTATTAAACTCCTCAAAAAATCTGTCTGCAATGGATGTCTCTATTTTCTTTCCCTTTCTTCTTTAAAAAAAAGTATATTTTTTTATCTTTAACATCATTTAAAAAAAATTTGTGTTCTGACTTATCTTCCTCTCTTCCAACTTTCCCCCATCCATGATGAAGATAAGACATATAATCAGTTATACATGGGAAATAATGCAAAACATATTTACATATTAGCCATGTTGCAAGAGAGAGAGAGAGAAGAGAGAGAGAGAGAAGGAGAGAAGGAGGGGAGAGAGGGAGAGAAAAGTGGGGATAAAAAGTATACTTTAATCTGTATTTAGACTCCATTCATTGTTTCTCTGGACATGAATAGCATCTTTCATCAAAAATCCTTCAGTGCTGTTTTGGATCATTGTATTGATCACATAGCAAAATCACTGACAATTTATCATCACATATGAACAGGCAATTTTCAGACAATGAAATTGAAACTATTTCTACTAATATGAAAGAATGTTCCAAATCATTATTGATCACAGCAATGCAAATTAAGACAACTCTGAGATACCACTACACACCTATCAGATTGGCTAAGATGGTAGGAAAAGATAATGACGAATGTTGGAGGGGATATGGGAAAACTGAGACACTGATGCATTGTTGGTGGAGTTATGAAGGAATTCAACCATTCTTGAGGGCAATTTGGAACTACACTCAAAAAGTTATTAAACTGTGCATATCCTTTGATCCAGAGTGTTACTACTGGGCTTATACCCCAGATATTAAAGAAGGGAAATGCATCTGTATGTGCAAAAATGTTTGTGGCAGTCCTTTTTGTAGTGGCTAGAAACTGGAAATTGAATGGATGCCCATCAATTGGAGAATGGCTGAATAAATTGTGGTGTATGAATATTATGGAAAATTATTGTTCTGCAAGAAATGACCAGCTGGATGAATACAGAAAGGCTTGGAGAGACTTACATGAACTGATGCTAAGTGAAATGAGCAGAATCAGGAGATCATTATACACTTCAACTACAATATTATATGAGGATTAATTCTGATCCTATCTTTGGCAAGGAGAGGATCCAAATCAGTTCTAGTTGTTCAGTGATAAACACAACCAGCTACACCCAGCATAAGAACACTGGGAAATGAATGTGGACCACAACATAGCTTTTGTACTCTTTCTGTTGTTGTTTGCTTGAATTTTTGTTTTTCTTCCCAGGGTATTTTTACCTTATTTCTAAATCTTTTTTTTCTTGTACAACAAGATAACTATATAAATATATATACACATATATTGTATTTAACATATACTTTAACATGTTTAACATGTATGGGACTGCCGGCCATCTAGGGGAGGGAGTGGCGAGAAGGAGGGGAAAAGTTGGAACAGAAGTTTTTGCAAGGGTCAATGTTGAAAAATCACCCATGAATATGTTGTGTCAATAAAAAGCTATAATAAAAAATAATAAAAAGAAATAATAATTATTATTATTGTATGATTATCATCATACAATATTGCTGTTACTATGTAGAATGTTCTCTTGGTTCTCCTCACTTCATTTTGTCTTCCCAGGTTTTTTGGAAACTATGCTGCTCATCATTTCTTTAGCATAATGTCCATCACAATTATACAACAACTTGTTCAGCTGTTTCTCATTTGATGGGCATCCTTTCTATTTTTAATTCTTTACTGCCACAAAAAAAGTCGCTATAAATGCACTAACTATAAAAAGAAATACATGTCTTTATCCCTTTTCTCTGATCTCTTGAAGATACAGACTTAGTAGTGGTATTGCTGGATCAAAGGGTCTACATCTTTGGCCATACCTCCAAATTGTTCTTTACAATGGTAGCACTTCACTACTCTATCAATGATGCATTAGTGTCCCAATTTTTCTACATTCCCTATAGCACTCATTATTTTCCTTTTTTGTCACATTAGTCAATCAGATAGGCATGAGGTAGTACTTAAGGATTCTTTTAATTTGTATTTCTTTAATCAGAAATGATTTAAAGCATTTTCTCACATGACTAGATATACCTTTGATTTCCTTAGAAAATAGCTCAGGTTTTATCCTTTAATTCTCTATCAATTGGGAAATGACTTGTATTCTTATAAATGACTCAGTTCTCTGTATTTTAGAAATGAGGACTTTATCAGAGAAATTTATCAGAAAAAGTTTCTTACCCATTCTCCTAGTTTCCAGTTTTCCTTCTAATCTTGCCTGTACCAGTTTTGTTTATGCAAAATCTTTTTTTAATTAGTGTAATCAAAATTATCCATTTCAGTCCATTGATATTAGTTCTCTAGAACAGTAAGTTCTTTCCTTATTCATAAATCTGACAGGTATCCCTTAATTTGTTTATGTCATTTTAAATCATGTGCTCATTTAGACCTTATCTTGGTATATGGTGTGACATGTTGACCTATATCTAATATTCACCAAACTGCTTTCTAGTTTTCTCAGCAATTTTTGTCAAATAGTGAGTTTAGTCCCCAAAGTATAGATTTAGGAGTTATCAAATACTATATTACGATGATCATTTACTACTACTGTGTGTTGTACACTTAATCTATTCTACTGATTCACCATATTTCTTAGTCTATATATGATTGCTTCAATATATCACTTTGTGATACAATTTGAGATCTGGTATTACTAGGTCACTTCCCTTCACATTTTTTTTCCATTAATTTCCTTTATATTTTTCATTTATTCTTCCAGATTTATTTTTTCTTGCTCTATAAAATAATTTTGTGGTAGTTTGATTGTTATGGTACTGAATAATTAAATTAACTTAGGTAGAATGTTTTTGTTATCTTGGGTTAATCTACCCATAAACACTATTTCTCTAATTGTTTAGATCTGACTTTATTTGAATGAAGTGTTGTATAATTGTAGACATTTAGTTTCTGATTTTTGTCTTGGGAAGCAACCTCCCAATTATTTTATATTTTCAATGAAATTTCTCGATCTCTTGCTGCTGAATTTTGTTAGCAATATATAGAAATGCTGATGACTTATGTGGGTTTATTTTGTATTATGCAATTTTGCTGAAGTGATTAATTGCTTCACCTAAAATTTCATATATCTTATTCCCTGGCAATTCCTGGATCTAGTGATAGTGACTTCCTTCTGTCCATTCCACAAATAAGATACTCCATCTCTTGTTCTGGCAATTCTCTCTAGCTGTACTCTCATACCTAAAATGCTTTCCTTTTCTCCTCTAACCACAAACCTTCTAGGTTTTAAAAAAATTTCCCAGTCAAAAATTTCACTATGGAAAGCTTCCCCAGCCTTTCCAGTGACCTTCCTCTGTCAATTTTTTCTCCTACCCTATATATAGCTTGCTTTGTATATATTTGTCTCCCTGTTGTCTCTGGCACAGACACTTTGCCTCTTTTGAATATCCAGCATTTAGCACAGTGTCAGGCACACAGTAGATGTTTAAAAATATTTTTGATCTGTAATCAACAAGCTATGTAGAACAGTCATACCAATTTTTTTCTTCTTTTTTCTTTGCTTTCCTTCATCTTAAAAAGTATTTATATAAAGAATAGAAAGATACTATATAATAATATAGTAATTTTTTAAATGGCTTTATTAAAAATCATTTTTAAAGCATTTATTAAGTGCTTACCAAAAAATGTAGCCCCTGGCTTCAAGAAATTCACATTCTCAAGGGGAAAAACAAAATTCAAATAACTCTATACATTCAAAATCTACAGAGTGAAAATGAAAAGATAACTTTAATAATGGGGAGAATTGGAAAGGGGCCTACTGCAGAAGATCAGATTTGATTTGTCTTGAAGGATATCAGAATGCCAGTTCAGTTACGATGTAAAAGTGGAGAACAATTGACATTAAAAAAAAAAAAAAAAAGCACAAGCAAGGAGAACAATCAATCAAAAGGAAACTGTGAAGAAGAGCAAAGTGAAAAAACACTACAAAAAATTTGGTTTGAAGAGATACATAACAAAAAACCATCTAACCAAAAAAACAAACAAACAAGCAAACAAAGAAAATCCTCTACTTTACAAGACTCCAAAGTATATGAAATCCCTACCACTCCAGGCATCATTTAAAAAAAAGACAAGAATATCTTATTTGGCTTGATGATAGAATAAGCAAAAATAACAGATTAGCAGGCATCCACCAGTTGTGGTTGTTAAAGTTAGCTGTTTTGTTTTGTTTTATTTTTTAGTCATATCCAATTCTTTGTGACCTTAGTGCGGTTTTCCTGGCAAAGATACTGAAGTGGTTTGCCATTTCTTTCTATTGTCTATTTTACAGTTGAAGAAATTGAGGCAAACAGGTTATACACTTTGAGGCTAGATTAGAACTCAGGCCCTCCTCACTCTGGGCCCAGAACTTCATATACTGTTTCTTCTAGCTGCCTGCCAGCTCCAATATACTATCAAATAGCCCCTACTCATCAATATTGCTCAGTCGAAATTCCTTTAGGGATGTGATACTAGAAAGAGACATTCTGGGAATACCTTCCACTTGGGAGATCACTGTTTTAATCTATGCTTTTTTTTTTTTTGCTGAGGCAATTAGGGTTAAGTGACTTGCCCAGGGTCACACAGCCAGGAAGTTTTAAGTGTCTGAGACCAGATTTGAACTCAGATCCTTCTGACTTCAAGGCTGGTGTTCTATCCACTGCTCCACCTAGCTGCCCCTGTTTTAATCTATGCTTAAAACTGCTTATTCCACATCTATGCTGACTTTAGTTATAAAATCTCCTTCATTCAGAAACAGTTTTTATACAATGTGAGGGGCTTTTTGTTTTTTGGCAAGTATGTGGTACAATGAATAGAGCACAAGGCTGGAGTCAGGAAAATGTGAGTTCAAATCCAGCCCCCGAAACATTTTAGTTGGCTTATAATAGGCAAGGTACTTAACCCAGTTTGTTTCAATTTCCTCATCTGTAAAATCACCCGGAGAAGCAAATGGCAAACCACTCCAGTGTCTGTGTCAAGAAACCCCAAATGAAGTCAATAAAGAATCGCACATAACTGATACAAGTAAGCAACAACAAGGTGCTTTTTCAACTTCCAAGCCAACTGACAAATAAGTCATACAAAAATGAAGTAAGCAAGTGTTTGGTTTGAGGTTCTAACTTTCTGGAATACACATATGCCACCATCTCTAGCAGCATCCTGTTACTTCTGCCTAAAGGGAGGCAAAAGGATAGCATATAAATAACTGGAGATAAGCTTAATGATAGAATAAGGACTTGAATTCATTTAAGTAAATCACTTTCCCCATCATTTCACTTCAGTTTCTTCATGTATAAAAGGAAGGGACTAGAAAAGACCCAAGCTGCCTTTCAGCTCCAGAACTTTTATAATTTCCCTTCTAAGCTAACCTTGCATCCTTCTGTCTCGTTGTCTTATTCACTTGTTCTTTCCCATATTATAATGCAAGCTCCATAAAGGCAAAGATCTTTTGCTTTTCTTTCAGTGCTTGGTGCTTAGCATAGTATCTGGTATAGAGTTATAAACACTTAATAAATAAATAGAATGAATGATTATGCTATCCAGCAAACATCTTTATCTTATTGTCTTAGACACTTCATTGAATCTTCTGTGGTTTTTAGTCTTTTAAAGTAAAATGAATTTTATTAAAAAAAAATTAAGTGGAGCCATAATGAAGAAACATAATAGTTAAGACTAAAATGACAATAATAATGATAATAACATACTTTTAAGCTTTGTGGTTTACAAAGTATTTAGTGTTTTATATATATAATGTGATAACCACAACCACTGAATGAATTAAGAGGTGCAAAAACAGTCATCCTTATTTTAAATGACAAAGCATGTTCAAGGAGGTTAAGTGATTTACTTATAGACACAGTATACTTAAAACTAGATCTTTAGACTATATTGTCCTATGAAACGCCAAGTATCATTTTTTAAAATCATTACAGTTAATTAAATTTTGATGAGTTTGCCTGAATATGGTTTTAAATCTTTAATTGTAGAATAGCTGAGTCAAGAATGTTCTCCCTCCAGAGATTTAATTCTCTTATACTTTTGATCTGGAGATCTTAACAGCTGCTTGTCTTCAGGACACCTGCTTGATTTAAGTAAGATACTTAGAAATCTCACTATTCTTTACCATATTTAAAAAATGGAGACAGACTTTAAATAAAAAATAGAATATTCAGAGACCTCTACTGAATGATCTTAATTTATCCTCTCATCTTTGGCTCCTGTGACATCTTTAACCTTTCTCTTTAGTCAAAGTGGACTATAAAACACATGTTAAAAAAATTGAAGGACTACAGAACTGTGCTCTCTAAGGACAATGAAATATTATTTTGTCATAATTTTAAAAGGCATAGAAATAAGACATTTTCATTACCATTTCATTAAAATTAACAGATGGGGTTTTCAAAGTTAATTGTTTCACATTTTATTATTGTTTTTCTATTAAACTTTATTTTTGTTGATGCTGTTTACATTTTGTGTTTCTGGACAAATCGCTAAACTCTGTTTGCCTCAGTTTTCTCACCTATACAATGAGCTGGAAAAATGAAATGGTAAACTACTCAAGGATCTTTACCAAGAAAACCCCAAAAAGATTTACACTAAGTTGGATGCGACTGAAAATGACCAAATGAGTTCAGCATTAATTCAAAAAGATGAGTATGAAACAAAAAATTTCTGCCTAGGACACTTTTTCCTCTCTGTATTTCCCAGGTTTTGTTACTGTTATTAGCTGCAGTCAGTAGAATAGGACACATTATCAATTATTTGGGGGAAGGGAATTGCTTGAGATATTGTTTCTGTTTTTCTTTTTCCACTTTGTTTAAGTTTATATGTGTGTGTGTGTGTGTATACATACATATATATGTAATATAT
This sequence comes from Antechinus flavipes, assembly GCF_016432865.1. NCBI lineage: Eukaryota > Metazoa > Chordata > Mammalia > Dasyuromorphia > Dasyuridae > Antechinus > Antechinus flavipes. The sequence goes on from NC_067401.1 coordinate 312,922,413, forward strand.
ATATATATATATCTTCCCATATTTATTTGTATTAGTAGCATTTATTCTCTTTATGGCCCAATCACATTCTATTTCATTCAAAAATTGCTTAGCATTCCTCAAATGGTGGAAATATAGGTTGTTTAAAATTTTTTTCCTATAAATAATGTATTCCAATTCTCCCATTTCCCCACCACCTCCTATTATTTCTTTGTTCAAGTTATTCCACTTCCTGGAATATCTTGTTCCTTCATCTTTATCTATCAAAATCCTATCCATCCTTGATTCAGTTTAAAAGCTGTTTTCTTCTCCATGAAGCCTTCTCTGATCCAAATGGGTATATCTTCTTTCTTCAACTTTCCAAAACACTTAGTACTTCTTTTGTAGTCCTATCATATTCTACCTCATGTCATTGCTATTTATGTGCTTCTATCTTCCCCAGATACCAAATGATGAGATCCCTGAAGGCAGATACATCTTATCAATCTTTATATTCTGTGGGGTAGCTACATGTTTGCTGAATTGAGGAACAATTAGGTTAGAATTTCTTCTAAATTATCAAAAAAAAAAAAAGAATTAAATCAGAGATGAATACTAAAACCGTAAATTTATATTTACAAGAAAGTAGAATTCATCTTCGACAGCCTACAATATCCACATAGGTGGTGTGGACTTTTATAGACATTGCTAATTATAATTAGCTGCAAGACCAATTTATCTGTGCATTGGGGAATACTTTTCCTTTAGGAAAACAGGTAGGATTTGTATAGCTAAGCTACTCTAAGTCCTGGGCCCAATCCAAATCCAAGTATCTCCCCACCACTCTCACACAGCAAATAACTCCCCATAGTAATAACTAAATTTTAAAGATATTTGGTCAGATTTCAAGTTCACCAAGGGATAACTTGAGTTCTTTCTTTCTCAAGGGATGCTTTGCTTGGTGCCTTAGTCCACACTGCGGAGAACATAATCTCTCCTCCCTCCTCCCCAACAAAGTGCCAATGCAGAAAATCATAGTTTATGAGATTATTGAAGCTCTCTCTTCCTTTAAGAATAAGGTCCTCTGAAAATTTCTTCCTGAAGAAGCAAGTCAGGAGATTAATAATCATTGTGCATAACTATTGCTCAATATAAAGCCCGTAGATATAAAAAATGGCTTTTCTGAAGGTCACAGAAATAAAGCTGAGAATAAAGAACACTGCGTACATGAATATAAATATAGCAGCAAAAATGAAACCATGATAGACAAGGACAACCTACTCTTTCGGAAATGGCAACATACACACATCTTTGAAGAGTAGGTCCATCAGTATTTACCATAAGTCTTTCAGTTCTTATAATCAAAGTATTTGGTTTCATTTCAATTTAATTCAACTGAAATATTTATAGAGTCTCTTCAATGTGCAAAGCACTGTACTAGAACTTAGAAGATGCAAAGACAAAACATTAAGATTCAGTGTTGGTGAGACTATGGAGAAATCAGTATACAATTACTCTGCTAACAGTGGGAAATTGCTACAAGCTTTTAAAAAAGAAGTGTGGAATAATACAATAAAAACTAAAAAAAAAAAAAAAATACAACTGTTCATACTCTTTGATCCAATAACCACAGTACCAGGAATACACCATAACAATGTCATTAGAAGGAGAAATTGATTTCTCTCTACAAATAAACTCCTAACAGTATTATTTATAAGAAAAACAACAAATGGAAACCGTGTGCCTACCAAATGCAAAATAGCTACACCAATTTTGCTGTATAGTCAATTCAACACTTCTTAAAGGCAAAGACAAAAACAAGACAGCCTCTGTCTCTCCAAGGAATTTATATTGAAAGAACTTGCAATCTACTGATGAATACTAATATGATAGACTTATACTATAAAAAATAACAACTATGATAAATGCAATAGAATCCATGAAGCCATATGAATTGATATAGAGTGAAGAAAGCAGAAATAAAACCAAAGTAGAACACTCTATGGTTACGTAAACAGCAGTAACAACAGAATCTAAAAAAAAAATACATAGAATAAAATACCAGTTCAGGAAAAGTCATGAAACAAAAAGGGTATTTGTTACAATCTTAGTAAATTTTTAAATTTACTAATTTAAAAACCCAAACTGTAAACCACAAAAGTTGATGGTTTTAATGAAGAAAAATTTTATTGGATTATATGTATTTTAATATTTATTTCTGTTGAAATCCATTAAGGTTAAATATAAAAACAAATGAAAAAAAATATGACAGACAGTTCCACGCACCAATGAATTTAAAGTCTAGGGCATAAGAAAAGCATACAAGTAAATCTATTTTTACATTTTCTTATAAGAATGAAATAAAATGCTATAGAAGTTCAGAGGGGGATATCACAGCTACTGAAGCAGGTAGGAGTAGTGCTTAAAATCAGGGAAATATTTGTGATAGGATTTTGCAATTGAAATGAGTGATTTTTTATCTAAATTCTACCATCAAGTCACACTTTACCTCTTGGAGTTTCAGTTTCCACATCTATAAAATGATGGGGAAAATATCAGTGATACAGATTAAACTTAAAAGTAGATCCTACATGCATGCCCTCCCACTTACCCCCAACCAATTATTAATCATTTACCAAATAAATCAAGTAAACTGCAGTAAGTAAAGTATTACAAATAGATCAGAGAAAAATTAATAGAATAATGTATAGGGAGAATTATGGATGAGATTATATTAAAAAGATCTAGAGATCTTAGTTGAATAAAAGTGATGAGAAAAACATGGCATCCCTGAAAACTGAAAGGATCCTATCCTTCATTAAGAAAAGCATATGGTGAGGGGAAAAATTGGAACAAAAGGTTTGGCAATTGTCAATGCTGTAAAATTACCCATACATATAACTTGTAAATAAAAAAGCTATTAAAAAAAGAAAGAAAGAAAGAAAGAAAGAAAGAAAGAAAGAAAGAAAGAAAGAAAGAAAGAAAGAAAGAAAGAAAGAAAGAAAGAAAGAAAGAAAAGAAAAAAAAAAGAAAGAAAGAAAGAAAGAAAGAAAGAAAGAAAGAAAGAAAGAAAGAAAGAAAAGAAAAAAGAAAGAAAAGGAAAGAAAGAAAGAAAGAAAGAAAGAAAGAAAGAAAGAAAGAAAGAAAGAAAGAAAAGTATATGGTCCAAAAAGAGGTGACAATCTCACCCCTGGTCAGACAATATCAACTACTTTATTTGATCATGGGACCTATATTTTAGGGGAAATGGGAGTAATTCTAAAAGAAGGCAGTCAGTATCATGAGAAGACTTCTCACAAGCTTCTCTTGCTTGAAGCAACAAAGGACATTTAGGCTAGAGAACGAGAAGGCATGATAAAATAAGTAATCTGGGAAAGTCATGAAGAGATGAAGGGAATGTAGTTGTTCTACTAGGTCCTGGAGGATCAGATATTGGAAAGAGATAGATTCAGTCTTAATAAAAGAGAAAAAACTTCCAATAATTAAAACTATTTGAAAATAGAATAAACTGGTACCAAAACCAATGATGTAGTATAAACAGCAAAACAAACTGCTAAAACATCTTTCATGATGTCTGGTCTCTGTCTTTCTATACCCCTTCTTATTGTGAAATCCTGAGAGTGAAAGATCTTTCCTCCCTTTCCCTATATCATCTATTTTATCTTCTAGGGGTGATACTCCACTAGTATTATCTACCTATTTAGTTTGGGGATGAAGCCTCTGAATTTTAATCTTGAATTTCTGTTAAACACAAATAATCTGGTATAATGGAATAGATTTTTGAGACAAAAGGGCCTGGATTCGAGTTCTAGATCTCTCACTTATTCCCTATGTGACCTTTAGCAGGTCTTTCTATTTGACCTGTAGTGACTTGGATCATCTTAGGTCTCTTTAAGATCTAAATAAATGATCATCCTCTGAACTTATACAGTAGCAATAAACCTTGTTATTCTAAACCCATATCTTAGCAACTTGTCTCTTCAGTTTCATTCTGAGTGAAATCATAAAGATCCCATAAGTGATCCAAATTAACAAAGAACTCATATAGCTCCCAAGAAGCTTCTTGCTTTCTCCTATTTATTCAATTTCTGGGCTATTGAAATAGCCAACATCCTCAATAGCTTTAATTTTCTTCTTTCTCTAATCCATCTCCACACATTTTTTTTTTTGCTGTTTTTCAAGATGATTGCTCTTTTTTATTTTGTTTTTTTATTAAAGCTTTTTATTTTCAAAATATACATATGGATAATTTTTCAACATTGACCCTTACAAAAGCTTATGTTCCAAATTTTCCTCTCCCTCTCTCCACCCCCTGATGGCAAATAATCCAATATATGTTAAACATGTTGAAATATATGTTAAATCCAATATATGTATACATGTTTATACAATAATTTTGCTGCCAAAGAAAAATAAGATCAAAAAGGAAAAAAATTAGAAAGAAAACAAAATGCAAGCAAACAACAACAAAAAGAGTGAAAATGTTATGTTTTATTCCACACTCAGTTCTCACAGTCCTCTCTCTGGATGTAGATGGCTCTTTTCATCACGAGATCATTGGAACTGGCCTCACTCATCTTACTGTTAGAAAGAGTCACAGCCATCAGAACTGATCATCATGTAATCTTCTTGTTGCCATGTACAGTAATCTCCTGGTTCTGCTCATTTCACTTAGAATCAGTTCATGTAAGTCTCTCCAGGCTGCTCTAAAATCATTCTGCTGATTGTTTCTTATAGAACAATAATATTCCATAACATTCATATACCATAGTTTATTCTCCAACTGATGGGCATTCACTCAGTTTCCAGTTTCTTGCCACTACAAAAGGGGCTGCCACAAACAGTCTTGTACTTGTAGGTTCCTTTCCTTCCTATAAGATCTCTTAAGCTCAGTAGAAACACTGCTGGATCAAAAGATATGGACAGTTTGATTACCTTTTGAGCATAGTTCCAAATTGCTCTCCAGAATGGCTGGATACATTTACAATTCCACCAACAATGTATTAGTGTCCCAGTTTTCCCACATCCCCTCCAACATTCATTATTATCTTTTCCTATCATCTTAGCCAATCTAAGTAGTATATGGTGGTATCTCAGAGTTGTCTTAATTTCATTTCTCTGATAAATAGTGATTTAGAGCACCTTTTCATAAGACTAGAAATGGTTTTAATTTCTTCATCTGATATTGTCTGTTCATATCAATAAGTTAATTTTCTTAAACCAGGAATCTGACTATGCACATATACTCCTCAAAAAACTTTTTGAATTTTCTACTATGATCCTACTAGGATAAAATGACAATACCTTACCCATTTATTTAAGGCTCTTTGGAATCTATCTTTTTTCCTTCTGACTTTGCAGCCTTATTTCATATTTTTTTTCAATCAATTGACAAGCCATTCATTAAATTGATTCAGGCACTTCAAAGAACTGGGTATTAAAAAAAAAAAAGGGAGGGGGGGAGAGGAGGAGAGAACATTCCCTGACTCTAAGGAGATTTCATTCTCATAGGAAAGCAGTGTGTACATTCATAGGCATATTCAAGACATATACAATTCCCATAAAAAGTAACTTGGGGGGGGGGGGGAGAAATACCTGGGAAAGAAGGACATGACCATGAAAATATTCATCTAGAAGCAGACATATAAATATGGTGAAATGCTGAGCTGAGATGTCATGTGAGAATGAGCAATAGGAAGGTGAGAATGTCTGGACTATAGTGTGGGGAAAATAGCAATATATAATAAAGACAGTAAGAAAAGATGGGATTTATGAAAAGCTTAATAAAAGGAAAGGTATCTATTTAATATTAGAGTTGATGAAGAGATATTGTAGTTTGTTGAATAAGGGCATTATGTAGATAGACATGTGTACCCCATGAAAATGACTTTGGTGGCTATACTGAGGAGAGTTTGGATGAAAGGAAAATCTAGACAGTCAGAAAAATAATTGGGAGGCTATTGTAATGATCCAGGTGAGAGGTCATAAGAGTCTGCAATACCCTGGGGGATCATATCAATGGAGATTCCTATAGTACTTAGCTTCATTACACAGATTTGTTTTTAAAACAGTTCTCCTCTTTCTATACTTCCCTCCACCTCAAAACCAAGTTTAGATAGCCACCTCCCTCAATACGCTGCCCAGTTGAAAGTTAGCTCTATTGGCACAAATGTTCTTGGAGCAATTTTCCCTTATCATCTACTATACTTACTTCTGACCATATCATATCTTCCTCTAATAGATTGTAAACTTCTGGAGAACAGGCTCCTGTTATTTTTAATCTTTTAGGTCCTCAGCTCCTGCTTAGTGCTTTGAAAAAAAGCAGGTGCTGGGCAAATGTTTGCTAAAATGAACTGTAATAACAAAACATACATTTCAATTATTTGTGTATCCATTAGATTTACAGTACCAATTCTGAAATATCTATGCCACCTATTAAACAATTAAAAAGATTGGGGCCAGAAGAAAAAAAAAAACCTTTTAAAAGATAATTCATATTTAAACATTTTATCTACCAAATACAACAGGAATGATGGAGGGAAAGGGAATTTATCTAAAGCTAGAAGACTTGGGTTTTATGCCATTAATACCTTAATTTTCCTCATTTTAAAAATTAAGTGTAACATAGCTAAAAAACAAAGGAGAAAGGAATTATCATTAAATAAAAGTTATTGTAGAAATGTGATAGCATTATGAAAGAAAGGGGATTTATAGTCATACTTACAATATACTTTGTTTAATGCATTTGGACCCATGTTCTATATATTAATCATGAAAAGATCCCATTTCTCTTCCAATTTCTCATCTCATTATTTTGCTATATATATACATACATATACACACACACACACACCAATGGAATAAAAATTAATGATTTTGATTATACAAATACATAATTGTTACTCATAAGAGAAAGCAAGGTTTTCTAAGTTAAAGAAATGGATTTGAATATGTCATAAAATTTTCACATTCAGAATCTGTGAGGAACAAATATATAAGCAATATTCATTCATTATAAGAAAAAAAGACTAAAGAAAATGAAAAAGTTTGATGGAGAAATAATAATGCTGACTTCTAAGATTTCAATCTATGAGTAAGATTTTCATTAAAGCCAATGTATTGAAAAGCAAATATCTAACTCATTTCATCCTCTTTTGAGAACTGTGCAACAACTACTCTTCCAAATTTAAAACAAATAGGTAGAATCTGTTATAAAATGTTATAATTATTAGCTACTTGGGAACACAAACATTCTAAAAATCCTTTCCTTAGTCTTAAATGACAAAAAAAAAAAAAATTCCAACTTCCTATCACATCATCCTATTTTTCAGAGAGATAAAGGTCTATTTTCACAACATAGCACACCTATTTAATTCTCATTTAAGCTATTCTTGCAAAAATGTTTTTTGAAGCTCCCTTGAATAGTATAGGATGCTTTAAAAAATTATTTTATTTCACACAGATAACCTGGTATCTATACTGGGTGCCAGAGGAAGAAGAATTTAAGCTAAGGGTTCCATTTGGGTTATGGACAAGAAGTTTTCTGTCTTTACTCTGAATGTTGTCTGCAACATTCCTATGGAATACCTATACTTTAGAAGGGGAAAAAGAAATCAAGAAAGAAAAATCCACCCAATTAAGTCAGCAGTCAAAAGGGGTCCTAAAAGGAAAAATATTTTGAAGCTAAAGTTTGCTGAGAAGCTACCTTCTCTTGCTGGGCTTGTATACCAATTGTTCATTAATTAATTAACTCCACAAACATCTATTGAGTGCCCTGAGTGCATGGCACCATATTAGGTACAGTCCCCAGGTCAAGAAACAGCAGGCAGGATCTGGCATGGAGCTTCAATCAGCTCCCAGCAGGGAATTAGGGCTTGCATCCAAGAGGTGGGAGGTTGTAGATTTCTGGGCTTCCAGCCAAGAGGAGGGGAAAGGCCTTTGGTCATTCAGTAGCTAAGGGGTGAAATATGCTGCTGAATAAGGGTCATGAAGCTGGAGAGGGAAAAGAAATAGGAGGGAGGAAGGGAAAAGAACTCCCCATTCTTCAAGAGGGAGAGAGAAGGATTTTTAAAATGGGAAAAAGAGGCGTAGGAGAAACTGCTTTCTCTCAATTTACAACTTTTTAGACATTTTGAAAATTCAGAGGGCAAGCACATCACTACTACCACTTTGCCCTGGCAAGCCACTAGTTAAACTTGAAAATCATCTCAGTTTCATAGCTGCCCCTTGGGCTCCTGCTTCCTCCCATCCCAGCTACTTTTTCTAATCCAAAACTATGTAACTATAAATCTAGTTCCTTCAACCATTTATCTGGACTGCTTTTTACATTTCCTCGATCAACATCTTCAGGAATCCTTACTGAAAATAATATCCCTGTTCTTTTTATTTGTAGTTGCCTGCACCCTTAATCTTATCTCATTCTAATCTACCTTTAATTAAGGAAATTGGAATGTTGCATATGAAGCTAGGCAAGGATGCACTATTGTTTTCTAATCCAACATATATATTACAGGAAGTTCTTTGGCTGATTCTTAAGAATAGTCCTCATTGTTCTGAAAACCCCTGATAGTAGAAAGAGTAGTAAATAGATTTGGGGTCTGTAAAACTGTTCTAATATATTACTTAGGGGCTATGAGACTAAAGATAAATCACTTTACTGCCAAGACTCAATTTCCTCATTTATAAAATTTATCTATTTCATATGGTAGTTACGAGGAAATCACTTTATATGTGTTTTAAAGTACTTTTAAAAATCATCAAAGAACTTTATATGTATTCAGCATGAACTACTATGACATGATTCCACTGGAAAGTAAGTTTCTTGAGGATAGGAATTTTTTTTTTAAACTTTCCTTATGTCCCCAGTTAACACAGTGCCTGGCACATTTGTTCAGTCATTTCAGTCCTATCCAACTCTGAGAGTGGTTTGCCAGTTCCTTTTCCAATTTATTTTTCAGATAAGGAAATTGAGGGAAACAGGATTAAGTGATTTGCCCAGAGGGACTAATTGAAAGTGTCAGGAACCAGATTTGAACTCTCTTTCCAGACTTCAGGCCTGGGGATCTATCCATTTTGCCACCTTGCTACCTAACTAGTAGTCAGTAAATCCTTAATGTTGTTGTTTGTCCTTTTTTGGAAGAGGACCATGACATGAGGGAGGTGATACTATGACATGCAAATGAATTGGATTTAAGTGAGGGAGGAATATAGAAGGTTACCTGCCTCACTTTCTCCTCTAGAATTATCTGGGTCTAATGGACAGATATAAATCAGGACAATTGGAGATAGCTCTGGATGCAATGGAAGACTGGCCTTTTTGAGCTAAGGTCTTTAACAAGTCTCAGTTTGACAGAACTTCTATTCAATGATTAAGTCAGGTAGCAATTGAAGCAAAAACTGGTCTCTTTCACCTAGTCAATAAAAAATCCAAATAAATAAACCCTTGCTTTACTGAGTGGCTAACATATGATCTATGATTTATGATCCATTACAAAGCCTATATTCTCAATTCTTTTTTTTTTTTTTTTTTTGAGAAAATTCCCTTGTGCTTCTTCAGAATAACAGATTGTCAGAGAGGGGAAGGCACATGATAATGTTATACTCCCCAGCTCAAAAAACCATCAAAGACTCCCATGATCTAAATGATCAGTGCCTGAAGCATGACATCCAAGATAATCCACAATGACCCAATATGAATTTACATGCTTTCCCAGTATTTATGTTCCCCATTCTAACATTCAAATCTTGCTTTTGATCTCTATTGCATGTGGGATACTCTGGCTAACTTCTCAGTACTACTGAAATTTCTAGGACCATAATATTACAGGAATGGCATTGATTTTTTGTAAAAATGAAATCTCTTTATTCAGGAGTTCCTTCTTTACAGATGTAGTCCTTTTTTTTTTTCCCTAACATTCATACATTTAGTCAAATGAAAAGATTTTCTATTCCTCAAACATTACAAATACTCTACTCTATTTGTGCCCACTTTGCTTAGCGTATTCTTCCTGCCAAAATTATAGATCCCTGACATCTCCATTCATTCTTTTTTTTTTAATTTGTCAAATAAACAACAACTTATCATCTTCATCCATTCTTAAAAATATGGCCAAAGAGTTATTTCTTCCATAAAGCCTCCTCCTCGAAGCTTTCCCCAATCTCTCTGAACCTGTTAACACTTTTTTTTTTTTTTTTTACTTTTATCAACATATCACAAAAAACAAGTGCCTAGGGGAAATAAAATGGTTTAGGGGAAGAAAAAAAAAACTTTGGAATTAGTCAGAAAAGATGGCAGTTTGGTTATAAGCAGACATAGTCTTATTCTTGATATCTAAGTTACATCATCAAATGTCTATTTGGCATTTAAAACTAGAAATGGTGGTCATAGAGAGGAAATGAATGGATCACTTGGTAACATCTCCAGGTAAAAGAAGAAAAGATTCAAAAACAACTCCAAGCTTTTCAATATTGATAATAATATGTTAATACCATAAAGAAAAACTGAGAAGCTACAAAGAGATATAAATTTGGTATAGAAAATGAGTGTCATTTTAGACATATTGAGTTCCAAAAGCTAAAAGAACATCTAGATAGAAAGGATAAGATTGAAAACTAAAATGTAACTTTAAAATTACCTAGATCCATACCCCTGATTTATAAATTAAGATCCTGAGCTTCAAAGTAGTGAGCTTTCTTGCTTAAAGTGACCAGCTAAACCCAGAAGCAATTAGAATTATAAGACTGGATGTGGGATGGACACTCAGAGGAGAGGCTGGGGGATGGAAGTAAAGATCTGGGAGTCATAATTAGGAAATGAGTAAGATTTAAAAAGAAGGCATTGAAAGACAAAAGAACTGAACACAGAACTTTGTGGAATGTGCATAAAAAGAACAGGAGGCAGGACAGCTAGGTGGCCCGGTGGATAGAGCACCAGCCCTAAAGTCCGGAGGACCTGAGTTCAAATGTGATCTAAGACACTTAACATTTCCTAGCTGTGTGACCCTAGGCAAGTCACTTAATACCAATTGACGAAAGAAAGAAAGAAAGAAAGAAAGAAAGAAAGAAAGAAGAAAGAAAGAAAGAAAGAAAGAAAGAAAGAAAGAAGAAAGAAAGAAAGAAAGAAAGAAAGAAAGAAAGAAAGAAAGAAAGAAAGAAAGAAAAGAAAATAAAGAAAAGAAAAAGAAAAAGGAAAAAGAGAAATAAGTAAGGGCACCCAAAAAAGAACAAAGAAGAAATACCAAGATATAGAAACATCAAAGCTACAGGAGAGAAAACATCAAGAGGAAAGAGTTTAACAGTAAAAAGGCAACAGAAAAATAAAAGAGGAAGACTCCCTGTTTAAAGGAAGTTCTTTTGTCAGGGTAAAAAAAAAAGGTCCCTTAGGTTTTGCTTTTAGGTAAGAGTGCTTTCCCTGAAGTGGTAGAAACTGGAATCCGATTAAAAAGAGTACTGGAAGAAATGTGTTTTGAGGAAACAGTGGCAATAAGTGCATTCCTCCTTCCTGGATTTTGGCATGGAAGGAGATGTTTAAGCAAAGTTGAAAACCAAATGGTCAGGCACATTATCTGAGGTACTTCTTTTTCAGTGTAGAAATTGGACTAAATAGCTATTGAAGTCCCTTCCAGTTTCAAAAGGTGGTTGTTCTCTTATTTTTGAAATAGAGGACATTAAATTGAAAGAGGTAGCAAGTTTAAAGGAAGCCTTGCACCACCACCCCCACCCAATTATTACTAGAACAACAAGCCAAATTAGGATAGTTTAATTTAAAAGGAGAAGGAAGTAGGAGGCATGACAAATATGGAAATACGTTCAGAAGAAATGCACATGTTTAGCCTATATCAGATTGTTTTCTATCTTGGGAAAGGGGGATTTAAGGGAGGGAGGAAGAAAAGCTAGGAACATAAGGTTTTGCAAAGGTGAATGTTGAAAACTATATTTGCATGTATTTGGGAAAATAAAACAATATTGAAAAAAATGAAATGCAAAATAAACAAAAAAAGAAAAAAGGGGGGAAGAATAGAAAGAAGGGGAGACATAAATCTAATAGAAGCAGCAAAAGGCTCAATGACTGATTAGGTTGGTGTAAAAAAGAGGGATAAGTCCGCAAACTTCAAGGCTAGAAGGGAGGTCATTGAGAGGATGTTTGCATTGTGCTATTTTAAAAATTCTAGAGACATAGTTTCTGAGTAATTAATCATTTTATTAATAATGCTAGCATATTATTAATAAAGGGATGGTCATTTCATTATCTTTTAGACCAAAGAGAAATTATGGAACCACACTCGAAGCTTATATGTCCTTGGAAAAGTAAATATTCCTGACAATGGCAATGAACTCTGGTTAACAAGTAATGAGAGATTGCATTTTATTTTCTTCATCATTTTCTTTACTGGTTTGATTTGATTTTTCCTGTACAGCAAGATAATTGTATAAATATGTATTCATATATTGGATTTAACATATGTTTCTACCATGTTTAACATGTATTGGACTACTTGCCATAGGGGATAGGGGGGGAAATGGTGGAGTGGAGGAACTGGAACACAAGGTTTCGCAAGGGCTAATATTGCAGAATTTTCTATGCATATGTTTTGAAGAATAAAAAGTTTTTTTAAAAAAATGAAAGAAAGAAAAAGTAATGAGAGAATAAATATTATAATGAGAGGATCTATTCTAAGAAAGGGCTAGAGGATGAAGTTTTGATGATGTCATTTACTTCCAAGTCATCTCCATGACTTGGAAGAATTTAGAGAATTTAAATTCAAAAAGAATTTATCCCCAAACAAACCTGAGTGGAAGAGGAAGAGCTTTCCCACAAGGGCAGAGTCTAAATAACATTGAGAAGAAAGCCAATCCATTTTCATTATCAGCAATGTCCTTCAGATACTGAACTACTTTATAGGCTTCAGAAATCCTGGTACTAATTCAGAAAAAAATCCTGATCCCAATTCAATAACTGATTATTAATGAGAGAGGAATAAATATTTCTTTCAACATCATCAAAATAGAAAAGAAGCTTGTACAAAGAAGGGAAGAAGTCAGTTAAGAGGTGAAAAAAATGCATCATGATGATAAAAAAATGGAACAGAACGTAATCAAGAATACACATGGAAGAGTTAGTCTTGGAAAAGAAGTGGTCATGTTCATTCTTTAAGACCAAAAGGAAAGAGATGATGATGAATGAAGTTATAAGGAAGAATATACATGTAGGGGTGTGTGAGGTTTTGCCTTGTTTTGTTGTTAATGTAGAAAGGAAACTAAGAAAGCCAAAAACAGGATGGCCTCCCTAATTTCATTAAACTAAGAAAGTAGTCAAATTGAATAAGAGCTGAAAGTTTGAGAAATGAAGAGAAGGTTTGGGAAAGATTCTAAAGGAATGTGAAATAGAGTCAATTAGAGAGAAATAAAAGGTTGACTAAGAAGCAATTAAGAGTCAAATGAACTTAGACAGCATAGATTTGTAGTGGATATAGCCAATAGCTTCATTACTCCCATCAGCATCACTCAGCCAGGCTAGAATAGAGGGAAATAAAGGTTAATGGAGAAAAAGGCATAAATATTACTGAGTGAGAGGGAGAAAAGGAATAGTTAATCTTTTCTTCTAATAATCTTCAGCACTGAGTTACCAGGAAGAAAAAGAAGAAAACAGAGAAAGGATTTAAAGATATTAGCAGAGTGTATCAGTGAACCCACAAATGCAATATTAATTGTCTACCTTCCTTCCCCAATAATACAAAATTGTTTTTCTTTTCAAAAAAAGAAAATGCTTAAAGTGAACTCGGCAATTTTTTTACAATAACAAATCATATTTATGAAGTATTTTACTCACAATACTCTATAGTAATTACTGTATTGAACATTCCCCTTTAACAAATGAGGAAAGTGAAACCAGGAGAGGAAGATACTTGTAGGAGTTAGGGACAGAGATGGGATTGGTATAAGTCTCTCCTAATTCCAAATCCTCTATTCATTCCAATATTTGCTGCCCTTTTTTTTTTTCCTGAGGTAATTGGGGTTAAGTGACTTGCCCAGCATCACACAGCTAGGAGCTAGGAAATATTAAATGTTTGAGAACAGATTTGAACTCAATTCCTCCTGACTTCAGGGCTGATGCCCTCTCCATTGAAAAAAAGACAAGCAATGTATCGATTATACACAAAAAGTCATGTAAAACATGACTTTTAAATATCCTTAATACATTTAACTTTTAAAATACATTTTGATAACTATATTTCAATTAGTTTCTTTTATAATCCTATGTATTTTATATTATATATTAAAAACATTATTCTGGGAAGAGGTTTGTTAATCATCCCTGTTTTTGACTGAGAACCTTTTCTGGGCAATATAGGAATTTCTCAGGAATAAGCATCTTTATTGCGAGAGTTTTGTTTTTCTTTCTTTTTTCCAATGGAGGTGGGGAGAAGAGGAAAATTGGATTGTTAATTGGGGAGGGGGGAGAAATTCAGCTCTCAAACCTAATCAAGTTACCATTCTTTCACTTTCTTTCCATTGTATTATTCAATACATAAAGAAGAAAGGCGGGGTGACATTACTTCTGGAGGTCAAGGAAAAGGCCCAAAAGTGTTACTCTTGTAGTTGTACAATTTAGGAAGGCTCAGGTGACTCCTTGGAGACAGCCTGCACTCCAGTCCCTTTAGGAAGTGAAGGTGATGCAGCAGCCTTTGCAACAACATGGAGGCCTTCCCCATAAAGTAGGGCATACAGAATATAATTATTTGTAAAAAAAAAAAAAAAAAAAAAAAAAAATCACAGCATAGTGCTGGACACATAGTAGGCACTATATAAATGTTTATTCCTTCTATTTCCCCCACTCCCTTCCTTTTCCCATCTGACAACACATGCAGCATCTATTATAGAATCAGGCTCTTGTCCTCATGGATATCTCTCACAGCAGCTTTAATTGCATACCAAATAGTGGATTCTTGGTTTATGATAAGTGATGGGTTTTGCAGAACACCTGCTTAGAAATGCTCTAGTCAGAAAAGGCCATTTATTAAAGATTATTAAGGAAGAACTCTCTGGGCCTGCCCACTTGGCAAACAAGATATGTGAAGCACTTTGTAAACCTTAAAGAGCTATCTAAATATTGTTTTCAAGCCCGTTCAACTCTTTCTGACCTCATTTGGGTTTTTCTTGGCAAAGATATTGGTGTAGTTTGCCATTTCCTTCTGCAGTTCATTTTATAGATGAGGAAACTGAGATAAACAAAGTGACTTAGTATTTGTTGATTATTATTGCTTACTATTTATGTTGTTCCTTTGATGGGGTATGGAGGGGAAAGGGTAGGGGAGAAATCTGTAGTTGGGGAATGCTTTGTTTTCCTGTCCCTTGTATTACCTTTGCCAAACTTCAATATTTAAAACAATGAATTCAATAAATATTTATTGAATGTCTAGTATATATAAAGGATAGTAAGTAATCCATAAATGTTTACTGAATGAGATGTTACCACAATTTTGGTTATTTCCTTTAAAAGTAAGGGGCTTAGTCAAAAGGTTTGTATTCAAGTCCTAGCTAAAGAGACTGTAAACTTGAGCAATCATTTAACTTCTGCATTTCCTTTTTTTAAATCTGTTTAACTGTAATGCTACTTGAAGTTCCTACCCCTCAGTTGTTGTTAAGTGCCAGATGATATCATGATGTATTGCAAACCTCCAGACATTGCCTATCATCGTTATTGAACATATATAATGCACTTTGAAACTATCAAGAGTTACATATTAAGTGCCTACTGTGTGCAAAAGGTTGTGCTACATAAAGTACAAGATATTGTTATTAGACAATCTTTGGAAAGAAACCAAAATCTTATGCAACAGTGATCACTATTGTTACAAATAATAATTCCTTCACTACTTTGTATTCTAAGGCTTAGTTTTCTATTGAAGCATTTAATTACAAGATTTGCCTTGTTTCAGAAGTCCTCCAATATGTCACACAACCTTTTTTCAAAACTGAATCAAGGGCATTTTATAAATCTGACCCTTAAATTCTGCTCCCAACTAGTCTCTTTAGAATTAATTTGTGATCTCAGTAAGCTTTCATCTTGAATATCATTCTGCAAGTTCAGACCTGTCCTGTTACATGAGCAACCAAAAAGCACTTAAGCCCCAGGGGTTAGAAAAGAAAAAAAGAAGTGAATGTTTCATCAGTATTTTTCAAACTTATTCTCAAGTCAGAAGGCTTGCCAGTTTTAAGTTTAACCACCATTTTATAGTAAATCATTTAAGATTACAGATGGCAAAAAAAAAAAGTACATTTTTAAGAGTAAGACGACAATTTATTTTTATTATTTGTTTAAAAAGAAAAGAAAATTGCCCACTGCTAGACCTAAGGAGGTCAAACACAAAAAAAATTCCCATTTTTCACCAAAATATTTATAACAACACTTTTTGTGTTAGCAGTAAAGTAGATGCCCATCAATTAAGGAATAGTTAAATGAGTTGTGTTATATGAATTTCTCTCCATGCCACAATCCTGATTCTATCTTGCCCCAGAAACATCTTCACCCCGAAAGCTTATTCCAACCCTGGCATTCACAAGTTGGAAGCTCTTTTCCATGTCTGCTACCTCTCCCAGAATCTCCCTTTAAGGAGCACAATCAGACCAAGGAAGCCTCTTCAGCTTCCTTATTGGCTACACTCCAAACTTCCTATTGTTAGCACCAAAAACACTCCTCCAACTTCCTTTTTTTTAAAAAAAAAAACTTCCTTTGATTATAGTCTTTCCTCAAGAGGAAGTAAGCTCCTACAGGGCAGGGGCACTTTTTATTTATGCATGTATGTGTATTCTTTATGTTTAGCACAGGATCTGACACATAGTAAACTCTTGATAAATGCCTATTGTCTGACCAGAATGCAATAACATATTATTGCATCAGAAATTATTGAAATCCCAATTGTTGCAAAGAGGGAAGCAAAAGTGAGAGCTTCCATTTCAGACTACAGTCAAGTTTAGGGATTCTTTTCTTTGTCCTTTACCATAATAGTTTTTCCTAATTTATAGTAATCATTCATTCAGAAGACAATAAAAATCAACATATCTCTTTCTTGAGATAAAATCCATCTTAAAATTGCAGACAACAAATAAACAAGATTTTAAAACAGTATAAAACTCCCAAGACACTCAGTGAGGCAGTAGAGAAGAAGTGGAGGGAGGATAATTTCATGAGATGCTAATGTACACATATTCTACCAACATAGATCAATTCTTAAGTTGGTAATCAGAAGATTCCAACCTTTCAAACTACATTCAATTTAAGATATCAAAGTCCTTCCCTTGCAACAAAATTGTTATGAGCCTGGCAGCCACAAACTTCAAGGCTCCAAAATTACCAAAAAACACTATATCCACAAGAGTCAAATAATTTGGGATATTTTATTTTACATCCCAGTGTGATCCCTAATATAAAACTCTTGACTTCTCTCCATTTTTACCACAAATATTCTTTTGGTCATGAGCAACATATCAACATTGTTGGATCATCTGAAGAATGATGGAGAAACATGAAAACATTTAATGGAAAAAATAGTCTGAAAAAAATGAAAAAAAAAAACATCACACTACAAGAACAGTTGGAATTAAAAATAATAATAATGCATATAACAGTTTGAAATCCAAAGTATTTTACAGACATTGGGTCTCATGTAAGCACCACAGCAACCTTGTGAAATAGGCATTATAGATATTATTAATGTTATTTTACAGTTGAGTAAATCCACAGACCGGAGTTTAAATAACTTCCCCGTGATCATAATTTAGTTTCCAAATCCAATATTCTATCCCCTATATTGTGTTATATTACCTCATCAATATGTATATTCTCTCCAGAGGCAGAAGTCACAACTCAACCACGGCTGCTTATCCTGTGCATTCTAGTCTATGACTTCCTACAATTATCTAGAAAACTGTATACTCAGAAAAGGAAATGAGAAGAACAAAGGTTAACAAATGGAGCAGCAATGGTACCCCCTTAATATTTCAGTGTTAAGTTAAGAAAGAATCCACCAAATTGAAGGAATACTCTATGAAGGATTTATGGAAGTACATGGGCAAGAATCACATCGATCTGAAAAAGTTCCTAGGTTACGAACTCTAGATTAAAGAACTTATGATCTACTGAAATATTGAAATACATATCAGTAAACATCAGGATCAAGAAATACTCTTGAATGAATGTGTTTTCTAGTTAAGTGTTACAAAGAAAATTTCAACACTTCTCATATCTTAAATTTTTTGCTCCTTAAGTATTTAAATAGGAAAGTTATTATATTTGGGGACACATTCATGTCACATGGAAATTTCATGTAAATGTATAGTTTTAGCTTCTGCTGTTAATGAATTTTCTCCCAAGAAAATATTTGCCTAAAGTAAAAAAAAAAAAAAAAAAAAAAATATTAAACTTTCCAACAAGTCTCTACATATACAACGCTAAGTTCATAAAATGAGTTTACGTAATAGAATTTAAGTATTTGAAACTATTTAATAAATTATTTTTCTGTATATTTCACACATATGGAGGGGAAAGACTAGGAAAAGAAAAAATAACAAATTATTTGTCAAATCTCACCTATTTTTTATTTATAAATTTGTCATACAAGCCCTGCAAATATGCAGATGAATCAGCACCACATATTCTTTAAAAGTACTACAAATTTTCTTAATTTTTCAGGTCCAGATAATTTGATATGTTGGATAAATAACAAAATCATGTAATTTCTTTTGTTTTGTGTTTAAAAAAAAACTTCTTTCTTCTTTCTTCTCCATTTACCACCAAATTTGAACCCTTTGGAGCTCTTGGGAGGAAGACACTCTAAATCGATGTCATCAACCAATTCAGATTCCCTCATTATACAGTCACTGTATTAAATGGATTCTACTGACCTTGAAAAGTTAACTTAAACATGGCATTCTTTGGAAAATGATATTTTATATTCTACTTTATGGAACATCAAATTGGAATGAAGGAAAGAGAAAGGAGGATTTTCTCAAACCCATGTAATACAATGATTACAAATTAAAGACAAGTATTCAAGGATTCTGATTAGTTTTCTATTTTCTCAAATGTACTATCTACAAAAAGTTATTTCTGAGGACAATAATACAAATGTCACTAATCTGATTTAAGAATAAAATCTTCTTTGAACTTTTTGTCTCTGCCATTGAAAAAATAAAGGATTATCTTAAAACCCATTCCACTATTAACAGTTTCTGAAAACTCAGACTATTTGCTATTACATGCTACCTCTTTTTTGGAGAAATAACTATCTCCTTTGAAGATGGAAACAACTGGGTTCTAGTATAGCTTTTAAGACTGTGCAAATGCCTTAATCTTTCAGTGTTCTAGAATAGTGGTGTCAAATTCTGAAACAGGGACACAAAAAAATGTACACAATAATTCCTATGGGTCATCTATCCACTTAGAAAACCAATAATATTTTCTATGGTATATTCTATTTTTATTCATTAAATATTTTCCAAATATATTTTAATCAGGGTCAGGCTCAACACTTTGGTCAACTCTAGGCAACTCTATAAAACTCTTAAGTCACAGAAAAGGTGAGGAAGTACATTGGTAGGAAATTTTCCTCACCAGGGAATTTTCTATACTAATGAAATCACAGGTAAAATTCCTAATTCCCTTAAATTCAAGCTTAATAAAAACTCTAATTCTTATTACTATAGCTATCAAATTTAAAAAGTAACATAAGTGAAGTTTAACTTGTCAGTTTGAATTAGACAGATGGCCATTGCAATCAAAAATAACACAATCAATTAACAACAACTTTATTTTCACTAAATCTAAAAGATCTTTTAAAATGTTTTTTTAAATGTCAATTAAGAACAATTACCAAACACAGAACAATGAAATAATGTCATTTATAGAGGATTTTAAAGGTACAAAATACCATATAAACATTTTTCTCACTTGAGCTTCATATCAGCCGTGCAAGTAAGGTGTAATAAAGTATTATTAGTCCACTTTCTAGTTAAAGAAACTGAGGCTCAGAAAGATCAAACAACCCTTTCCCATCTCAAGTCACACTGATTGTAAAGAGCTGGCAGAATTTGAACTTCCAGGTCAGTGTATCTTCAATAGGTTGTGCTTTTCAAATACAACATAACAGTATGCTCTAGGGGCAACAGCACTAAGCTGTCAATCAAGAGAATTAAGTTCTATTTCCAGTTTTGGCATTAATTATTGGTGTGACCCTGGATAGGTCATTTTTCTTATTTAAAGGCCAAATATAAAACATAGTGATAAAATGGGTGACATCAGGGCACCCTTCCAAATTTAAAATCCCATCACAAAAGAAACTTGGACAGTCTGGATTATCAATCACTTAAAACCAGAAAACTAGATGGCTGGATGGGTGTAGTCAGGAAGATTCATCTTCTTGAGTTCAAATCCATCTTCAGATTCTTACTAGCTCTGTGACCCTAGACAAGCCATTTATTCCTGTTGACCTCAGTTTCCTTATCTGCAAATGAGATAGAGAAGGAAATGGCAAACCACTCCAGTATCTTTGCCAAGAAAACCCCAAATGGGGTCATGAAGAGTTAGAAACAAAAATAACTGCAAAAGTGATCAGGAGTTCATTATTGATAAGTAACAGTCATCTTGGAGAGTAATTTCCATGCTAATCAAAGAAGTTCCTTTGCCACTAAGTTTTACAAATTCATATGTGTTTTTGATTTCCTACTTCTGTAATCTAAATTCCTAAAACTCAGGGCTGCTAACAAAAGCACTTCCCGCCCCCAACAGCAATTGGAATGGAACAGTAATCTCTTCTCTGGTATGCCACGTTCACAAGAAATACAACATATTTCTGTCCCATGAAGATTAGATTAATAGCAGAGACCCACAGTTTTGTGGTACCTATTAAAACGAAATGTGCTTGGTAAATATTAATTCATGGTCAAAGAAACAGATAGGTTTGATGAAAAATGGCCTGAGTCTAGAGCCCAAAATTTTTCCTGACTTTGCCAGTAGTGCAAAAAAAAAAAAAATCAGAAAATGTTAATGTTGTATAATCACTAAATAGTTGTGAGACAGAGTTCAGTTTCCATTAAAAAGGGCGGGGGTTGGGGGAAACTAGCTGATCTATAATGCTCATTCAAATAGTTATTTTTTTTAAATAAAAAATATATTTAGTTCTGTGATCACACAATAAAAGTTGAAAATTCACCTCACTTTCCTCTAATTCTTACAAACTAAACTGCACTGTAACATATTTTCAGCAAGTAAATCTTTCAGAAGATTAAATGTGAAGATAATCAATGGCAATTTAGGTGAATTTTGCATTATTCGAGATAGATAAGAAAAATAAGAATCATGTTAATTAACAGGTATTATTATATCCCAACCAAGGACATACGAAAAGCTATTATAAAGAAAAAAAGTCTTTTCTGTACAAAAATTTTTAAAGCAATTCAATTTATAATGGTAAAGGATAAGAAATTAGGAGGAGTGCCCATCAATAAAATAATGACCAAATAAATTAGTGTATATTTATGAATATAATGAAATTCTACTGTGTTGTAGGAAATACAAAAGGGATTGTCTCAGAGAAATTTAGGAATACTTTGCTGATCCAGCCCTGACAGAGAGTTGATGATTTAAATATACTAAACATGACTTACATATTAGAAATAATTAACATGGAAATGTTTTGCTCAAGTATGCATATTTATTAATGGGTTTTTAATTTTTTTAATAGAAGAGGAGATAGAAAGAAAGAAAAGTAAATGTTTAATAACTGAAAAAAAATAAGCTATGACCATTGACATTTTCTACAATCACTTGTCTGCTAAGGGAGGGGAGAAAGGCCGCTTTAGATAACAATTTCCTAAGTTTGGACTGTTTAGAATACTTTTAAAAAATAAAGGAAAATGTTATAAATAGATAAAATTTAAAATACTCTAATTAAAATACTCTTGTTTTAAAAGTGATTATCTTTATGTGAAGATCCACTGTGATGGACTTGGCTCTTTTCAATAATGAGGTGATCCAAGGCAGGTGATTCAATGAGGTGAATCCAATACACTTGCAATGGAAAGTGCCATCCACATCCAGAGAAAAAAACTATGGAGACTGAATGTGAATCAATTTTAGTATTTTCACCTTTTTGTTGTTGTGGTTGTTTGTTTGCTTCATCCCTCTTCTCATGTTTCTCCCCCCCCACCTTGATTGGATTTTTCTTGGGCAGCATGAAGAATATGGAAATATGTTTAAAAGAATTGTAAGTTTAACCAAAATTTTTGGGGAGGTTCTAAGAAGAGGAGAGGAGAGGAAGAAAAATCTGGAACACAAAATTTTGCAAAGGTGAATGTTGAAAACTATCTTTGCATGTATTTGGAAAAATAAAATGTTATTAAAAGATTTTTTAAAAAATCAAAAGTTATGATCAACAAAGTATTCTAGTTGTCTTTGTTTTTCATAACTGCTGAACCCACTGAGGTTTTCCTGGCAAAAATGCTAGAGTGATTTGTAGTTCCTTGTCCAGCTCTTTTTATGGATGGGGAACTAAGGCAAACAGGGTTAAATGAGTTACCTAGAGTCACACAGCTAGTAAATATTTGAGGCCAGATTGAAACTCAAGAAGATGAGTTCCTAATTTTAGGCCCAGCACTCAACTCATTGCACCATATACTGAAGGGCAATATTGTGGTTCAGCAAAGTCTAACTCTTTGTGACCCATAATTTTTCCTTGACAAAAATTCTGGATCAGTTTCTTTCTTCACCTAATTTTAGAGATTAAACAGAATTAAATGACTTGTCCAGGATCACTCACAGTTATTGTCTGAGGATGGATTTGAAGTGAGGAAGATAAATTCCAGTCTTGGAACTCAATCTACCAGCTGCCCCAAGAATAGGAATAATAATATTTTTGAAAGTACTAAATTTTTAAATGAAATATTAATACATGAAATACTTTCAGAATCACAAGGGGAATCATGGAGTTTCAGGCCATCTGGACCTCATTCTGAAGGAGCCCATTTCACTTTCCAATACCTATAATCATTAAGATTTTTCCTTCCATCAAAGCTGATATCTATTTTTGTGACTTCCACCTATTGCTTTTATTTGTGCCTTTAGTCCAAATACAAACATATCAGTTTTTCTAAGTGAAGGCCCTTAAAAATTCAAAGACAGGCATCATGCCCTCAACTCTTCTCTTTTTCAGGTTGAATCTGACTAAATCCTTTAGCTGACATCTTATAGACTGATTTTTATTAAAGCTCTTCATGTTTCTCTTAGCCAATTTTTGTGCATTCTCAAGTTAAGCAGTATCCTTTTTAAACTATGGAGTGCAGAAACGAGCCTAGCTCTCTAAATGTGGTCTGACTTCCCTAATCCATCTTCTACTAAGCTACCAAAGAGATATTCCTAAAGCCCTAGGTCTGACCATGGCATTCTCCACTTAATGACAGAGACTATTACACTTCCAGAATTAAATGAAAAAGTCTCTGCTTGGCATTGAAAGCTCTTCATGACATGACTCCATCCAACCTTTACCCACTCTACATTTCAGTCAAACTGCTCATTGACTGTTTTCCATACCTGAAATTTATATCTTCCTCACTCCTAACTTTTTGAGTCCTTAATTTCCTTCAAATTTCAGTTCAGATACAACTTTCAACATATTTTTCCTGATCCTCTTACTAGCAGCTAGTATCTCAATTAAGTTGAAATTATTTTGTGTCAAATGTGCTTCTATGTATGCAAATTCAAATTGTACATATTGCCTCCTCTAAAAAGAATACAAATTCCATGTAGGCAGGAACTATTTCATTTTTGTCTCCTTTGCCTAGCAGAGTGCTTGGCACACACATGCATACACACACACACACACACACACACACACACACACACACACACACATATATACACTCAAAAAAAGTTGCTTGGTTAATTACTCTGGTAAAGTATAGCAAATTATCACCTCTCTTCCCTGAAGACTTAAGGTAGCTAGGATGTTATTAGCTCTCTTTCAGTCTTCACATTATTGACTTATACAGAGCAATCCATTAAAACCTCAAGATCTTTTTTGAATGAACTACTGCCTAGACATATAATAATCTTGAACACATCAAATTGATTTTTTTGAACCCTGATACAAAACCTTATATTTATCCCTATTAAATGTCAGCTTAAAAACTTGGCATCAGGATGATTTCAAAGAGGCCTGGAGAGACTTACATGAATTGATGCTAAGTGAAATGATTAGGACCAGGAGATCATTACATATGTCAACAGCAAGATTACACAGTGATCAATTCTGATGGACAAAGCTCTTGTCAACAATGAAGTGATTCAGATCAGTTCCAATGGTCTTGTGATGAAGAAAGCCATCTGCTCCCAGAGAGAGGACAATAGGAATTGAAGGTGGACCACACCTTTTGTTGTTGTTTGCTTGCATTTTATTTTTTCTCATTTTTTTTTTCTCTTTTTGATCTGATTTTTTTGTGTGTGCAATATTTTATTTGTGGAAATACATATAGAGGAATTGCACATGTTTAACATATATTGGATCACTTGCCAACTGCGGGAAGGGAGAGAGTAAGGAGAGAAAAATTTAGAACACAGGGTTTTGTAGGGATGAATGTCAAAGCTTTTTATTTGAAAAATATATACATGGATAATTTTTAATTAAAAAAAAAAACTTGGCTTAACATTAAAGCCTATTGAGATCTTTTTGGATATTGGATTTTGGACACTGGCCCTAACATTAGCTGCTGCTTCCCAAGCTTTGTGTCTTCTATAAGTGTAATAAGCACACACCTAACTATTTCTTCATATGTCTCAAATAAAGAAGTTAAAAGGGAACATCAATTATATTGGTCCATATGGACATTTCTTCTAGGTTGGCACAAAACCATTCAATTAATGATTATACAGAACCATCCATTTAATCAGTTTAGAATCTACACCTACCTATATAATCACCATATCTCACATTTATCCTTTTTTCCCCCATGAAGGCATGATTTTATCAAATATTTCACTAAAAATCTAAATAAATGAACACAGTATCCTAGTGTTTGATAATTGCAAAGACCCTAGCTACTATGGTAAGCATTTACTATTCAACAAAATCTGCAGGGGAAAAAATGGAAAGCATTTTGAGAAAAAACTAGGCACAGATCAATATCTTACACAAAGCTCTAAAAGAATATATGAATTAGACATAGGTGATATCCTCAATGAATTAGGTACTGACTCAAATTAATGAATTAGGTACTGACCAAAATTTAAAAGAAAGTCATCCCTAATTGATAAATCAAAGAATATGAATAGGTAGTTCTCAGAAGATCCATTAAAAAAAAAAAAAAAAACTCTATAGCCCTCCTGACAGAAATAGTGAACTCAAGACTTCAGAGTGGGTCATATAGTTATGGACTATGGTCAATGTGGAAATGTTTTATTTGATTATGTGTATTTATTAGTTGAGTATTATTTTCTTTATGAGAGGGAGAAAAAATGATTTTTATTAATTTAAAAGATAAAATTTTAAAAATTTGTTTTTAAGGAATATTTATTTCTAGAATCTAATTTTCCCTTTAAAAGACCCACTATCTCCCAACTTCTGATGTTGTAATAGTCATTGTGAGTGACTCAAAAAGTCAAATGTCAAAAATAATCCAAGTAATTAATATTTTAATGTGCAATCACTCTGTTTTAGTACAATTTATCATATTTACTTTGAAAATACTTGCCCTCTCAAACTAAATTGATTTTCAGGTCAATACTTTGTGGGGCAAAAGCACAATGAACAAGGGGATCTTTATTGAAAAAGTGATGGAGTCCAGTCCATGTATTTGAATTTATCTCAATAACTTCTCTTCTTTTTTTCCACAACCTTCCTTCTTTCCTATTCCTCTATAACCAAGATTAGACAAGGGGAACAGTTAACTGAGTAGGAAAGATATAATGGACAATCTCAAACAAATCTCTGATCTACAAATTAGGTTACAGACATGTTCCAATACAGAATAAACAATTGCAGAGCAGATTTGCTGCTGAGAAATCCCCAAAAGACCAGAAATGTTTACTCAATGATAGCCTCATCACCCTTGAATGCACACAGAGCTCACAGAATTGTCTACCAACTGTAAAGCTATGTAGGGCAATTGAGCTCAAGAATAAAAAAAAAAAAAATCTTTTTTTTTTTTTTATTGCATTAACTAAAGAAGAAAGAATCCAAAATTGGATCAGTTCCCAGGAATCCTTAAGACCAAGAGTGATAAAGGGCAAGACTGAAAGCCTAAGATTTACCTCTACCTTCTCATAAATTCAAAATCAGAAGCTGAGTAACTTCTGGGAAAATGCAAATGCTCCCTAAATGAATTTTTGCTTAGGTAAGACTTCTGACAGGAACAAAGCAAATCAGCAAGAGATGGTAAGAATTATCAAAATAACAATCTCAATAACAAATCAAATACCAAAGATGGAAAAAAAAAATCTAGTTTTATTTACCTAGGCCACAAACTCTTGTTAAGGGACTATTAGTTGCAAAGAATTGAAAGGGATTGCTTTTGTTCAGAACCATGATTTAATCAGCAATCTTGTAAAGAAATTAGTATAAAAACAAATAATTGTCTTTCCTACAAACTTGATCTTAGCCAAAAGATGAAGAAGGGATAATAATTGTCTTTCCTAAGCAACAGGAGGTAAGAAAGACTCATTATATCAATTTGGTCTCACTAATTAATACTGTTATAATACTGAATATTAATATTACTAATACTGAATATTATTCATCTTGTAAACTAGTTCTGTTTAGCGGAGTAATCCAACAGTCACCCTGAAATATTGCTTTGCCACATCTGTCATCTCAGCAAAATGTACTTCCTCATTCAGTGTATCTCACAGTACATCCATAATTCATCCTATGTGACTCTTATATGGTATCCTCTCAAAAGTAGAGAGGTCAAAGTCCTTTAAGATTTCATGGGAAGCATTATGTCACAGAACTGTCCATCAGCTGTTATCCTTTGCTCTTGTTATATGATCAATCCACCTCCATTTCCAATAACACAAATCCTGGATTGTAAAATAATGTCACATTTCTTCACTGCTATGATGCTGCAGCCCACTAACACCTACTTTATATCATTCTACTATTCCCTGCATCACCTATAACTTTGAATATTTTATGTTTTGAATCATGCTATATTCCATGAATCATAGCTAAATACCATGACTTAAGTTACTGATGTTCAGAAGATGTTAATTTTGCTTCCACAGGCTGCTTGGAATAACAGAAAAAGCTCTACAATTATCCAAATTACATCAAGATCATGATCTTCTAACTATTAAATTTTGGGCTTAAGTCTTTGTCCATATTCACTTATATATTTATTAATGGATAGCATTGGGTTGGCCATTCAGATTACAAAATCAAAGTATGCATAATAGATATTTCTCTTGTCTTCCCTGTGGAGTTTTTGTTGTTTTTGTTTTTGTTTTTGTTTTTGTTTTTGTTTTTTTTGGGGGGGGTTGTTTGGTTTTCTTGCTGAAGCAATTAGGGTCACACAGCTAGGAAGTGTTAAGTGTCTGAGGCCAAATTTGAACTCAGGTCCTCCTGATTTCAGAGCTGGTACTCTATGCATTGCACCCTTTGGAGTTTTTAGATTCTTGTGATTGTGTTTCTAGATCTCTTTTAAAAGGATTTGTAATATTCTTGCTTAAATGCAATCAGCACAATGTCAGCCATAAACAATAACCTAGGAAGGAATATATTATACTATCTATAGAAAGAATTCTTTAAACTCTCTTGTACCATAGACATTTTTGGCAATTAATTCTTATAATTTTTAATTTTTTTATTTTTAATGCCTAAAATGAAATACAAAGGCTAAAAAAGAAAACCAATTTATTGAAATAGTTATCAATTTTTAAAATTCAAAGGCATAGGTTAATAATCACTAATAAATAAGAAATGGGTCTTCCTTTTAGACCCTGTAATGAAAATTTACTGTGATAGTGTCAAACACCTTTGGTAAGTATATAAATCCACATCTTCCTATTTTACACCTTCTTAATATTGCTATTTAAAGGATATCTGAACCATGGTTCTGTTGATACATACTATGAGGAATCTTGTAAGATTTTAAACTGAATACATCTTATAAAAGAATGTCTTTAAGTCTGCAATTTATTTCACTACTTCAAATTCATTTTTTAAAGGAAATCAATTTAAAAAAACACTGAGATTTTGTAATTTTCTGTACTCTCAGGACAACTGAGTACAGTTTCATGTGTAGTATACTATATTTGCGAAGACCTATTTGCTCCTTTATCATCCCACCATCAAAGATGATTTTGATAATGTAAATTAAACTATTCTCATGAAGAGATGAGAAAAAAGGTACCTGAGTTATTAGGAAATTTTCTTTACTGAATCCCTTTGGTGGTAATAATAGGCATAAGCTTTTCCCAAAAATAGTTGACATCCTACTCTCCTTTGTTGAGAAATAGTGGCCCAGTGCCTTCAAAATTTTGAAGTTCAATTCTCTTCTGTGAATACTTACATCTGGTATAATTGCTCTCCCACTTGGTTTTGTTTAGTTGCACAGACATTTATACAAATAACTTAACAGTTAAGAGTCCAAATATAGACTGTCACAAGGATGAATATTATAGAAATATTGACAAATCTATTCCATTTTTATCTGTTTGTTTTCCTAATGTTCATTTTTTAATATTATTTAATTTAATTTTGATTAATATTTAATAATTCTTAATTTCAATTTTAATGCCATTTTTAATGGCATGAGCTATCTGAATCAATGCTTTAGTACTTAAAATCATAAGAATATGCTAAAACAGTCAAAACCATTTTTGACCCCTTGCAAATATTCTTAATATGTTATTAAAAGGAAATTGTTTCAGGATTAAATTTTGACATATATAAGCTATATGCAAAGAATTAAAAGCTATTCATTACTATCCCAGTTCTAATTTTATATTTTATGTATTCAAAGAGACATTTATCAGAAAAATAGAATTTAATCTTAGTCTCCCAAACAAGATAAATATTATATATCCCATTAAGAATGGACTTTCCTTGGCTTTTAAGGTAATATTTCAACAAATTTTAAGGTAACATTTTTGGAAAAAAAGTTCTACACAGACAGAATGACTGAAGACCTAAACCCTGAGAGTTCTATAAGAACACAGAGTAAATCCCTTTAAATATCGAAACTAGACTATAACAACTACAAATTCTAGAAATCACAGAATTCCATGTTCATGTTTTCTGATAGCCTGGAGAATAAGGTGAAAAATGAAAAAAAATCTTATCTTCCTTTTTACTAACTTACCTCCAGATGTTTTGAACAGCTGTGTGTGTGTGTGTGTATGTATATATATAGAGTTTCATTTTCATTATTGCACCATGCTATTCTATTTCATTAAAACATCTAAACTCCTTTAGTTGTTCATTCATTTCAACAAAACATTTTGCAAGTGCCTGATATGTACAGTGGATAGAGTTTCAGGTCTAGCATCAAGAAGACATGAGTTCAAATCCAGCCTTAGACATTTACTGGACAAATCATTTTACCTCTGCTTGCCTCCATTTCTTCATCTATAAAACGAGGATAATACTAGCACCTACCTCCCAGGGATGTTGTAAGTATCAAGTGAGATCACATTTATAAAGTGGTTAATACAGTGCCAGGTACACAGTAAGTATTATGTAATTGCTAGTTATTATTTGGCCTCAGAGACTTATTAACAAACTGAACTCTAAGCAAGTCACTTAACCTGTTTGCTTCAGTTTCCTCATTTGTCAAATGAGATTTCTGTCCATCTCCAGATCTATGATCATTAATTCTTACACCTCATTATGCAGATGAGAAAATTAAGGCTTAGGAAAATGAAATAACTTAGCCATACATTAAGTTGAAGGAAGAAATAATGGTAGAACCATGTCTGTGATTTGTTAATGAATACTAGTGATATAAATACATGTTGTTGTTTATTCATTTCAATTATGCCCAACTCTTTGTCATCTCACTTGGGATTTTCTTGACAAAGATAATGGAGTAGATTAGCATTTCTTTCTCCAGCTCATTTTGTAGATGAGCAAACTGAGACAGTGTTAAGTGGCTTGCCCAGAGTTGCACAGCTAATACATGTCCAAAACTGGATTTGAACTTGAGTCTTCTTAACTTCAGACCTGGTACTGTATCCATTGTGCCCACCTAGCTGTTCCTTTAAATATATATGGATAGAGCAAATATGACTTCCCTTCTAAAATAATCTAGAAAATGTGAGCTGGAAATACAGAGGAACATAACAAACATGAGAAGGGTATTTACAAATTCAAAGGCATGTCAAATCCAACTCTGACATAATGCCAGTCTATTTTTAGCATCTGGACAAAGAAACTTTAGTTTGTGACCATAAACCCAAGATGATAATCTGGGATGTTCTTGCAGGCACCAACATACCAAATCTAGACTGTTTCTATACTGAAAGACCAGATTATGAGAAAAAAATAAATAATAACCTAAATTACAATAACTTTATCCTCAATGCTGTCTACAGACTAAATATAATCAGAAAATGTGGTCAATTCTCTCCATTTGTAAGCTGAATGCACAGATTCATTTAACTCTGTTAAACAAAAATAAATCAAGAGTAAAAATTTCCTAGAGAAGCAAGGGTAAAAAGGCCATCTATCTCAAATTATCATCATTATGATCAAGCAATTCATAGTGAGTGTATATATAACATGCCAGGTCCTAAAATAGATGCTGAAATATAGAGAATGAAAAAAAAAAAAAAACAGAAAGCCCAATGTAGGGCTTTTTGTAGGTAGGTAGTTGAATGAACACAGAATCGAGAAGTCACAAGGACCTGAACAAACAAAACAAACAAAAAACAAAACAAAACAAAACAAAACAAAACAGTAGGTTTAATGACATCTAAATTTGCTTGTTTATTTTACATGTTTACTGTTTCTACTAGTTTCCATCTTATTTGTGGGTTCTAAAACATAAAAATACATTATCTCAACACTGAAAGAAGAAAGGTTTGTGCAGTGTTTTCTAAGCATTGGTTGATTGACAATTTGTTGGGATTTAGTGAAAGGAATTATTACATTATTACCAGGTAGCAATTCATTGGCACTAAAATATAAGCAATAGTAATTAACTACATGAAAGGGAAATCAAAAAACCATACCATAGTATAGTTTTGCCTGTGTTCAGGGGAATGTATTTTTTTAATTGAAACTTTTTATTTTCAAAACATATGCAAGGATAATTTTTCAACATTAACTTTTGCAAAACCTTGTATTCCAATTTTCCCTCCCATCCCCTAGATGGCAAATAATCCAATATATGTAAAACCTAGCAAAAAAAAA
The DNA here is from genome assembly GCF_016432865.1 of Antechinus flavipes. Lineage (NCBI taxonomy): Eukaryota > Metazoa > Chordata > Mammalia > Dasyuromorphia > Dasyuridae > Antechinus > Antechinus flavipes. The sequence continues at coordinate 312,953,771 of NC_067401.1, forward strand.
AAATGTAAATCCAATATATGCATATGTATTTATACAGTTATCTCTTTGCACAAGAAAAATCAGATCAACAAGAAAAAAAATGAGAAAAAAAAAATTAAAGCAAACAACAAGAAAAGAAGTGAAAATGCTATGTTGTGATCCACACTCAGTTCCCACAGTCCTCTCTGGGTATAGATGGCTCTCATTATCACATGATTTTTGGAACTGGCCTGAATCATCTCATTATCTAGAAGAGCCATATCCATCAGAATTGATCATTGTATAATTTTGCTATTGCTGTGTACAATGAGCTCCTGGTCCTCCTCATTTCACTTAGCATCAGTTCATTTTTCCAGGCTCTCCAAAATCATCCTGCTGATCGTTTCTTATAGAACAATAATATTCCATAAATACATATGACATAACTTGTTCAGTCATTCTCCAACTGATGGGCATCCACTCAGTTCCCAGTTTCTAGTCACTACAAAGAGGGCTGCCACAAACATTTTTGCACATGTGGGTCCCTTTCCCTCCTTTAAGATGTCTTTGGGATATAAGCCCAGTAGAACCACTGCTGGGTCAAAGGATGTGCACAGTTTGATAACCCTTCAAGCATAGGGGAATGTATTTTATAGGAATTATTTGAGTGTTTAATATAAAATGCTATGTCAAAGGATTAGAAAAATAGTTTTTAAAAGATAAAATGCAAGGTTACCAGCACTAAGAAAAACTGCTCAAAAATCATTTATTTTTAGTTAGTACCTGTGATTTCATTAATGTGGATGCAGGCATTTCATCTATAAGTTATAGTCTAATTTGTCTGGTACAATGAGATATTAGGTGACTTGGCCATAGTCACTTATGTGGTGTAGTAGATAGAGCACTAGGCTTGGACTCAGGACCTCTCATTCATGTTCATGTTCATGAGTTCAAATCCAACCTCAGATACTTACTAACTATGTGATTAGCATAGGCAGATTACCAACCCTGTTTACCTCAATTCTGCATGTATAAAATGAGCTGGGGAACAAAATGGCAAACCACTTCAGTATCTTTGCCAAGAAAACACCAAAATGGAGTCACAGACTGAAAAGATTCAACAACAACTTTAGTCAGAATACAGAAATTTAGACAGAATATACAGAATACATATACATAGGCATAATATAATAAGGTGAATCAAGACAAAATTTTACAACAAAACTTTAAAACAAAATCATAAGATTTCTAGATTTAGAGTTGCAAAGGCCCTTAAAAACCACTAAGTTCAACCCCAGTCAAATATAAAGGTCAGTGTTGGTTTCAAACTATTCAAGTGAAAGTGAACTTATTTTCAAATATTAACTAGAAAAATTAAAAGTAACTTGTATGGTCATTTCAATCATCATACAAGGAAGTGTTTCTTAACTGTCCTTTTTTGTTGGGTTTTTGTTTTTTGTTTTTTGTTTTTTTAAAGGGAAAATAGAAGAGGGAAGTCAATGTTACAAGTAAGGAAACAAAAGGTAAAAAAAAGATTAAAAAATTTAAATTATATGAGTCCCTAAGGAAACACCAAAAACATTACAGAAAAATAATTGTGAAAAGTAAATGCCTATTTCAAAATTTAGCATAAAGCTAACGCTAACCCTATTTACTTTTATTTGATACAAAGAGCAGCTACGCTCAGAGCTATTTCCATACACTCAAAATTTAGCTTAGTGAAGCCATGACTAGGAATATTTAAATGATATGAGTAATTAGGGAATGAAGTTGATGAAGTTATCAGAAAGGTTAAATTTTACTAATGGGTAAATAAATTGCAGTAGGTAGAACGGGAAAATTAGTAAACAAGTAGCTATGAATTAAAGGTAAATATGAATTGGCACTGAGACCAGATCTTTAGTAGGCAAGGAATGGGTGTGAGACAAAAAAAAATTTTTTTTTTAAACAGCAAAACTTGTACTAAACTAGCTGTGGTAGCAAGGGGGAAAAAGATAAAGTTGTCTTGAAGATGACTCAAATGTCATGAGCCTGAGGAAAACAAGGCAGATAATAGAACCAGCAATGGAGATAAGGAAGTGGTAGAGGGAAATGATGAGTAAGAGAATTTAAGGAACTCTGCAGTTAATGTTTGTGGTTTCTCAAGCCTAATGAAAGTATGAAATATATTTTCTAAGCCTTGGTTAAAATGTAATAGTAAAGTTAATAATCAATTGAATGCATAAAACTGTTATATTAAAAGTTATTAAAATCTATAGAATCATAGAAGTGGAAAGGACCATGAAAAATCATCGCATCCAATTTAATAATGAGGCATGAGGCATAGAAATTTAGAGCTGGAAAAGTCTTTAGGAATCACCCACTTCAATTCCCTTATTTCACATATTAAGAAACGGGTTGAGAGTGATTTACTCAAAGTTGCACAGCCAGTAAATAAAGTTCAGGTGTTCTATTTCCAAGCCTGGTGCTTTGTAGGTATAATCCTACCCAATCTTTTTCTCAACCAAGTATTGTGTCAACCCATACTAGGTCTCTATAAAATACTTAAATTCATTAAAAATGTATGAATCACTGAATAACTTTTACATATTTAAAATGTTGTAAACAGAGATCACAAGACAGTAAAAAGTCAATCAAAATGATCTTATATACACAAAATTTGTCATGAAGATCAAGAAATTCCAGTCTTCCACAGTTATTTGGCTTGGGGGACTAATACCAAATAGACAAAAATCTAAGAAAATTTTTTTTTAAAAGAAGAATACTAAGGATTTGGTGGAAGCTAGGTAGGCTCAATGGATATTATGCTGGACCTGAAGACAGGAAGACTCATTTTCTTGGGTTCAAATCAGACTTCAGACACCTTCTAGCTTGGTCAAGCCACCTTGATGAAGATTCCTCATCTATAAAATGCACTGGGAGAAATAAATGGCAAATCATTCCAGTATTCTTGCCAAGAAAACCACAAATGGGATTATGAAAAGTTGGACACAACTGAAATGACTAAACAACAACAAAAGATTCCTACTCTAAAGTAACTTATTTTAGCAAGTGTGAGAGACACCAGGAAAATCATACATTAAATTATTATCTTTGACACATTGTGGCAAATCACTTATCTTCTTTGTCCTCTAGGTCTCTCTCTAGGACTATTAAATTGTAGAGAAAGAAATAAATAACTTGCATTGGTAGAGGAAGTTTCCTCCCTCTGAAAGTTTTCTATACCAATGAAATCATAGATTTAATCCTTTATTTTTAACTATTCTAATTCAGTACTTTTAAAATATATTGAGTACGATCATTATCTGAGGTCAGAAAAGTAAAGAAAGAACGGTCCCAGTTTTCCTAAAATCACCACCTTAAACTCAGGTTGTAGAAAGCAGCTTATAGAAAGCAAGCTCGAAACCTATCTCGACACTGAAAAAGGACAAGCTACCTCTAAACTATTACTAATATAAAATCAAAGTTAGAATCATTTTCATAGCCACTTGGAAAATATTTTTCTGTATTCCCAGATACAGAATGGTATTTTCACTTCCTTATACTTTCCCCTTTTACCCACATGCTAGATTAATATTTGAACTCTGCTATCACTTGTATTATTGCACAGCTCCACACCAAAAATGCCAGAGAAAGTTAATGGTGTAAATAAAAAGCTATAATAATAAATTTTTTTAAAAAAATCAGGATTACATAGGAAAAAAAAAGAAAGTTAATGGTATATAATTACTTTACAGACACATCATGCAACTTTGGTTCAATCCCTCATCTCAAAAGTTAAGCACACATGGCTGTAATCCATTTCCCAACTTAGAACCATTTGGGTCACAGAATTAAGACATAATTTCATCAAAGAAAATCAGCAGAGACATTCTGCAAATCCCAGTGACTTTAAGATACATACTATCTCCAGAGGGCCTCAAACTTTTTAAATAGGGTGCCAGTTCACTGTCCTTCAGACTGCTGGAGGGCCGGACTATAGTAAAAACAAAAACTTTGTTTTGTGGGCCTTTAAATAAAGAAACTTCATAGCCCTGGGTGAGGGGGATAAACATCCTCAGCTGCTGCATCTGGCCCATGGGCCGTAGTTTGAGGACCCCTGTATAAGACTATCCAAGTCTGACACCAGAGTTTTCATTATAGTCCATTGATAAGTAATCTTTCCTCTAGTGACATATGCCACACTCTCTCAAAGGATGGAATTGTCTTTGGCCAGTTTGGACCTTTCACTGAGGTGGTTTGCCCAGCACTTTCTGTCCTCTGGTGCTGGACCGCTTATTTCCTGAGAATAATGTCTTCTCCCATTTGCCCTGGGCACACACAACTCCTCTTAAAAACAGTAGAGATTACAGAAGAAGCCTAAGAATTCCTTCCTTAGTTGATGGGATACTTTTAAGTTTTCAATCCAATTAATCAAGGGTATCTTTCTTCTGTAGGCTATCATGTTTACAACTTAATTACCTCTGAAAATTAGAAGTTTATACAGAAATGAAAGTCATTGTTACTCTTCTTAAAATGTCACTAATAGCAAAAGATGCACCAGGCAACCATCTCAGTTCCCACCCAGGATTACAGGAGAGCCAAGTATTAACTTAAAGGTTATGTTTTTCCCTTCCCACAGGTTTATTGTCAACCACTGGTAAATCACATAAGTTTTCCCCCTTATTTAGAAGCAAGTAAGTGGTAGAAAAAGTTGGATATGTCTATGAGGCCACATAGAGATTATCAACACCTCTTCTCAATAAAAGCATTATTCTTTTTAATCAAATATGTTTTCCTGGATGACCAGACTTAATGTTTCCCAAATGAGCATATGGAAGGAAATCAGATATCTTGCTCTCCTAAGTAGGGTGATATTATAAAATGAAGATATTTCAGGTACAATTTTAATCTATGACCAATAAAGTAATTGTATTAGAGTAAAATACTACTGAAGTCAGGCTTATGGGTTTGACCCTCATAAATAAAAGAATAGTACTTCAGTCATCTTAGCAAACTTTTGACTATATCTTTCTCATTGTAATGACTTACACATAACAGATGTTTGATAAATATTTGTTCAGTTGAAAGTCATTTCATGTTTCCAAAGTCATAGCTTACACTTTTAATTCTGACCATTAAAAAAATTAATGACCTTGGTCACAATCTGGGTTGAGAAAGAAAAGAAAGATACTAATTTCTTGAGATTCTGGGATATTGTTTTCATGTCCTTGTACTAGCACTTCCCCATATCTCAAATGTTCTCCTTCCTCACTTTCTATTCCTCAAAACTTTAGTTTCCTTCAAAACTCAGTTCAAGCAACATCTTCTACTTGAGGCCTTTTCAGGTTTCCCCTGCTTTGTTTCCTCATAAAAACATCTTGTATCTCTTTTATGTACACCTTATGAACATGGGCTCTGTACTAAACAATTAAATAAACTAGAGCTTCTCTTTTTCACAAGAGAAATGGATAGTACAACAATCAGCCAATCAGGAGAATTTCTGATGCCCAGGGCTACCTAACATACCAGTGATCCTTTGCAAAGTAAACATTAGCTAAACTCAAAGATGCCAGAAATTGCTGAAACCAGCCTTGATCAGCTCAGACAGAAAAACAAACATCTTGGTCTCTGACATCTAAAAAGGGACAAACATGCTGCTTTCCAATACACCGTTTCCTGATAACCTTAAATATCTCAAATATGTAAATGCCTCATCCTTTCCCACATCAATAAGTTAAAAAAAAAAATCATGGTTACATCATTAGAATCTGAAAAGATTTTTGTAAAGTTCAATACTTATTTCTATTAAAAACACTTGAAAGAATTAATGTAAAGGGTTTTTTCCTCAAATCAATAAACCATTTACCTGAAACCATCAGCAAACATTATTTGTACTAGGATAAATTACAAGCCTTTCCAGTAATATCAGGTATAAAGCAAGGGTACCCATCATCACAATATTATTCAATATTGTGTTGGAAATCCTAGCAATAATAAGAGAAGAAAAAGAAATGAAATCAAAATAGAAAATGAGGTAATAAACTATCTCTTTTTGCAGATGATATTAAGATATACTTTTAAAAATCCTAAACACTCAACTAAAATGTTTGTTGAAACAATAAATTTTAGTAAAGTAGTAGGATATAAGGTAAATCCATAAATCATCGGCATTTCTACACTCTGCAAGAAAAGATAGCAAAAGATAATCCATTTAAAATAGCATTAGATCAAGCCATTCTCCAATTGATAAATGATCAAAGGATATGAACAGACAATTTTCAGATGATGAACTATTACCACTCATATGAAAGAGTGTTCCAAACCACTATTGATCAGAGAAATGCAAATTAAGACAACTCTGAGATACCACTACACACCTGTCAGATTGGCTAAGATGACAGGAAAAAATAATGATGAATGTTGGAGAGGATGCGGGGAAAACTGGGACATTGATGTTGGTGGAATTGTGAACTCATCCACAGCCATTCTGGAGAGCAATCTGGAATTATGCCCAAAAAGTTATCAAACTGTGCATACCCTTTGATCCAGCAGTGCTACTACTGGGCTTATACCCCAAAGAGATACTAAAGAAGGGAAAGGGACCTGTATGTGCCAAAATGTTTGTGGCAGCCCTGTTTGTAGTGGCTAGAAACTGGAAATTGAATGGATGTCCATCAATTGGAGAAGGCTGGGTAAATTGTGGTATATGAATGTTATGGAATATTATTGTTCTGTAAGAAATGACCAGCAGGATGAATACAGAGAGGCTTGGCAAGACTTACATGAACTGATGGTAAGTGAAATGAGCAGAACCAGGAGATCATTATACACTTCGACAATGATATTGTATGAGGATGTATTCTGATGGAAGTGGATTTCTTTGACAAAGAGACCTAACTCAATTTCAATTGATAAATGATGGACAGAAGCAGCTACACCCAAAGAAAGAACACTGGGAAATGAATGTGAACTATTTGCATTTTTGTTTTTCTTCCCGGGTTATTTTTACCTTCTGAATCCAATTCTCTCTGTGCAACAAGAGAACTGTTCGGTTCTGCAAACATATATTGTATCTAGGATATACTACAACATATCTAACATATATAGGACTGTTTGCCATCTAGGGGAGGGGATGGAGGGAGGGAGGGGAAAAATCGGAACAGAAGCGAGTGCAAGGGATAATGTTGTAAAAAAAAAAATTACCCTGGCTTGGATTCTGTCAATATAAAGTTATTATAAAATAAAATAAATATAAAATAAATTAATTAAATAATTAAATGAAAATGAAAATAGCATTAGAAAACATAAAATATGTAGGAATACATCTACCAACACAAACCCAGAAAGTATATAAACAAAATTATTTTTTAAATCTTCTTATACAAATAATATCACATTTAAATAATTAGAAAAATATTAATTTTTCATGAGTAGGTGGGGCTAATATAATGAAAATGACAATTCAACCAAAACTAATTTATATATACAATACCATCCCAAACAATTTGGCAAAAAAATTATTTTACTGAATTAGAAAAAGAACTAGTAAAAAAAAATCATTTGAAAGAAAAGTCAAGAATATCCAAAAAAATAATGAAAAAATATAAAGGAAGGAGTTTTGGCAGAACCAAAATAAATATTACAAGGTAATATTTATCAAAATTATCTGGTACTGGCTAAGAAATAGAGAGAAAGATCAATGGAATAGAGAAGATATTCAATTTGTAGCACCAAATGAACAAAATAAGTTTGCATTTAACAAGCATAAAGACTTAAGATTTTGGGATAAGAGTTCATTATTTGTTAAAAATTACTGGGAAAACAGGAAAGCAATACGGCAGAAAGTGGAGATAGACTGATATCTTATGTCATTTACCAAAAGAAGGTTAAAATGGACACATGATCTGATATAAAGAGATATTACAAGAAAATCAGAAGAATGTGGAACATATTACTTATCAGACTTATGGATAGGTAAACAATTTATAAATACACAACAAAAAGAAAGCAAAGTATACAAAAAATGTATAATATCTGTTACATTAAAAAGGTTTTGTACAAATAAAACAAATGTAACCAATATCATTAGGAAAAAACAAAATTGGGAAAAATTACTTAAGCAGTTTATCAGATAAAGATCTTGTATCTAAAATATATAAAGAACTTTGTTAAATCTATAAGTATGAGACATTCCTGAGTTAATAAAATGGTCAAAAGATATTATCAGGCAGTTTTCAAATGAAACAATCAAAACAATTTGTGGTCAAATGAGAATGCTCTATTATTGCTAAAGAAATAGCAATTAAAACTATCTTGAGATATTTTATATCTATCAGATTGATTAAAATGAAAGAAGAAAATGACAAATGTTGGAGAGAATGTGGAAAAATTGGAACACCAATTCATTTTTGGTGGAATTGTGAACTGATCCAACTATTTTGAAAAGCAATGTGGAATTATGACCAAAGAATTATTAAACTACCTATAACTCTTTGGCCCAGTAATTACAAGGTCTATTTTCAAAGATGATTAGCGGGGAAAGTGGGAAGAGAGAAGAATCTCTGTGTTCTCCAGTGTTTATAACAGTTTTCTTTGTGGTGACAAAGAACTGAAACTGCAGATGTGCCCATCAATTGGAGAATGGCTGAATTGGAGAATGATTGTAATGGAATACTACTGGACTGTAAGAAATGATAAGCTCAGTGATCTTAAAAAAAAAAAAATGGGAAGACTTGCAAAAGTGAGTAGCAAATGAACAGAACTATCAGAACACTGTATATAGACATAGAAATATTTCTTTAAGAATGATTAAGTTATTTTGACTCTCTTATAAATACCCAAATTAACAGTAAAGGACATTTTCTGAATCCAGAAAAAGAACTATTAAATAAATATAGAATAACTTTATATGAAGAGGAGGAAAAGGGAAGTGTGTCTGTGTGTATTTGTGTTTAAGGGGTGTGTGGAGGTGGGATGGGGAATGTTTTTGTCTAAAGATACTCATCTCTAAGACTACATGGTAGGAGAATAGGAAAAAAAGGAGGGGAAATGAATTTACATGATAATTGGGTTGTATATTTGAAAGGAATAGCAAGCTGTGCTTTAGATTTGCAATTTCATATAGAATCATCTTTTTATTGTATTATAATGTGGAAATGCTTGTTTTATTCCTTAAACATGTATTAATGAATAAAAAAAAAAATTTTAAAAAAATCTTTTTAAAGTGTGCCCAGACTCTGGTTATCTTAACAATTTATAATAGTTTCACTTACAGAATATAAATTCTTTGAGGGCAGGGCTCTTTCACTTCTGTGTTTCATAATTCAAAACACATAATGCATGCTTAAGAAATTGTTGCTGAAGATGGAACAGGGTGGATTACAGTCCTTATTCAGAAATTAACTAATTATATTGACCTTGAGAATATGCTTTTATTTCAGTCAAATAGAAATACTGTTGTTAGACTGTTTCAACTAAGTTGCCTTCCTCATTAAATTTTATCTTTCCCAGTAGTCTAGAGTGAAAATAAAAAGAAATTAATTTAAAGGAAAAAAAAAAGTAATGTTTGCTGATTGGTTAAATAAACAAAAATGAGTGTGGTCATCATGTGCATATTTATAGGGATGAAAGGCTTTTTGGAAGAGGGGAAAATCTCCCTGTGTACTGATGTTTTAACCAAATTGACTGTGTTTTCCTTTTTTTTAAGTTTTTTTTTTTAATCTTTGCTATCTTCTGGCATTTTTGTCATAGAAATGCTTTATCAAAATTCTAAGAGATTTACCTTGATTATTTTTTAATAGCATGGAGCCTGTAGATTTAAAAATAGTGCCTCATTTAAAAAATATGGTGCCCACTATCCTAATCCTTTTTAGACATTTATTTGATGCCTTTGAAGGTTATGAATGATACATCAGAGCTTGTATAAAACCCCAGTCCCCCTCCTTTGGTTATTCCCTCTTCCCTTCTACTGAGAAGCTAGAAAGCTAAGTTTGGAAATCAGGGAGACCTAGGTCCAAAGCCTGCCTCTGACTTTTACAGAGTGTGACACAGGTCAAATCATATTATCTCTCTGAGCATCAGTTACTGCATCTATATAAACAGGATAGTATAGCATAGTTAAGGTTATTTTGAGGTTGAAATGAGAAAATCCATAGCCTAAAGTAATCTTCCTGAAGATGTTGACATATAGTGAATTCTTCAATGCTTGTCGACTTACTGTCAAATACTATGATTATTTAGGGACATCAGAACTATCATTTAGTAAACAAAGGATGTTACAATAAGATATAATACCATTAGTATTATTATTAAAGTAAAACCATATATATACTATTACAAGCAATAACACCCTCACAGGAGGAATAAAAGAAAAAAAAAAAAAAAGACAAGTGGGCTTTAAGAAGAAAATGTTGTTATATGTCCTGATATATTTGGACACAGTTTAATTTACCAAACATGAGCTTACTGTGTATGAGGCACTGGGGATGAAAACAAAATACTTCCTGGAAGGAATGTTTTTATTCTATTAGAGAGATACAAAAATGCCACAGATAAGCATAACATGGATTAGGGAGTACAAGAAACAATAAAGAGAACAAAGTGGTTTAGGAATATTTTAAAAGAGACAGATAACTAATGAAGGGAATGGAAGGGAGAAGTGATATGTCCAAGGAGCAGGTGGTGCCTGAGCAAAGGCCTAGAGGAATAAATAGAGCAGAGGAAAAGGAGTAGATGAAATGTTGTTAAAATTCCAAAATACCAAAGATAAAACCTTCTTTTAAAAAGAAACTACCGTAGAACAAAACACGCCACTTACCATTTACTGAGTCCTTTTTCTTTCAGATAATACTCCAGTTACAGGGAACAATTTAGTGGTAAAGGGGGTAAAGAAAATTCTCAAAACATTTTTAAGTAAAGGAAAAGAATATCATTCTTATAGACAAACATTTTGATGCCTAAAAAGAGTAGAAAAAGAACTTTGTATTTAACAATACACAGCTTTCATATAGGATTTGAAGTTTTAGAGAAAATGAATTGTGGTGTAAATGTAAACACTTCATAAATGATAATGGATGATGCCTTTCATATAAGTAAAGAGCTGATTTAAAGGAGTGGAAAGTTACTTTTATCTATTAAAAATTGGAAAAAACATAAGTACAATAAAGCCCTAATTCAAGAACACAAATTCAGAGATTGCAGGGCATTATGAGCCTTAAGCTCATCTGAGATACCCTTTACATTGGCAAGGATATTTTAGAATGCTTTTCCATCCAGGAATTATTGAATATCTAGTGTTCCAGGGATCCATTAGTGAATAATTAAATTTTTTTCCCAGTATGTTCAATTTTTCCCAATAATATCATTTTTATTTGAACAAATGTTTCCTTGAAATATTTAAATATTAATATCTAGTTTGCTGCATTTATGTTTAAATAGGGAAGTAAACAAGACTAATCAACACATAATGTGTAACATATCTAACTTTAGTTAAGGGAATACCATCAGAACTAAGCAATAATGCACTATTAATAGTAGAGCTAGGAAATTTTATAACTATTTGGAAAATGAATTTGAAGTTATGAAAAGAAAATGAATACAACATTTATAGTTTTTGACTCAGACATCCAACTGGAGGAGTTCAGTGATAAAAAGAAACTCTGCAATCTAGCTTCCATCATCATCATTCAAATGAAACTATTCTCTTCAGTTACCCCTGATTTCTTAGTTGCCAAATCTAATGGTCTTTCCTTAATCTTCATCTTATTGACTTCTCTGAAACTTTTGTCATTGCTGATCACTTTCTTCTCCTTGATGATTTTCTTTTTACCTAAATTGGCAACACTGCTTTCCCCTGGTTTTTCTCTTATCTTCTCCTACCACTCCCCAGTCTTTTTTGTTGGATCTTTTTCTAGATCACAACTATTAAGCATGGGTTGGATGCCCTCGTAGGTTCTAAATCGTCATCTCTTCTCCCTTTATATTCTTTTGCTTGGGGATCTGACCATTCCCATGGATTCAATCATTATCTGTATATAAATAAATCTCAGAATGATTTATCCAGCCCTAAATTCACTTCAGACTTCTAGACTCCTATCTTCAACTGCTTATTAGATGCCTTAAACTTTATTTTCTGTAAATTTCTTATACTAAACATATCCAAAACTAAGCTCAAAGTCTTTCTCCCCAATATTACTCTGTGGTTAAGAAAACTATCATACTCTGGACAAAAGCAGCTACACCCAAAGAAAGAACACTGGGAAATGAATATAAACTGCTTGCATTTTTGTTTTTCTTTCTGAGTTACTTATACCTTCTGAATCCAATTCTCCCTGTGCAACAAGAGAACTGTTCGGTTCTGCACACATATATTGTATCTAGGATATACTGTGGCATATTTAACATGTGACTTTACCATCTGGGGGAGGGGGTGGAGGGAAGGAGGGGAAAAATCGCAACAGAAGTGAGTGCAAGGGATAATGTTGTAAAAAAATTACCCTGGCATGGGTTCTGTCAATAAAAAGTTATTAAAAAAAAAAAAAAAGAAAGAAAGAAAAAAAGAAAACTATCATACTTTCAGTCATCCACACTATAAACCTAAGAGTCAGCCTCAATTTCTTACTTTCCTAACTTATATAATCAAGTCGAATCAATTCTACCATCACAACACCTCTCATAAATGTCCCTCTTTCTCTCCTCTGATACTGCTCCTACTCTGGTTTAAAGCCTCATTAACTCATACATGGAGTAGTCCAATTGGTTGTGATTGGCCTCCCAGCCTCTCGAATCTCTTTTCACTCCGGTCCATTCCCTGCTCAGCTACAAAGTGATCTTCACTCTTCTATTCAATAAATACCAGTAGCTCTCTATTACCTCCAGAATGAAATATGATATCCTCTCTTTCGTTTTAAAGCCCTGGCCTCTTTCCTAACATTGCAAGGTACTTACACTTCAATCCTCTACTCATACTCTTCTATCCAATGACTCTGGCATCCTTGTTCTTTGCACAAGATATTTCCTAACTCTCATTTCTGAACATTTTTACCTGCTGATCACCCCATCCCCAAAATACTCTCCATCCTTATCTGTATCTCATAGCTTCTACAGATTCCTTCAGGTCTCACTTTCTGAAAGCAGTCTCTCTTAGTCTTTGTTAATGCTAGTGCCTTCCCTCTGAACTCATCTCCAGTTTATTTATTATATTATATTATATATAGATCTCTCTCTCTCTCTCTCTCTCTCTCTCTCTCTCTCTCTCTATATATATATATATATATATATATATATATATATATATGTGTGTGTATATATATATGTATATACATATAAAATCTTGTTTCTGTTTGTTCGTATATTATCTTCCTCCACTAAGATTGTTTGTTCCTTGAAGACAGGGAGTTTTTGCCTTTCTTTGTAGCCCCAAGGTCTTAACTGAGGGTCTGACATAGAGTAAACACTTCAATAAATCCTTGTTCATTTGACTTATATTAAAAATTACTATTATAAATCAACTGTTATAGCAAAGAACTGAAAACAAAGTAGATGCCCACTGACAGAATGTCTAAACAAGTTGGTATATTAATATACCAAAGATAATATTATCATGACACAAGACATCAGGTGAACATGTAAGTATATTCTACAACATGAGAGCAGGAGAATCAGGAAAACTATGCACAATGACCATAGAAATATAAATAGAAAGAACAAAACACTAAATCCTCTAGGTGAAATTATTGCATATGTCCACGTTTGACCCTCTAAGAAAAGGCACCACCCTGCCTTACAAAACCACAGACATGGAACACTGTAGATAATGTCAGATGTTTCGGTGGCTTGCTTAGTTTTGCTGAATTATGTTTATTTTTAATTTTTTTTAACAATTTGTTTCTTACTATTATAAGGGCTGGTACTCTAAGGGGGAGAAAGAAACATACTGGGAAATGTGAATGATAAGTGGGTGAGAAAGATATCAATAATTTTTTTTTTTTGAAAAAAATATTGCTTCCAAAGTCACTATTGCCATTATCATCATCATCATCACCAGGTCTTTTAATCCTCATCCTCAAATTATATATCCTTCAACATTACTTACAGCCTCTCCCTCCTTAGTTTGCATGATCCTATACTGTCATTTTTTTCCCTTGCTTTCTGACCACTCACTTCTTTATTTCTTTCTAGGACTGTCTTCTTTCCTCCTGACCAAAATTATGAACATATACTGAAGCTCTCTCCTCTCCCTCTTCTCTTTTACCTTTTTTAAATATTTTTTTTAAAGCTGAATATCTTATTCATTCCATAAGTGTCAGCTAACACTTTTATGTAACTTCTCCCATGAATTCCAGTTTGGCATATTTAACTAGACGCTTCATCAGTACTTCAATTTCAGTATGTCTAAAACTGAACTAATTATCAGTAAGATGTACTGGAAAGTACACTGAAACCATGGCTCTGACACTTACTGGCTATGTATACATGTTACCTCCCGATTTCTGGACCTCATTTTTCTCATCTGTAAAAATGAAGGGATTAGTTTAAATTAGCATTCCTAAAATCGTATGGTCGTTCCATAGAATCCCCCACTTCATCTTCAGTGCACTAGAATTGTAATGACTTAATACTGTCTTATCACATATTTTTAGTGACCATTTGAAGATAGTAAATGTAGTATAACAGTATGTGGACACTTTAAAATTTTATGCATAATTCTATTTTAAAAAGTAATCTATAATTTTCTAGTTGGCACAAAGGAGAGGGAGGTCAGACAAAGATCTTCCCTTTCTCCTAATCTAGCATTCCTGCTCCCTCCCCCTCTCCCCCAGTTCTTTTTATCTCTACTAGTAAGGGGGATAGATGTTTCCCTTTACACCATGTTATAAAAATGCATCTTTATATAGTCTTAAGTACCATAATTTTTAGAAGTTGGTCCGAATCAAATCATTAAAATTTCTCCTTCCACACTAACTGCTTAAATTGAAACTCAGGTTAGGGAGGTGGGGAGAAGGAGAGAAAGAAGTCTTGGTTTGTGCCATAAGATTTAAAATAAAGAAGCACTTGGGGTAGATAATCTAAACGTAACATCTTAAGCATGACAAATTCAATAGAAAATCTCCAGTTTAAAATGAAATATACTTGAAACAAGGATACTTACAACAAGGTGGAATTGATGAGATAATGGTTCTCTAGTTCACATATATATACTATACATATAATATATTATATACATATATTAGTATATATTACTATACTGTATTTATATAGTATGATATAATGATATAATCACTCTAATTTGATATAATGATATAATTGTAATAGGATATTTAAAGGCTGAGAGAATTGGGGACAGAGTCAGTGAGTTAGAGTGAACAGACTATGAAGGAGACAGACTATGAAGGAGACAGACTAGAGACTCAAGACTCTATTCCTGACTATTCTGGGGGTGAATGTCCTGATGAGACCAAAGGGCCCTCCAGAGGTCCTCCAGAAAGCTAGCCCAAACATTACAATATTGCTTATAAACTTATATAAAAATCTACCAACTATATGTCCTAAAATAAATTTGTACTTAGACTTCCTATTTATGAAAATATATAATCTACTCATACAATTCTTATTAAATCCAAATTCACAGGGCATATCTACATTACAACATGTCATGTACATGAATCATTCTGTTTTCAAACAAAATTTTCTGCTTTTCAGACACAATCCCTGAAATCTTAGCTTGAAAATAATTAAAAAGAAAATTAGCACAACTTGAGAAACATTCTGGATCCTAGCCAGTGACTGTTGGAAAAACAAAAGTGCTTTTCAAAGAATAGAATAAGACAATATATGGCTAGACCAATAAAGTTAGAAAATTATAAGATCCCAGATTTAGAGCTGAAAGGAAGCTTAGAGAAAAGAGACCATCTAATGTACATTAAAGTACATTAGCACTTAGTGAAGTAATAAGTCCAGAGAAGTTAAATAACATGCTCAGAAATCATACAACTAGTCAAAAGTCAGAGGCTGCATTTGAATTCAAATCTTTCTGGTTCCAAATCTAGAACAATTTTTTATAGACTATCTCTCTACACTACCATGGATTGTATTTACACAGTGTTAAGTTTTATATGCAACTAAACAGCCTCTAAGTATTATTTCAAAATGTTGTTGCAAGGAATATGTGACAACTCATTCAATTATTTCAGTCAGTGAGATTTGTCCCTTATTATTTCATTTTTTTATTCAAATGAAACTAATAAAAAAAATGAAAATTTGAAAACATTTTCTCTAGAGGTTATAATAAAAAAAAAAGAACAAGAATACATATTGATAATTGAGACATATCCAAGTATATTGTATAGCATCAGTTCTAAATTATTTTTAAGAGCAGAAATCCATTCTGTGGTATGCCTCTTATTTTATGAAGTTTTGAAAAATCCCCTAAATTGCTAGAATTTGATTTATTTTAATACTACCAATAGTTACTCAAAATATAGCATTTTTATGTTTGCTCCAAAAGTTTGCCAATAGTAGTAATTAGGAAAGGATATAAAAAGTTACTGGTGGTAGTTAAGTAATCCCCTAAAAGTATTGCAGTGAACAGTGTCCACAGAGCGTAGACCCTAGCAATTCCTATCATTCTGAAAAGGGTTCAAGTAAGAGCCCTAGAGTGGTCTATAGGTCCCATCAATTTAAGTAAATTCAGAATTTTCATCATCACAGGAGCTTACTAGCTCACCAGTAGCTATTAGTGATGACAGATTTTACAAGCAAAATAATTCTGAAAGATCTAAGTTAGAGTGGAGTTTCTAATTCACCTTCATGGAAAATACTCCTATCCTCATATCCAGTACATTACACAGCCAGGAAGCATTCAGGTTAACATATAAAAATAATAATAAATTTGAATTTACATTGAACAAGGGAAAGAGGAAAAAGAACAAGAGGAGGAAGAAAGAAAAGAAAAGAAAGCCACATTGAAGAGTGAGAGCAGGAATGAGGAAAGGAAGAAGATCAATGGGGGAAATATACAACATCAGACACAAACACACCACACAAATTGTTTGATAAAAAACCACTGACCCAAGCCATTATCAGTAAGGGAAATGGGGAAGCCTAACACTGTGGTCACAAAGCACAATTTCAAGAGAAATTCAGCAAGCTATTCTAAGGACCTCTCTCCCACATCATTATTTTTTGGTTTCTTTTGTATTGTTTTTAAGTAACACTTGTGACTAGGTTCACTTTTAACTATTTAAGTATATCCAGCTGAAAGAAGCATATTTTCTTCTCGAAGCCCTTTCCCCAATCTTCAAGTAAAAGGAAATTCCTAGTTTCTATTAATCAAGGAAAGTATTACAGATTACAAGGTGGAATGCATTTTAGCATTTCCCTCCAGGGATTCTTAAACCCGATCTTTAAAACTTTAAAATATTCATACAATATGTATGTGTATATAAAGTATTTTTCAATAAAATTGGTTTTCTTTATACATGAATTCTTTTATTATTTTTTATTATTATTTCTTTTTATGTATAAAAAAAGTTATTCTAAAAAAGATATATAGGCTTCATTACAAGTGCCAAAGATCTATGACATACAAAAAAGTTAAGAACTCCCAATCTAGTCCAAACCCAATTTACAGATGAAGAAATTAAAGCCCAGAGATTTGCCTAAATTCACACAGATATGTAGTGGCCTAGCCAGGACTTGACATTAGGTCCTGTGTTGCCACAGGCTCTTCCAATGCATCCTGTACTAACTACGGTAAGAGTCAAAGGTTCAGTCATGGGTTGAGAGGAAGGTAGAATCATTCCCAAAAGCATAGCTTTGGTTCATGGAAGTTTGTTTTAGCCTAGAGAAAATGGAGTCACTGCCCTTTAAAATTTCAGACTGACCTCTTTTTATACATAATAATACAACTCTATGTTTGCATTGCAATATTAAAATTCATGGATTACCAGAAACAATACAATTCACTGTTTCTAGATTCATTGCAAATGCTAATAATTTGCTAGAATTTAAAATGGTGTATGAATGAATAGTAGGGTTTCATTCCAAACCTCATAATAAAGCATTTGACACAGCCACTTTCAAAATATAATCCTACAAAGCTTAATGGAACAAAGTTGTACAATTAGAAAGATTAGGTTTTTTTTTTCTTTTTATTACTATTAGTTAAGATATAAAAAGAAAGTTAAATATAATTAGCTAAGATAGCATCTAAGCTCAGAAGTGAGATAATAATGGTATAAATGAGCCTTGAGAGATCCAACTATCGAAAATGACAAAAAATACAGAAGCAACAAAACAGCCTCCATTGTTTTAAGATAAATTACTTTCACACGAATGTCATTTGGTTACCAATCAAAAACCGTACTGCATAGCTCTACAGCAATTTTTTTTTTAATGTGCTATCTTGAGGAAATAGAAAAAGTGAAAAAGCTGATTCTTTCTGCTCCTTTCTTATCCCATCCCCATCTTCCAACCTCATTGGTGGGAAGTTCCAAGTATTACTTTTTTACTTTTTTGGAAAATTAAAACTACACAGAAACATGAAAACAAAACAGGTCTTCCCAACTCTAATCAGTCTAATAGAATTCTTCCAGAAAACTTTTTGACCACTTTTCTTAAAAATTCCTAATACTTCTTGTTCCCTCAGAGTCTAATTCAAACTCTTGTGACTAGCATTCAAACCCTATTGTATTGTGACATAATAGTTTCACAAGTGCTATATTTGGAGTCAGAGGACTCAAATTCAAAATTCTAGCCTTCTCACTTATTAATTACCTCCTCCCAAAATTTTTTTTGACTCAGTGGGCCAAAAATTAAGACTTTTTACATATCCCTCCTATGCTTATGTTAAATTCATACATGACTTTTCAACATTATATATACACATATATATATTTATGTATATAGGAAGATCAGCCTAGACTATTAAATCACCCTACTTAAAGGGATGAGATGCTATGCCACAATTCTTTAGCCAGGTGAAAACATACCTGGATTACAATTCCTGGGCACCTCCACTGAAGCAATCATAAGCTTTAAACTAAGTTCAAAAAAAAAAGTAGAGTGATATTGTACAGAAAATTTTCACAGACTGGTGGACAGGCATTGTTCATGTTCTATAGATTTGTGTAAAAACCATGAAGTTAGTAAGAATCAAGAATTCAAACACATAGTAGCTAAGCGGTAGAAGCCTTCAGCCAAAGCCCTCAGAAGGAACTGCTGAGGAGGGAAGAAGATTAGATTGGGCCTGGATCTCAATCTTCATTGACTTGATCTATTAATACATACATACATACATATTCTTCAATCAACACTCAATCTCCATAGTTTTCTCTCTGGATGCAGATAGCATTTTCCATTGCAAGTCAATTGGAATTGCCTTGAATCACTACATTTATGAGAAGACAGGTCCTTCACAGTTGATCACCATTCTGCTATTATTGTGTACAATGTTCTCTAAGTTCTACTCACTTCACTCAGCATCAGTTCATGAAATTTTTTGTAGTTTTTTTCGAAACTATCCTGCTCATCATTTCTTATAGAACAATAATATCCCATTACATTCATATACCATAACTTATTTATCCATTCCCCATAGTATAATTATTTATACTATCCATTGATGAGTATCCACTCAATTTTCCAATTCCTTGCCACTACAAAAAAGGGCTGCTACACATATTTTTGCACATGTGATCCTTCTCCCTTTTTTATGATCTCTTTGGGATATAGACCCAGAAGTGACACTGCTTAATCAAAGGGTATACACAATGTGATAGCCCTTTGGGCACAGTTCCAAATTGCTCTCCAGAATGTTGGATCATTTCAGAATACTTCCGTGTCCCAGTTTTCCCACATCCTCTCCAATATCTATTATTATCTTTTCCTGTCTTAGCCAATTGAGAGGTGTAAAATAGTACTTCAGAGTTGAAGGCATGGGACTTTAATCATGAACCCGGTTTCAAATCCTAACATATAAATTATCAACTTTTTAAGTATAGGACAAGTCACTTAACTTTCTATTTCTCAGTCTTCTCTTTGTAATTCAATTCACTCAATGACCTCAAAGGTTCTTTCCACTTTTAAGAATAAAATTTTATGACCAAGTATAGTGGCATGACTATCCTGGCTAGGAGCTATAGAAAACTGCCTAGACCAGGCAATCACTCACTGGCCTAGGAGTGATTGAAGTGAGGATGGCATTCCCCTCTATCTATAGCTTTCACACAAATTTGAATTACTTTGTCTTGAAATGTGGACTATCATGAAGAAATCAAAGTAGACAATCATCGTGTTAACTAAGGCAAGAAAATGAAATATTGATTCTTTAAAATCTCACAAATATGACCTCCCTAACCAACCAAGCCTCATATACCTTCTCTCTTGAAGCATTTTCAATAAATAAACTCATCTTTTCATTCAAACCAAAATTGGTTATGTTGTTTTGAGACCTTTGGCTTCAAGGTAGACTAATACTATAATTTACTTCCATTCTCTAGAGAAATATGTTTGGCTTTAGTGAAGCCAAGGAGTCATTCAGTACTTAGCAATAGTCAGAGTTTCTCATATTTTGCCCATAAAATCAAAGTAAAATGATCATTTGAATTAGATTGAAAAAATCCTCATTAAAAAAAAAAAATCTGATCCAGACCAGAACAACAGGAAGACTTCCAAATCACTTTAATAGTGTTATTGACATAGTTCTCAGTTCATTCATTTCATTATTTAAATTAACTACTAATATGGTTAAAACCAGAATATTTTGCTTTTATGCCATACTCTCAAAAAGACTTTCAATAAATTTACTATATCTTTGAAAAAAATCACAAAATAATTATTTTTGGAAGTCATGGAATAAAAATATTTTCATATGAAGGCAAAAGTCCTTCTCTGTATTTAATGGTTGTCTGGATGTGTCATTCATTTCTCATCTTCCTCATGTACCTTGCACATGATAAGCATGAAAATGCATACTCAATGATAGCATATATATAATAGAACTTGTTAAGTTGGGCGTTGTATATCTGTAATATCTTTACATTAAAACTCTTATTCCTATTACAGTGAATGTCTAATTTATGAATGACAAGCCCTGGATTCTTGCAGGCTTACTAAATAAGATCTATGATCATCCAAATGGGAAAAACCAAGTAGATGAATGACTCCAAATAACTGCTGCTTTCTTTGCTTCAACCAGGCACACAAACTCCTGCCTAAGGATCTGTGGGCCTGATTAGTGAACATTCAGCACCACCAGACCCATGAGAATACTCTTTGAGCCTGTTCTCACTATGCCCGAAGGTGTACCACTACAGGCTTAGTAAATGCTTGGCTATTCATTCATTAATATTAAAGAGTGAAGGGCTCACAGGATAAAAATCTTACAATGTGTTACCAGCTGTGACAAGACTGTCAGATTATACAACTAACTGCAGGAAATTTAAATGTTTGTAGTACTTCTATCCAAATTAAGCTACATAGAAAAATTAGAAAGAAAAAAAAAAAACCTCCATTTGATTTCTTTAGAAATATTAAGAAAATTAAGAAAAAATATTTTCCCAGCCTAAATCCTTTTCCAGAGTTTTCCTTTTAGCAAAATAGGGAGAGAATAAAGGCTAAGGCTAAGATTTTCTGAGTAGAGGTAATAACCAAACTTAACTCTAGTATAGATGAAATGATTAATTCTATAATCCTTGAAGTGATTGGTCCCATGACCTACCTAGGAAAAGCACCTTTTTTTTTTTTAATTCAAGGATATGATATTGATCAGAAAAAAAGGAACTCTTAAGGAAGAAGTGGCCCAGGAAGGAACTGAGTGCTACTCTGGAAAGTTAACCCCAAACTGTATTTACATACTATGCATGATTTATTCAAGATTCCCATACATGTTACCACTCAAAGTGTTTTGGAGGAAAAAAAGATATCTGTCTCTTTTCTCTCTCTCTCTCTCTCTTTCTCTGTGTCTCTCTCTCTTAGACACAGCTGAAACATGTATTAAATAAAATTATTTCTGGGAAACCTAAGTCCCCAAAACTTGCTGCCTCCCTAAGTATTTAATTATTATTTTATTTAATTTCTATTTTAGTATGCAGGATTCTTTTTGTTCTGGTGGGAGGAAGAAATAAACAATGGCATGAAATAATTTCTAGAATCTGTTTAAATATTTTCTATCAAGACTCATTTTATTAGAGTTCTCTAAGTCTCTTTTCACAGATCAGTTGAAGAGACCTAATCTCCTTCCCTTCTCTTTCCTCCTAATATACTCTACTGAAGAAGAAAGATGACTGATGTTTTTTTTTTTTTTTCTTTCCTTACATGATAAATGGATAAGCCACAATTTACACTATATACTAAGTGGAATGTGATACTGATAAAAATATCTCAAAAGTGCACTAAAAATTATTAAAAATTTAGCAATTCAAGAATACTTTACCTAAGGCCCTCATAGCTTTCTCTGTTTGGTGAGTGCCTTAAATAACCCCCTCAATCTAGTTGAACCCAGCCATGGTTCATTTTATACACTGGCCATCTTCTTACTTGCCAATCACAACACTTGCTAACTACAAGCTTTAGATTGAAATCAAGTCAAAACCGCCTTGTTACTAGAAATAATGTATGCATCAACTCTGTAACTTTCCTCAAACCTAAATACCACCTCCCCTCTCCAGTCCCATATATGTGTGGTCTCCCTCATTTCAATGTAAACTCTCTGAAAGTTCAGAAAGGGACACAAGCCAAGTAATAGTGGTCCTACTGTTAAAAATTTATTATATCCTTTTCTTAAAAAACCGAATGTAATAGATTCATGGTTTCATATATTATGCTCTTTTCTGATTTTGTATATGGAAATGTTCATGTATGGTGATGTTTGTCAAGTTTATAAGAATTTTTTTTTTTTTTTTTAAGAAAAGCAAGTTGCCTAAAGACAGGGATTAGTTCATAGTAAGAGCTAAATAAATTCTCATTTCACTCATTTATTTTGAATTATTATCAAATCTACTTTTTATATTCTCATAAACACATTAACAGCCATAGTTTATTTTGAAGCAAAAAGTTAAGAGTACAATGCTGCTGCAGGAATGTCAAAATGCAATTATATCTATTGATATGATTAAAGGATAAAACTTATCACAATTAATTGCATTTTTCTTTTCTAGTTATTTATTTGGGAAAATGGAAACTTTGCAAAGAAATCCCCAATCACAAGTACAATTACAGTATTAATTGCTATCTTTCTTTCTTCTGACTCATATAGAACAGAAAAAGGAAGAGCAAAGCAATATTATTTTTGTAAAGTAATCATGAATGAAACTCTGAATATTGATATTATACTGATAGGGAAACTTTATATAGGAACATATATATATAGGCTATTCTTCTTCCTTATCACAAAGTCATAAAAATAAATGCCATCCAAATATCTGACCCATTTCCAAAAGGTATAGATCACCTCAGTGGTGTAAGAAAGATTTTGGAACTTTTTTTTTCCTTTTCATCCAGATCTGTGATGTCATTAATTATAGGAGATTCCCAATGCAGAAATTCACTCTAACCATTGTAATGCCGAAAAAACTGAGCGAAAAAGAGATTAGAGACCAATTTAATAGTTTATTAAATGGAGAGAGATACTGGGACCAAATGGATCTTGGTCCCAGGGCTGGATGAGACTATCATCTCAAAGAATCCAGCACTAAGTATCAGAGAGCAAGCTTTTTTATAGGATAACAAGAACAATGACATAATGGGGGAGGGTACCTGGATGGAGACAACCTAATGGGGGAGGGGGAGGAGGAAGGCCCCTAGGATCACACAATGGAGGGAGATTACTGATATTCTAATGACATCTAAAATGGATAAACCTTTATCCTCTCAAACATTAAGAAGGAATGATTATAACCTAAAGATATAAAATCTTTATCTCAAACATTAAGAGGAAAAAGTTATAGCCAGGGGAGGGGGGGGAGGGGGAGTTTTAGGGCAGAGCAACTGAGGTAGATCTTTATCTCATCAAACATTAAGAAGGAAAGGTTATAACCTAAAGCAGAGTAATTAGGGAAACTAGGTCAAGACATCAAAAGGGAACTATGGCACAACACCTTGTCACTTAGAATCATATTTTCTTTGAGAACTACCTGAGATCCTAACAGGTTAAACAACTTGCCCAGAATTACAGAGCCAGCATGTCAGGGACTGACCTTTTGGCCTCCTGTCCACTATGTTAAAACTATCTTTCACATTTGTGTATACTAGGTAAGGGTTAAGAATGAGCCATGTATTGTGGGGTTTTTTGGTGGAGGGTTTTTTTTTTTTTTTTTTTTTTGAGGGAGGAAGATAGAAGGAAAAGTTATTGTGTTTCTAAATGCAAAAAAAAAAAAAAAAAAAAAAATCAGGCCCCTCCTGCCCAATTTCCCAGTCACTTAGTAACAAATGGTTTCTAAATGGATGATTTCATGGTATGCTGATGTCAACAGAGGAAAAATTAATGATATTTCACACATACACACACTCTGACATCTGGAATCATTTGAACACTGAATCTATTGGAATTAAATTGTAGGGTATGCTCCCATGCCCTTTAATATCCTGGCAAGGTTCAGGAACACAACTACTAAAAAGGGCTCCTAGATTTTCCTTCTAAATAGGGCTGTATTTCATCTTCAAAAAAGAAGATAGTGGCTTTGGCTTCAGTCCCACTGCTGATCTACCAAGATATGTGCAAACACTCCAGGGCCACCAAAACAACAATTAAAAACAGGACAGAGATGATAGCTTCCTGCACAGTCTGACAGACAGGTTAAACTTCATTTTCTCAGATGGACTTTCCAAATCATATTTCCAGCTTCTCTACCTGTTTTTGAACTTTACAACATTTTAGAATAGAGAGATGAAGTGTTATTTGTTTGAGGATCTTTGGACAATCACAATTGTTTTGTTTTGTTTTGGATGAGAGGGGAAGCTGAAGAGAGAAAAAAAAAAATGAAAGTATGGACTACCCTTTAAGTTTATCATGATAGAATACTAGGGCCATATCAAAAAACTGAATCCCTTCCATTTAAATTGTTTTAGGAAGATTTTGAAGATCATCTGACAAGATAAGGTACTGGACTCTGGGTCCTTTTTCAAGCTGACCTGACATGCATTCAAACTCCTTTGCAAAGAGTACAAACTATGATAGGCTGGTCACATTGTTTGAATGCCAAGCATATGTTTACCTAAAACACTATTTTACAGAAAACAAGGACACTACAAAGGTCTCTCTAAAGCAGGGGTGAGGAATGTCCAGAAACAGCCAGCAAAAATGATCTCCCCCACTGCTTGAGTTCTATAAATTGATAATTTTGTGTGGCTTGCAAATGATGTTATAAATACCCAAATGGCCTTTGGCAGAAAAAAAGCTTCTCTGCTCCTGCTCTAAAAAACTGATTGAATGATATGGGAGACACTGGCTTAAGGACTATATGCATGCCTGCAAAGACTCCAAAATGCTCTATGAATGAAGCAGAATTGCAGCAGTTCAAAAGAAACAGGAGATGCAAATATTTAGAGACATTTTTACTCCAAATGTTCATGTGGAATATTTATATTAAACCCGTCTTAGAGCCTTCTGAACTTTATTGGTCTGATCAGTAACAGTCGGATACACAGTATCTTTACTCCAACACAGTGAAGTCATTTTGGTCCTCTTTGAGAATGAAGACAACAAGCACCAGGACTAGACTCAGGAAGACATTTCAAATCTGGCCTTAGACCTTAGCTAGCAAGTCACGTAACCCTGCTTACCTCAGTTTCCTTATATGTAAAATGAACTGAAGAAATAAATGCCAAACCATTCCATATCTTTGCCAAGAAATGGCAAATGGGGTCACAAAGAGTTGGACATGACTGAAAATGAACATCAAAAACAACAGAGGAAATAAGTCTGACACTGTAAACTGAAGCCAGATTCTTGAGAGCCAAGCAGAACTAGAATTTATCCAAAAGGTAATTGAAAAGCAATTGCTACTTTTCAGTAGAAAGCTAACATCCACTCAGAAGTTATTCATTTACATTGGTGTATTCTTGCCTGAGCTTCTTTTTCTATTTGTTTTTTTGATCTATTTGAAATTGTCTCAAAATAATTATACTGTGGCAGTTTTGAAGTCTACGTTTCTATAGTTTTCACTTCAACCACAGCTTCCTCCTCACCCAGAAGATAGTTCTGTCCCTGCAGGCAAGTTCCTTTTCCCATTGGCAAATTCCTGCTGAGATACTTGTTAAGGAAATGCACAAGCTAGCCACCCATGACTCACTACTTTTCCCCTTGACTCCCAGCTAAGTTCACACATTACATTCTTCTTTTCAGCTTCCTTTTGTATATTTTCTTACATCAGAATATAAGTTCTTAAGAGGATAGGGACAGTTTTCTTTTTGCTTTATCTTCTCAGTGTTTAGTACAGTGCCTGACACATAGTAAGTGCTTAATAAATGTCTCTATCTCTCTGTCTCTCTCTCCCTAAACCGCCCCCCATTTCCCCATCTTCATCCCTTTTTTTCTTTCTCTTCCCATCCCCTCCTCATCCTCTCCTCTCATCTCCTCTGTTCTCCTCTCCTTTCCTTTCTTTTACTCTCCCTTCATCTCCTCTCCCTTCCTTCCTTCTTTTCTATCTATCATCTATCCATCAGAAATTCATTTAGGGGAGAAAAATCTCTATGGCATTATTTCTTTTATAAAAGGACAATGAATGGACAGTAAAGGATAAGAAACCGTATAATATTTCACACAAAGAAAAAAAAAATTCTTCTATTCAAGGATCTGTCATTACAAGATCTTGACTTTGGTATTCTGGTCAAGAGAGAAATAGAGACACACATTTAGTAACTCTAGTTAAAACATTAATTATAGAGTAAGTTGATCAAGTTACATATGTTTCTAAACTACCTATAAATAGCCTAAGATAACCTGCAACTTTCAATTCCCCACTTACCTTATCTTATCCAATTCCAACTTCAATTTACCCATAAACAACCCCCCCCAAAAAAAAAGGCGGGGTAGGGGAAGGAGATGAATGATAGTTCTTCCTAGAAAATGATAGTTCTATGCAAATTAAAATATTTTAAAATTAAAATAAGTGCAACTAAATTCCTGCAAGATATACTTCCTATTTCTCACCATTTCCCCTTCTCATTTGCTGCATCATTATGATCCCAATAAGGAATAACTTATCCTATTCTTGGGGAGTCATCGTCCCAAAATAACCATTAGAATCAATGATGAGTTTGTCTTAGAAAGTCTCTTGTATATAATAAATATTATACTTCAATATTTCCTAGAGTGGTCCACTGATAGAGCTTCCAGGCCCTCCAATTCTTAAAATGTAATCATTAAGAATTGCTAAGGATGAAGAATTCACCCACCTCTGTTACAAAATTGGCAATCAGCCTCTTCAACTCATCTAGGCAGATACTTAGAAGCAGATGGAATATCTGCTTGTCCCCATACCCACATCAGAAGTCTTTCTAGCTTGACTGAACCTGCCAAAGCTTATAAATTGTTTTTGAAAACCATCTCCAAGCTGGGATGAAGCATCAAACTAGGCTTTTGCAAAATACAATTTTATTAACAAATTTGAACAATGGGAAGGAGATCCCACCTTTACATAAATTGATACAACTACCTTAGGATCACCCCTCAAATAATAATCTTTTTTTTTTGAATGGGAAAATGCTTTTGTAATAGTTATCTTGATCTATATGTTAGCTCTAGACCCAAATGACTCTGTGAATTTACACAGTCCTTCCTCAAATCCAATTCATTTGTATATCATGGCATCACCTCCCTGATGTAATGGTCCTCATTAAGAATAGAAGACAAAAAAATGACAACATTATGGACTATTATTTATATTGTAGAGAATATAATATTATAGGTTGATATATCTAGGCCAATTAGGTTTACAAGCCAGTATCAAATCAGACCATCCTGAACATTTTTATGGTGGATTGATTTCCCCAAAATTCATCTTTAAAACTTGCCTCCACATATAGTTCCACTGATACTATTCATTTAACATATTTTCTACTAAATAAGTACTTAAATGACTATATCTTAATCTGATTTATCTAGCATCCTTACATTCTGAAATCAAATAATAAATCTTAGTATGCTTATCAGTAACATGAATTAGAAATATAGACATGTTTAAAAGTGGGATGGAAAAATCATATATAGTACTTGTAAAAGAAACATGGGGGTCTGGCAGAATGTCAGCAAAGCTTTTCCTTTTTCTTACCCCACCTCAGGTAATTCTAGGGGCTTAAGTGCATTGTTTCAAAGCCATTTGTATAGTCAGATGATACTCTTTAAGGGACATAACGGGAGAAGATGAAAAGGCAAAGAGAAGGATTAGTATTTATTCCTGGCCTCAAAAGACTTAGCAGGAGGCAATGACCTCCCAGAAGGCACACTGCCAACCCCCTAAGACAGAGAATTCACTTGTCTTAACTGAGCTAAAAGTAAGAGGGGGGCCCCTTTGACTGAGTCGGGAACAGCTTATCACTGCCTAGGCAAACCTTCTTTGTAGTCACACAGTTAGGTAAGGATGTGAAACTGAGTAGGAAGTAGGGAAACAAGTATTTATTAAGTGCCTTCTATTTGCCAAGCACTGTGTTCAGCACTTTGGAAATAGTACCTTATTTGATCCTTACAATATCTGTGGAAGGTAGGTGTTATTACTAACATCACCTCCATTTTACAGTTGAAAAACCAGCAGAGTTTAAATGACCTGCCTAAAGTCACATAGTTAAAAAGTGTATGATACTGAATTTAAATGCAGATCTTCTAGTCTCTTAACCATTGTACTGCCTCGTTTCTTCTAGGAAGACATTGCAATAACTACATAGTGACATTATACTTCCTAGTATGGTACAGAGATTCAATACATGGAAGCCAAAAAGTTAGAGTATGATCATCAGTAGTTTCAAGGCAAAATTGAGAACAGTATCAACAAGGAAGATCATGGAATCTATCCCAATTAAATGCTTTAATATTGATTTACAGATTCTGCCTAGTCTGTTAGTGGAGTAGGTACTATATGGGGGCTCAAACCCTATATTAGCACCTTAAATTCAAGCAACCTCTGATTACAAAATTAAGTAGGATATAAATTACATTAAATTAAACAATTTGATGTTCAGATTTTATAGAGTACCTATTCAATTTGGGGAGACATTAAAAATAGGAAAACTGAGCACTGGTATCATAAAATGAAGTTAAACATTCAATTAACTGATCATTGGAAGTAGAAAGTGGGGGAGGTGCAGTCCCCAAATTAAGAACAGATTATTTTCCTAAAATTCATTTGTAATTTAATTGGTTAGTTGGTGAAATTCAGACTGCATTTTCCCACATTCCAAAACGAGTACTTCCTTTCAAAAGTCAGCTGGGATTATAATGAAGAAAAAGAAACAATAAAAATTATGCTAGGAGTCAAGTGGTTTTAAATTTTATCTTAGGAACTGTCAAAGTAAAGAAAAATATAATAGAGCATAGGTAATGTCAATATGTGATTTTCTAGGTTAATATACAGCCTGCAAGGATCAGTTATGTGAGGTCTAGTGTGTTCCCCTCCCTAATTCAAGTATTTCTAGTTACTTTGATAACACTGCTTTACATCAACCACTCCCATTTTCAAAGTCTGAAATATTTCCATCATAGTCAATTTATAACCTTTGCCTTTCTTTATATTTCTAATGGCTTTTTTCCATGGAGTACTAGATTAAGTGCACAATCAAATTAGGCTTTCAAAAGCACAATGTAAAATAGGACCACTCTAGAGCAGGAAAGCTCTTTGGTGACCATCTAACCCAACCCCCTCATTTGACAGATGAGGAACTGAAGGCCCAACATAGTAAATAACTTGCCGAAAGTCATTCTAGAAGTTTGAGAGACCAGGAAAAAGTCAGGTTTTCCAACCTCTTTTAACTGTACTAATCTTCCTCCAAAGACTAAGTAGAAATTCATATTTTATTAAAGATGCACAATCATATCATTAAACTGAACTGATTTACTCACACTTGTTGAAATGAAAAGAACAGGGGAAGTCCATAAGAGAAACATTTTGTAACAAGAACAAGAGAAGTAGATTGCACATCAGAAGTCACTTCACACTAGGTTTTTACCTCAAGGTTCAAACATGCAGAGTCTGGTAAAATGTGAGCACTTTTATTAGGTTTGATGTAGATCTCAACCATTTGCCCCAATGTATACTTCTACAAGTAGCGTGAAAGAAAAACCACTGACAAAATGATTTTAAGTTTGTCACATTTTGGGGAATAATGTCTTACTATGGAAATCTAGCAAAGCATATGGATCCTTCTCAGAAGGTCTTTTTTTGTTTTTTAAATAACCGAAGGAAATACTAAATTTCAATTACAAATATAGGAATAAGAAAAAAGCTAGGTTGTGAAGGGCTTTGAATGCCAAGAGTATTTTATATTTGATTCAAGAGATGATATAGGGAGCCACTGAAGTTTATTAAGTAGGGAGAGTGACATGGTCAGAACTGCGCTTTATAGCATTAATATGACAATTAAGTGGAAAATGGATGGGAATCAAAATTGTGTTTTTTGACTGAATCAGTACATGGGGCATGTACCTTTCAAATATGAAGAAAAGGAAAATATTTGGCAGGAAAGAATGAAAAACTTCTAGAGATAACTTTTCCTATCTTTTCCCTTTCTACACTGTTTATTCTTCCTTTTATATGTATCAATCTCCTTACTCTCCATGATCATCTCTCTCATTAATAAGGTGTACTTTTAGAAAAGACTGCCCATCAAGAATTGGCCAAAGAAAATCATTTTTTATTTGTCTATTTAGAGGGCCCCTGGCTTCTAAGTATCTTAGGCTATGTGAAATAAGATCTCTTTTTTGGTCCCTGTTCTCTTTGTATTCCAGTAAACCTTCCCATACTCTATAATGGATATAAAAGAAATCAAATTCTAGAGTTTGCTTACCATGGGCACATTTATCATAAAGAAAACCATTCAGTGTATAACAATATTTTTTTCATTAACATTGCTGTCATGCTTCTGAATAATTCAATTAAAAAGTTATTTACCAAATATCCTTCCATATCTTCTTAGCAAGCTTCATACACCCTTGAGGTAGAGCAAAAGGAATATCTATATCAAAGTTTTCAATATACTAAAATGTGGCCTGAATCAGATTAAAATAATTTTGTGAAATAAACAACAAACAAAAAATATAATAGAAAACCACATATTAACATTACCAATGCTCTAAGTCAATATACAGCCTGTAAGCATCAGTTACGTGATCTCTCCCTATTTCTAGCTGAGTTTGATATCACTGCTCTCCCATTTTCACTCAATCTCCCATTTTCAAGGTCTTAAATAGTTTGATCATGGTCAATTTAAAACATTTGCTTTTCTTTATATCTCTAATGTTTAGCATAGTACCTGAAAAAGAATATGCCTTTGAATGCTCTTTCATTTGACTTGAATTTACAGAATTATAATTAATCTAACACAGCACTTGGCATAAAGGGAAAAAAAATAATGACTTCAAATATTCTTTTTTTACCCCAAAGCTGGAAAATTTTATCACTTAACCCAAATTTACCAGGTCTCTTCAAAAGCTTAAAAAAAAATCAAAAGAATAGTTGATCAGATTTTAAATGAAATTCCTAGTAATAGATTGGTGACTAGAATTGGTTGAAGTTGAACAGCACCCTTTAATATTTTTTTTGTTAATTTGAATATTTCTACAGTATAGGTGGAGAATTTGTATCTTGACAAGCAAATACAATGCTTTAATTATGCATGCTACATATTCCTGCCACAACAATGCTGGAAAAAATTAATATAAGGAATGTTTGTTTGTTCTGAAAACTTCAAAACAATTTATTACCAAGTTTGAAAAATTAAAATTTTCACAAACACCATAAATAAACTAAGGGAAAGGCCAAAAGTATATGAGAGAAACATATAGTAATTGAGAATGTAATCTGTACTAATGACGAAGGTTAAAAAAATATAAAACACAATGGTTTCCATTACAATAACAGGCAAGCAAAGATGTAAAATTGAAAAGAACTGGAGTATTTAATGAGAAAATATATTCTTGCAACAGAAAAATTTAATACATTAGGATATTAAAAATATGTATTATGAAAGTTATTTAAATAGCTTCTGAGAGAAAAAGTAGTTTCCTTCCCAACTACCTGATCATGAATATGTCAGTCAGAAGTCAAAGAATATCTAATTTTTAGACATCAAAAAACTTGCTCTCTTAAAAGCCAATTCTAAAAACAAGACATTCTTGGAAGGGACTCAGAACCTGATACTTAATGAAGGAAATTTGATAATGAATAGAATAAGCCTTTTTTTTTTTTTTTTTTTTTTTTTAGGATGTAAGGTTAAAAACATTTTCAGTGAAGTCTTTAGTGGATAGAGCAACCAGCCATGGAGTCAGGAGAAGCCAAGAATCCAACCTCAGACACATACAAGCTATATGACCCTAGGCAAGACCGTATTGCCTCCAAAAAAATAAATGAATGAATGAATGAATGA
Source organism: Antechinus flavipes (assembly GCF_016432865.1). Taxonomy (NCBI): domain Eukaryota; kingdom Metazoa; phylum Chordata; class Mammalia; order Dasyuromorphia; family Dasyuridae; genus Antechinus; species Antechinus flavipes. The sequence continues at coordinate 312,986,282 of NC_067401.1, forward strand.
ATGAATAAATAAATAAATAAATAATGATATAATTATAATAATAATAATAATAATATAATAAATAAATAAATAAAGAGCAGAAAATTCAGTCAAACATCAAGGAAAGAGAAAACAAGCAATATTCAAACCCCCAAACCTTGTAGACAATAAACTTTCTTTTCTAAATTGAATATTAAATCAAATAGTTAATAGCATTTCTCTTTTTGTCCCAAGCAAAAATGTGAAACAGAGTTTAGCTCCCATACCTCCAAAACATAACCCACTCACCCTATTTTTCAATAAAACAACCTCTTTAACACCAGGGCACAGAAACTACTTAGGACACCCCCTTCCCAATCAGTACCCCTAGATTAACCCCTTGGTTTTCACCAAATACTCAACAAGTAAGCCTCAGTCAGTACATTAAATCCACCCACTAAAATTGGGTAAAGACAAAGATATCCCCCAAGGGTCTTACATCCAAATCCGCAGATAACTTAAAAACCTTTTAAGATCTGCTTTCCCGAGACAACAGTCTAAGAAAGTGTAATGATTTTAATGAAAGGGATTACAGATGAGATAAGAAAGGGTGAAAGAAAAGAGGGAAAGTAGTTGGAGAGTACTAGTATTAGAGAGGCAATGACTCTTCTTTTCTTTCTCCCCATAATCTGACCCTTTCCTAATTCTTGAGTCTTCTTATATTTTGTTACCCTCCACATATGCTGCAATCAAGTGATACTAATCTTTGCACAAGATATCTATCTCCTAAATCCATTGCTTTGAATGTTCTACCTCTACATCTGCCTCCTGGTTTCCTTGTTTTTCTTCAGGACAGCTCAGATGCCACCCTCAGCAAGAAGTCTTTCACAGTTCCCACTGAAATTATCCAATATTTAGGGAATTTTGTGGTATACAGTTGTTTATAAGCAGTGTCCTATACTAGATAACAAGCTCTCAGAGGGCAGGGAGTATTTTTATCTTTCTTGTTATCCTCAATACATGGTCCATTCCTGATAAATGCTTGTGGACTTCATATGACTGGGCAGATAGTAAGAGTTTCCTAAGTGATGATTTACTTGATTTGACTTTCCACAAAAGTTTAGAACTGTGATTCCCTTTCTCATGTTATTGCCTATAAAGTGAGGAATACTCTTGGTTGGACTTTGATTTTAAAAATGTAGTCTTCTTCCTTCCAAAGTGTACATGATAACTTGTTCACACCATCTTATTCTGCGAGCTCTTATTCAAGTCCTCTCGCAAATCCTTTCATAAAGGGGGAAAAGGAGGTTCACTCATCTAGCTGGGGACTTCTCTTTAGGAATTTGAAAAAATCAAGTTAAAAAACTAGTGTGAAAAACCTTCACAAAGGGAAGTGTAGCCTGAGGCAAGGACACACGACACACCCCTTGGTGTAGAGCCACCTCCTAACTAAAATCATTCCAGAACTTGCTGACCTTGCACAATTTTGGAAGCATTTCAGCTGTCATGTGAGACCAGGTTATGAAAATGATGGCATTTCTGAGGCATGCTACTACTGCCAAACAGACCCTAATATTCACTTGTTCTTAAAAGAAACAGTGAGCTATACTTTCTAGACACTACTTCCACTTCTTTTCTCATTGAATTCAAATTTTGTTTTTAAAAAACCAAACATATTAATCATTTAGCAGCAACAACTCAGCAATCTAATGTTTAAAAAGCATTTTTTTAAAAACAGGAGGAGGTAGGGAGTGCAGCATAAAATACTTGGATCCCCATTTTGCAGGGGAGGAAACTGAGACGCTAAAGGTGGTTTAAAGGAATAGCCAAGATCACAAAGCTAGCAAGAAAAATGGTATTTAACCCCAGTTCTTTTTACTCCAAGACTCAGCATTCATTTCTCTTAACCTAGAAAAAGTAGAGGCTGAATGGAAAACTTACTGTGGTTTCAATGTCAGGGTGAGTGCAGGTTAAAATCCTCACCAAAAGACCAGCAAAACTGTTATTTCCTCTCATGTCATCTCTCCTAATTTTATTAAGTTTAAAATTCCAAATTACAGGCTTTTAAAAAAAATAGATAAGACAGAGACAGAATTCTCCTGAAGTCAAAGCAGACAAAATGGGCTATAGGATTATGACTATTTTGTTGTTATTGTTTGGGGAAATGTTTTATTAAACATTCAAGAGGCAATATTCTAATATGCCACGGGTCTGTGAATAATCATTCGTTTTTGCAGACTTTGTAGCAAGTTTCTCACTTACTGGGCCAATATTTACAATAAATACCTAATGGAGGAAGTGTCAATGTTCAGCTCAGTAACGTCACTAAGAGAAAAGAGAAAAAAATAGAAAGGCCCAGAGGAAAAAGAACAAAGTACATAGATAGAGAAAAAAGTACTATGTACAGCTCAGTGATCTTATAGTCCAGTTGTCCTCTAGGCCTATAAAATCATTTAATATTAACTTCACCACACTTGAGAGGCCTGACAATTGAAACTTTTTTTAAAGACAAGCACACGGAACACTCACACACATACTCGCACACCAAATAGAATGTAACAGAATGTACACCACACAGACACAGGTCAGGGAGTATCTTTGGCTTTTTACCTGAAAGGTTTGCTTTCAGTGAGAAGAGAAACTATAAGGATCTAATAACGAGTTGTACAACAGCGTCTCTTGCCGCTTGGCAGACCTTTCCGCCAACAGTAAGTACCCATCCCTGTCCCCTCCTGCCCATTCAAGCATAAGAGCTATCTCCAGCTCGGTCATTTAATCTCCTCATACTGACACAAAGCACCTGCTACAATTCCCAGTCCTCCTGCATCTTCAGTAGGCATCCCTTAGGACGCAGCCAACTCGGATTTGAATAGGGCCAGAAACACAGAAAAAGCTATCTGCCAAGCATTTCTGCAGCTGCCAAGTGGGGTGCTACCATCCGCTGACTTTTTTCCCCGATCAATTTTCCTGTCACTACTTTCTTTGAGCAAGTGGGAGGTTTCGGTGTAGTTTTGTAGTTTATCCCTTCTCCCTGTACCTGGAGCACTCACCTCGTCAGGGTGGCTTCCTCCCCCTGCTTGGCATTATTCCCAACCAGGACACCATCCTTGCTGCTCGGATGGTAGGCAGTCAACACAACTCCCTGAGAATCAGAGAGCCAGTTCATGGTGAAAGAAGCAGCATAATTTCTGAAAATACTTGGGCAGAGAGACCAGGAGCGAAGTTCCCGTCTTGCCTGGCAACTCAGCTCATTAGCACGAGTTGGCCCCTCCCACCTCCTGAGTATAGCATTTGAAACAGTGTCATGGAGGAGGAGCTACCCCTGTTAAATGCTTCCTGTCTCCCCAATTAGAGGCCGTGACTCTTAAGAGTATTGTTCAACTCGGGGCACCTCCAGCTCTAGTGGTCTCAGCTGACCACTAATTCCATTAGGCAAAAATGGAATTAATTCACCTGACTAAACTCCTGCTCGAATAGCGTCCCCCAATAATCAGTAAAAATATATATCTCACTCAGGGACAAAGCGAAGCTTCACTATAGTGCCTTTCTTCTAATTCCTGTTTCCATCTGATTATTTCTGCTACTTCATGTAACTTGAGTAAGAGCTTTTCTTAACCCTTTTGGCGCCAGCTCTAAGACTTCTTGCTAGGAAAATAATAATGGGGAAATAGATTGACGTGTGACAGTACCAATAAAGTTCACTTTTTTTTTTTTAAGCGGGGGTGGGGACGGTTATGTTTCCTCGAGTTCAAACTACCTCTCATAAAGTGATATTCATTCCAAGTATCTTTTTCTCCTACAGTTACACAGCTTTATATCAAAGTGTAGCAGCATTTCCTACTTCCCCGACTATTTAATGCCTAATTAAAAAAAAAAAAATGAACTCTGGAAATTAAAGGGGGGTGGGGGGGCTGGGAGGATTGAATGAAGAGCACATTTCTTAGATTAAGACACCCTCAAACTATCAAGTCACAAAAGTTAAGAATTCTCTCCCCCTTAGAAAATTCGACTCAATCACAATAAACATTTATTAAACATCTCCTATGGATAATTCATATCCCAACATGTTTAATAATTTGGATTTCAAGGTGTATTTATTAAGTTCAGACACTGAAAAACAGCTAATTTATGAAGCTCCTTATAAATTTATAACTTTGAAACTCCTGATAAATGACTTTCAATATTACCATGCCATAAGTGTACTCTGTACTTCCTTCCTACACTTAAAACACAAAATCATTAGAAACAATGTACCTTTCTAAACTGTAACTTTTGTCTTAAAAAAAAAAGAGAGAGAAGAAATATATACCCCTCTTTTATTCCTGTAGGAAGTTGTCACAAAGTAAACTATAAGAATTTGGTGGTTTTCCTTGAGAATAAGTATCACAAAGTACAAACCTAAGGAGCATTCTTAGTCTCATTGTAGCTGTTAAATTATAATAATATTTTCATATATATTAATAAATCACATATACACATAAACACACACACACATATATACATGTATATGTGTATATACATTCATAAATATGTTAAATAATAGTGATAGGCTGACTTTGAGCCCTGATACAACTCTGGCCCCTGAGACTTGCTACTGGTAGCAAATGCACTCCTTTCCCATCAAGTTTCTTTCTTTTCTACTTCATCTTTCCTCTTCTTTTTCTTTTTCATTTATTTTCCTATAACTTCCTTCTTCCCTTTTTTCTACAGTTTCCCCATCAATAGTACATAATATCTACTGCCAAGTGTAGTGATAAGGTAGAATCAAAGGGTTTAAGTTTAGAACCCGAGCTCTACTACTTAACACTTTCCATAGTAGACAAATCATTTATAAATCATACAAAATGTTTACATTTCATACTTTATTAAAAACTTGTAAAATGCTGTCCAGATCTCAGAATGACTGAAGATTTTTCTCACAAAGGACAACCTGTACAGGCCTATATATGCTAATGTGATTTGCATTACTGTGCATGTTATTTTCATTTTATTCCACTAGTTTCCATACACATGAAGGAAGGGGTATTTTTTCCTCATTATTTTTCAGCAATTGGTCAGATGGAACTGGTCAAATAGTCACTCCAGTTCTGACTAGGTGCACATAGTCTCAGCTGTAAGACAAAGTATTGTTAATGTATTTTTAAAAATGTTTTTGCAAACAAGAGAACTGTTCGGTTCTGCAAACATATATTGTATCTAGGATATACTGCAACATATCTAACATATATAGGACTGCTTGCCATCTAGGGGAGGAGGTGGAGGAAGGGAGGGGAAAAATAGGAACAGAAACGAGTGCAAGGGATAATGTTGTAAAAAAAATTACCCTGGCATAGATTCTGTCAATATAAAGTTATTATTAAATAAAATTAAAAAAAAAAGAAAATGTTTTTGCAATTTCAACATTTTCTAGTATTCAAAAGGAAAAGATATGTACAGTCCAGAACTATCTTCTCTATGTGTTCTTATGAATAGACTGCTTTAAATCCTCTATCAATTTATTTCTAAAATATCTTTACTCACAAAGAAACAATCCTAGCTCTGGCTATCAATTCTCAAGTAACCACAACAACTACTTCCTCTTCTTCTTCCTCTTCCTCCTCCTCCTCCTCCTCCTCCTCCTCCTCCTCCTCCTCCTCCTCCTCCTCCTCCTCCTTCTTCTTCTTCTTCTTCTTTTTTGCTAAAGCAATTGGGGTTAAGTGACTTGCCCAGGATTACATAGCTAGAAAATGTTAAGTCTGAGGCCAGATTATGAACTCAGGTCCTCCTGACTTTCAGGGCTGATGCTCTATCCACTGCCCAAATCACAGCTTCTGTGGTTGAATGTGGGCATCATAAAATTATGATTTATTATCAGTAAATGTTTGATTTGAATCCCTATTTATATACCTATGTGCCCAGGATTACATAAAAATTTTTCTGGTGAAAAGAAAACTCTCAAACCTGGTGAAAAGGTTTGAATGTAGAAAAAACTTTTAAAAGCCATAAGCTAAACAGCTTTTGGATGTCCTCTTAACCAGTCTCTTTGCTTGCAATATCTCTTCCTCTAATCCCTCCATTACACAGCTGTCAAGAAATTTTTTTTAAGGTACTCTCCTGCTCATAAGCCTTGGATTGCTCCCCATTGACTACAGGATAAAATATTGATTTCTTTGTGTGGCATTTAAAGTTTTTCCCAATTTGGTTCCCACTAACCTTTCCAATTTTATACAATTCTTTTTTTCCAGAATCTCAAATGGATTATGATACCTTAATATAATACTCTACCTTCCACACTACCTGGCTTTTCCCTTTTCCAGCCAGGTTTACAATATACCTCATCCTCATCTTTATATCTTAGAATTCTTCAAGATTCAAATTAGGTATTACCTCTTCCAAAATGCCTTCCATATTAGTGCTCTTTCATTATTCATTTTTTTTTTTTTGCTTTATGCTTATTTATCTATATTTGTGTTCCTATCAAGAAATACACTGTAACTCTATAAGTACAACTATTTTTTTTTTTTTTTTTGCAAAAAATAGGCCTAAATAATTGGAGAATAATTCATTGTTCATGGGTAGATTGAGCCAATATGACAAAAAAACTGAAATTAATTTATTTATTTATGCTATGCCAATTGAATTACTAAAGAAGTACTTGACAGAGCTAGGAAAAATAATGCTAGAATTCATATGGAGGAAGAAAAGGCCAAGAATCAGAGGGAAATTATGATAGAAAATGGGAAAAAAGGATCCTTTACAGTACTAGATCTCAAATTATATATAAAACAATAGTCATCAAAAATGATTTAATACTGAAAAAAAAATGATTTGGTACTGAATTAAGGTATACGACATAAAGAAGCAAATGGATCTAGTAACCCAAAGTCCCTAGTTACTAGAAGAAAGGAATCATTATTTGATTTTAAAAATGTGTGTGTGTGTGTGTGTATGTGTGAGGGGAGGGAATGGTGTATATCTAGACCACTTAAGATGGTACTAGTCACATGGAAGATATGGTAGATATCATATGGCTAGTAAGCCAGTGAAAGGCAAGACATAAACCCTGGGCCTTCCTAAGTAAATGACTCTCTTTATCTACCTACAAAGCTAAACTGCCTCACAGATAAGTGCCTAATAAATGTTGACTGAATTAAATTTCCAATTTCTAAAAAGGGGTTATCTTTAAAATGTAGTTTCATTTAACAAGCTGTCCTTATATTTGAGGACTCAATTTATTTTATTTTATACTCTTCTCCCATTTCTGAGAAACAAATTCTGGGAATATTATGTCCCTGTAAGTGTTAAAAGGTTCACATTACTAACTATATGTCAAACATTCCTGTTATGTAACATCTTTAAAAGTAATTATTAACTTAAGACAATTAAAACTTTTTTTTTCATTTATTCATACTAAAAAGAACAGATACTAAGTAACACAGGAAGGAAGGAAAAGCCTCTGTTTTAAACAAACAGTTTTTAAACAGCTTTAGAAGGTTCCAAAGCTACTGATATTTTGCAAAGCTACATTCAAAAATAAATACATGAATAAATGTTTCCACTGCAATGCTAGTTTCAAAGAATGGATTATTTCTGACATTTTGATTTAAAAGTCTATTAAGTAATGTACAGTTTTATTACAGTATAGTTATTGAGCTTGAGTGTTACATAAAAATTGCAATATTTTTCACAAATGATTTCTTTTGTTTTCAAAAATAATCAGTTTAGGGAGAAAGCCACATAGAACTTCAGATTTTCATCAATAAGAGATTTGAATAATGAAAGAAGGAAAAGAAAACTACGCCTTTCATCATAAATACAACTGTATAAGCTATCCTAGCTAGAGCTTAATTTATGATTGAAAATGTTCCATTTCAAAGCTGAGAAATTAAATCAAAAATGACATTAAATTATCTTAATTTCACCACATTTCTTCAATAAGCATTCCTTAAGCACTGTACTACAGAACTGAAAAGTTCTAAAGAGATATAATTAACTGTAACCTCTTTAGAGTAATTAATTTGCTTTAGCTTAGGGACAATATAATGGCCCTTAAGTTCCAAGAAGTTCCCTCCTTGCAACTTTCCAGAGTTTATTTTAGATGAAAAATTAAGAGTTCAGAATTGCTGGGTCCCCAGTTAAGGAACTTCTTAACATTTAGGTAAGAGCTGGGTATTGTGTCTAAATTTACATTTATAATCTATAGTTAATTAGCCACTAGATTTTTTGTGTTTGAGGCAAAACTGACATAACTGGAAATAATTGTATTGTAATTTTAAAAGCAGACCCTTTTTGAAACTTCCCTCACTTCTTAAATAGGTAAGTGCACAATATAAGCTTGGTCATTTCCAATGAGTCTAACCTTTCATATCTTATTTCCTCCCTTCCTCCCTTCCTCCCTTCCTCCCTCTCTCCTCTCCTTTCTCCCTCCCTTTCTTCCTTCCTTCCTTCCCTCTCTGCTTCCTTCCTTCCTTCCTTCCTTCCTTCCTTCCTTCCTTCCTTCCTTCCTTCCTTCCTTCCTTCTTTCCTTCCTTCCTTCCTTCCTTCCTTCCTTCCTTTCTTCCTTCCTTATCTCAGTTCTACCTACTCTTTTTTCTTTTTTTCATTCATTGCCTTGGGGCTGCTGCATCTTTGATGATACCAGCTCCTTTGTATCTATTTCCAGCCTTAAAAAATCTCTATAAGGTTGAGAAAGAGCTTTCTTCTTAGACAAATTATTTTGGGTATGAATATAGCTCATGAAATAGTTTTCAGTGGCTTAAGGAGATGGATAGACCCACTTCACATGTGTTTCTAATTGAGTTACCAGGAAGTATTCTTACCTAACAAAAGTAATGTCTTTAAGGTGAGTTGTTTAATCAATGGTGTCCTAATTGTGGTGGTGGTGGTTGGTTGTTTATTTTTTGTTCTTTAGGTTGACTATAATATCAGGGAGGTCATGCCATGACATATAAATGAATAGGATTTAAGCTGTGCAAGATAACCAGTCTCACTTTCTCCTCCAGAACCATTTGGGTCCAGTGGCCAGATAGACATCAGGCCAACTAGAGATGGCCTTGGATACAGTGGTAGACTTTGGGCTTTTTAACCAATGTCTTTAACAAGATTCAGTTTGACTGAGGCAATCACCCATTCAATGATTAAAACTAGGTAATAAAATGGCACTCTACCCTTACACTAGAACAATTCTTGCTTGAAATACTTATAATCTTGACAGGTCATGTGACAAATCCACAAATAGGAAGAAGGAGGAAAAGAGGGAGAGAGAAGAAAGGAAGGAGAGAGAAAGGAAGGTAATGAGGAAGAGAGGGAGGGAAGAAGGGAGAAAGGAAGAAAAGAAAGAAGGGAGGAAGGAAGGAGGAGTGCAGGAAAGGAAGAAAGGAGATAGGAAGGTCCAGAACTGAGGAGTCTAATTTTGTTTTTGCTCAGAATAATTTTGTTCATTGAGTAAACCTTTATTATATATCTTCAGTATACTAAGCATGAGAATAGAAGCAAAAACTAGATAACATAATCTGTTTTCAAGGAGCATCTATTAAGAGAATAAAATAATTAAATAAAAGGCACATTTTATAAGTAAAATATCCTTTAGTATCTGGGGCCTTCTCATCATAGAACAACCCTTCCTACACTAGCTCATTATCCAATTAGTGAGTTCTTTCTAAGGATCTCATTTTTGAGTGAACTCAGACTGGTCAAACTTCATTCCTCTCCTGGCTTTACTTCTTATTCTCTGGAATTCACAATCTTTCAGATGGTGTATAACCTTGAGGGGACATTTTGCTTACCCCTGCTTTTCAGCTACCTTTTATGTGTTGACTTCCTCAACAGAACAACTAGACCCAAAGAGTAATTCAGATTGGATTTGAGAAATTTTGTTGTCTTCAGTAATCCCAAACTAATCCTTAGCACAAAACCCATCTTTCAGCATTAATATTCTTTAGGTGATACTATATGTCTATGACATATGATCTAAGGAAATAAAAGTGTGAGTGAATCAAAAGGTACTAGGCATAATGGTATAAGTAGGCTGTAATATGTTTATCCTTCCTCCTTCCCTTGAGCTACAATTAAGAAAAGACATGAAATGGATCATCAAGGAAATGTAAGATCAGGAAAATATTTGGATTGCTTTTATAGAGTGAAATAATGAAAGCTAATTTTAAAAACCTGATTGTTGAAATATTAAGAGCCATAGAAAATTTATAGCCTCTGACATTCTTAATTCCTCTATCTCACTCACCATACATATCCAATCAGTTGTCAGTTTTTGTTATTCAATACAGGCTTTCTTCCCTTCTCACCTCCTAGACTAAGAGACTATTATAAGTCTCCTAATCAGTCTTTGATTCAAGAGTTTTCCCTATTCTAATATCCTGCAGTAAAGGAAAGAGGAGGAAATAGGAATGAGAAGGAAAAAAGATTAAAGAAAGGAAGGGAATAGAAATGAAATAGGGAAGGAAAAGGAATAGAAATTAGAAAAAGGAAAAAAGTATTGGGGGAGGAAGAGAAAAGAGAAGGGAATAAGTGTTTTATAGTTCATAGTATGTGCTAATCATTGTGTTATATGCTTTTCAAATATTACTTCATTTGATCTTCATGACAAGGTTGTGAAGTAGATACTATTAGTTCTCCCTTTTTACAATTGAGGAACCTGAGGCAAATAGAGATTAAGTGACTTGCTCAAGACTACATAATTAGTTTCTCAGACTAGATTTGAAGTCACATCTTCCTAAATCCAGGCTAAATACTCTATCTACCATGCCACAAGTGCTTCTAAATAGCCACTAAGGTGAATTTACCAAATTTCAAATCTGTCCATATCCGCAGGTCTACCTGGCAATAGACTCTAGTACCTATAGGATCAACTATAAACTTCTCTGTATGTATAGCATTCAAAGCTCTATGTCTAGTCCAATCCTGCTCCTTTCAGAGATAAGAAAATGAAAGCCTTTTGTAAGAGCTGTAAGTCAGGTCCTAAATATAAAATATATGAGGGTAAGTGACCTGTCCACAGGTCATTTAGATTTTAAATGATACAGTTGGAATTTGAAACAGATTATCTGATTAACTCAAAATTCATTGCTCTTTATACAATACCATGTCACCTACCTAGATGGAAGGAAGGAAGGAGACATTGTATTGGGAATCCTTTAAGATCATGGCCTTATAAAACAGATTATTAGAAGGTGTTAATAGTTCAAGTTCAGAAACTGTCCTTCAGAGTGTAAATATCCTCCAATATAATTCATATGTGTATAGCAAGTATTGATGACAGCCCTCTCATTTTCCACTAATATGTGATGCGAAAGATGGCGTCAGCAACTCAGAAATGCTTTTAGACAATATAAATTCTCACATATATATGCATGCATCTATTATAAAAGACATCTTTATCATTCTCATTTCATCTTTGCATGTTTCTTTTTAAATAATCATCTAAGTTTTATTTTTCCCTTTCCATATATTGGAATCATGTGCTGCTCCCAGAATCTTGTGCCTTTGACCAACTCCTATTTAAAGTGATAGATGAATGACATCCAAACTTTGTGGTTATAGTGGATGAGTACGAACCAAAGAAAGCAGACATGCCTCAAGGGGGAAAAGTGCTAAATTTCCTGGAAGTACTTTTTGTGCAAGCAAAGTATAGGGAAGTGAAACTTGAACTATGACAATACTTGATTCACTCTTCAGCTTAATTCTTTGGACATGGGTGCCATACAATCATTTGGGTACATGATCATGTCTTTACCTTTCAAACAATAGCAACACTTTTTTGCCCTTGGCTAGAAACAAGTTTGGGCAAAGGTTCTTCTAAATTATTTGTATTTATAGCTAATTATTCTTGGTGGCACTTACTGGTAGCAGAGGATGCCCTAAGGATAGACTGAGTAGGTAGACATCTAGGGATTAACACATAGAAGTAGTATTGGTAGTAACACTTTAAATCAATCTTTTTTTTTTTTTGTAATTTTAAAATTAATTTTAAACTTAAATACAAAAACAGAAAAGAAAAAATAATACTTCTATGTACACATCTGAACATAAAAGAGGATTCAATATAAAATAATAAAATTTCACTTTAAAAACCTATATAATACCACATATTGTTTTCAAGGATACCAAGCTTTTCTTTGTTTCTTTGTAGACTTTCTTTTGTTCTCTACTGTATATTTTTACTTTTTTCCCCACTTACATAAAGAAAGCTATAATGAAATGCAGACATATACACACACATATATGACTGTATTGTGCATATTTTCATTTTTTTCATCTCTTTCTGTGGAGGTGGATAGTATCTTTCTTCAAAAGTCTGAGTCTTTCTATGTTTTTCCTAAATCAACCAACTCATCATTTCCTATTCCATAATAATATTCCAATACATTTACATCTGGTCTGAATGTCCATGAAAGTTTTTCTGCAATCCTATTTTTGCTACAATTTTTATTTATACAAGTAACTTTTAATATAAAATAATTAAATTTATTTCATACTTCAACAATGTTCTTGTTCTATACTGAATTTCCTTCCTTTACATCTTCCCTCCCCAATTTCTTTGAAATTCCAAACCTTTTACAAATGTATACCTTTTATTTGCCTACTTAACAAGCATTTTTTAAGTGCTTACTATGTACCTAGGGGCTAGGGATAAAAACAAAAAGAAAAAATAGTACCTACTCTCAATAAGCTTATATTACTTAATGCTTCCCCCCCACCCCCCCCACCCCCACACATGAGAATCTGAGTTGGAAAAGGAAGGAATACTTAAGGGCCTTTTCAGATTATCATAGATATTCTTCTTTGATATACTATACCAATACTTGGGAGGTAATATTTTCTTAAATATTAGTTACAATATGGAATTTGAAACTCTATCAATGAACTTTTCATATTCTAATACTTTAAAATTCATTGGTCCATCTTGCATTTTGAATAGATCTTTATCCAAATGTAATCTGTATTGCATCATTCATTGGCTATTTGGAAAGTATTGGTTTAATGAGTAGTGAGATCTGTCAAATGTTGACTCATTTCATTGTATATTATCAACTTACATTTGTCAAAATCACATTCATTTATATCATTACTCATCAGTAAAAATCTGTAAGTATTGGAAAGCTGTTACATTTATAGATGCTTATTTTCAAAAATTCTAATTTTTGCTTGAAAAAATTTATTGTATCATTACCAAACAAATTCTGCCAATTTGTCTTTTTTCTTTTTTTTAACTGGACCATAATTTTATTTATTTTTTAAAGTTATAGTTTATTCTAATACATCTAAAAGCTATCATCCCAAGCTTAGTGAAATATATATTTTTCTTTTTCTTTTTTTTCTCTTTCTTCCTTTTTTTTTCTTTTTTTCTTTTTTGCTGAGGCAGTTGGGGCTAAGTGACTTACCCATGGTCACACAGCCAGAAAGTGTTAAATGTCTGAGGTCAGATTTGAACTCAGGTTTTCCTGACTTCAGGGCTGGTGCTCTATCTACTACACCCCCATATTTTTCTTTTTTAAAAAATTATTCTGGGAGATGAATATAAACTGCTTGCATTTTGTTTTTCTTTCTGGATTATTTATATCTTCTGAATTCAATTCTCCCTGTGCAACAAGAAAACTGTTCGGTTCTGCACACATATATTATATCCAGGATATACTGTAACCTATTCAACATGTAAAGGATTGCTTGCCATCTGGGGGAGGGGGTGGAAGGAGGGAGGGGAAAAATCAGAACAGAAGTGAATGCAAGGGATTAATGTTGTAAAAAATTACCCTGGCATGAGTTCTATCAATAAAAAGTTATTTTAAAAATTATTTATTTAATGTTTTTCCCCAGTTACATTTAAAACACTTTTTTACATTTGTTTTTAAAACTTCTGAATTCCAGTATTTTTTTTCCTTTATGCCCACCTTCTGGTCCCCGTTAAGAAAACACATGTTAAATTATATAAAACCAGCTGTTTTTTTTTTTGAAGTGATAGGATCACTTCATTCATTTTTGAGAAATTATCTACAAAATACCCAAATATGAATTACCAATTTGTCAGTCATTCTTTCAAGTAAAAATTGTGTTTCATGGGGGAAAAAAATGGCTGATTCAGCTAACAGCTCAATTGCGTGTGTTTTTTTTTTTTTCAAGACAGCTTTAACTTTAGTATGCAACTACAGGACTTTACATATACTTCCCATACTTCATCAAAGATATAAAATAAAACTAGTATTCAGTAAATGCTTGTTGACTGACAAAAAAAAAAAAAAAAACAAGAACAAAAAACAACTGGCTTTTTTTTTTTTTCATTGTAAATGCATGGTATAAAGAATTGGTTATTGTTATTGCCAAGTATTTGTGTCCAAGTGTTTATAACCCTATTTGAGATTTTCTTGGCAAAGATATTGGAGTAATTTGCCATTTCCTTCTCCAGCTCATTTATAGAGGAAGAAACTGAGGTAAACAGGGTGAAATGACTAGCCCAGGGTCACCCAGCTAATAAGTCTTTGAAGGCATAATTGAACTAAAGAGGATGATTCTTTTTAACTCTAGGCCTATTGTGCCACCTAGCTGGCCCATTGTAAAAAAATGCAATGACTACAAATATTTGGGTGTTACTATATTAATCCATGCTAAAACATCAACAATTTTACCCATTACTGTTATATTTTTACTGCAAATATCAACACAGTTATTCCAGGATAAGCTACAGAATTCAAAAAACTTTTTAATACTTTGAATGTTTCAGCAAAAGTTCTGTTTTTTGTCAAGTATTCACATAAGAAAAGAGTTTTGTTGATTAGTTGATGCTAACACTAGACAAATACAAGAAAAAAGCAAGTTCAGCAGTGTCTTTAGATTCATCCATTTGTAGGGGCCTATTCAATTATGATATTCTCTGGTTCTGGCAAGGGTAATCAAATAACAAACAAAAAACTACTCCAAAAAAAAAAAATCTCTCTTCCTTTCTACAATTTGCTCCCCCAAATGACCTGCCAAAGGCAACTATATAACTGATCTTTCTTAAATTAAGAGACTAGGATTAAAGACCAAGCTCTGATTCTTTACTGTGTTACCTTTGACAAATTGTTTTAACTTTTCCAGCCTTGTCAATAACATGAAAAGAATAATACTCATACCACTTGCCTTATTGGGTTATTGTAAAGAAAAGTACTTGATAAATTCTAAAGTGCTTTCAGAATAAAAGTTACCACTTCAACCTGAGATTCTTTCAAAGATTCCAATTCCTTAAAATTAGTCATTTATTATTCATTAGTTCATTTAATCAGGATTTATTAAGTACCTACTATGTGTTAAGTACTATGCTATTTGCTGAAGATACAAATACAAAACAGACACATTCTACTGGGAGAACATATAAAAAAATAGCTGCAAAATATATGTCAAATAAATACAAGATAACTTGAGATTAGGGTGTGGGGTTAAAGGGAAACACTAGCAACTGGGGAAAACCATAGATTTTTCTCTTCTACACAGTGTTTCTTGAGTTTAGCAATGAATGAAAGTGAAGGATTCGAAAAGAAGAAGTGAAAACACACAGATTTGGGAAATGGAAGATAATTTTGTGATATACAACAAGTAGGCCTGTTTTTCTGGATTATTTTATATAAAAGGAATTAATATGTAGAAAGTCTGGGAAGGTAGGCAACACTTAGATTCTTCAGGGCTCTAAATCCAAAATATGAGAAAATAGAGAAACATGGTCAGATCTGAACTTTAGTAACATCATTTCAGCAGCTATGCAAAAGATAGATTGGAAAAGAGAGAGACTATAAGTATAGAAACCAACTAGAAAGTTATTATATTCCAGGCTGGCAATGATGAAGATCCAGACTAAGATGATCACCACAGGAATGAAAACAAGAAGAGAAAGTATATTGTACTGGGTTTTGAAGTTAGTTACCAAGACAAAAACAGAAATAGTCTTAGGCCTTGAAGAGCTTATATTATTTCATGACAGAAGAGAGGGATGGGAAGGCTTGGGAAAGTATCAATATACACATAAGTAGTTAAGTAATACAAGGTTTAATGATCCCATAAATTGAAACAGGAGAAATTATTACCAAGTTAGGGGTAATGGGAATGAGGGCAGACTTCATAGAAGAAGCAGCATCTGAGTTGTTCCTAGACATTCCTAAACATTAGAAGTGGCTTGTACAAATGAATGGAATTGTAGCAATGGTTCTTGGCCTAGTTTGGCTGAATTATAGAATAGGCCAAGGAAAATTATATTGTCATTATGTCATATATACAATTAAGGTTGTCAGGCTGAAGAGTTTGTATTTTATCCTAAAGATAATAGGCAGCCTATGAAAAGGATTCTTTTTTTTTTTTTCTTTTTGGCAGCTGTATGAATGTAATGGAGAAGGGGGAAAATGGAAACAGAAAAATCCAGTAGGAAGTTATTGTAATAAATGAAAGGAGAGGGGATTCCAGCTTGCCTATGTGAATGGAAAGAAAGGGGAATATTTGGGGTATCATTGGATTTGACAACAGATTGGATATAGGAGGTAGGGAAATGTAAGAAGAAAGAAAGAATTGTGGGATTACAAACCTGAGTGAGTGGTTCCCTCAAAAGGGCAATCTTGAGGAAGTGAAGATATAGTGGGAAAAGATTATGAGATCCTTTTTGGATCTTAATTCTTTCCAGGACATTTCCCTCATTTGAGGGCATTGTCCTGGAAAGAATTAAAGGAAAGAAAATATTTCTGGAGAAAGAAATGTCTGGACACTATAATCTATTAGGGTTTCTCTTTATCAGGGGATGGATAGTTTGATTCATCAGGCATACTCTGAAATAGTAGTTGGCCATTGTATTGATATGAGTTTCTAAGTCTTTAGTCGTTTGTCTTTGATTATATATATATATATATATATATATATATATATATATATATATATATGTATATGTATATGCATATATATAGTTGCTGTTGTTGTTGATACTATATTCATTGTTCTGTTCTGCTCACTTCACTTTGTATCAGTTCATACAAGTATTCCCAGTTTCCCTTTCAAATCTGGCCTTTCTGGATCCACCCACTCCAACTATTAGTTTTCTCACCTCCCCACTCTCCACTGTAGATTATCTTGTCTTTACTTTCTACGTAATTGTATACATAAGCATTTTATCATAATAGAATATAAGCTCTTTGGGATGCAGGGATTCTTTTTGTCTTTGTGTCACTATCAACTAGCACCTAGTTAACACTTGATAAGTACTTGTTAATTGTGGAGGAGGAGAAGGAGGAAAAAAAGGAGGAGGAGAAGTTAATAGTATTTCAAAACATTAAAATAAAAATCTATCAAGCAAGTGGAATATTTAGTGTAATTTCAATCAGGAGTCACTGTTCACAGCCAGACATTTGCAATACAGTCATAGGATTATTACACAGTTTGAAGACAAGCCAAGCTCAGTTAATACAACTTCGTCTTTGCAAGCACATTCTCTTTTAATTTCCTCATCTTTTGGCCCCTTTATCAACACAACTAAAAGTTTATGATAATTAAATGTGAAAAAAACCTGTCAATACAATTCATGCTTGAAGTTTTTTTTTTTTTTTTTTTTTTTTTTTTTTTTTTTAACAAATTAGAGAGCCAAGAAATGCAAAAGAATGGTCTCTACAACTCTGTACCAGTTCTCTCCACATGTGTTATATTTGAAGGTCTAAGGCATCTGCTGTCTATTTAATCAGTGATGACTCAGATGTTAGCATGACAACTAACTTACTGTTTTTCATCCAAACATTGAGGTTTTCAGTACTGGGTGCTCTTTAACTTTTAGTTTTTTCCTCATGTCTTTATGATTCTCCTAAGTAAAATATTGTGGCTGATTCATGGATAATATAATTTGCAGACATTCAATAACTTTACCTTGAACCACTTTTCAATGGACAATAAGACAAGGGAAATTTGTTATTCCAGAAGTGTGTGTATTGCTGTAAGACCTGATGATATAATATCCTTTTCCTCTTCCTCAAATAATCATTGACCCTAGTTTACATGAGATGAGAGTTAGTAGTGAAAAAAAAAAAAAAAAAAGGCTGGATGCAGGAATTTTGATTGGAGAGGGCCCTGGAAACAGGCATGGGGAAGTTGAAAATGTGTTTCCTGAAAATTAAGGGTGTGCATATGGAAATAGTGCAACAGAGACTTACACCTTAGCCACAATAGGTTCCAATTGCCTTGGTTCACTTAATTGTTTGGGGGGGGGGGGATCTTTAAAAGTATGCTGGATGTGACTTAGAGTTAAATCCCCTAGTAAGTAAGATCTTTTTAAAGGAGAAAATTATGGAGGGCTTCATGCACTCCTTGCTGAGAGGCAGGCAGTCTAAAAGAATGGAGAAAGCATTAATCTTGGAGTCCAGGTATATGGGTCATTTTCCAGACTCCACCAACCCTCACTGTGGGCTGGAGTTATTTCCCCAAGGCTTAGCTTCTTCATTAGTGAAATGAAATTTATAATATTTGTCTGAAGAAAATTATTCTGGTGTTAAGAATCAAGGACAAGTCTTAGAGA
The DNA here is from genome assembly GCF_016432865.1 of Antechinus flavipes. Taxonomy (NCBI): domain Eukaryota; kingdom Metazoa; phylum Chordata; class Mammalia; order Dasyuromorphia; family Dasyuridae; genus Antechinus; species Antechinus flavipes. The sequence continues at coordinate 313,004,742 of NC_067401.1, forward strand.
CAGAAAGTCCTGGGTTCAAGTCATATCCTGACATAGGTTCTCAGTGCTCTGAGGCAAATCTCCAAAAGTATTGCTGACCTGTGTTATAGTAAGGAGTTTCTACTTCAAAGGCTTCCTAAACCAATGAAATCACAAGTCCACACTAATCCACTCTTTTGCTTTCCACCAAAAAAAAAAAATCTGTCCTACCTTAAAGAGTTATTATGAAGCCTAAATAAAATGAGGGAAGATACTCTGAAAAAAAAAAGTAGAAAGCTCTATATAAATTTAACTCTGCTACTGTGCATAGAATGTTGGCTTTGGAATCAGAGTCTCTGGATTCAGATTCCATATTTTTGTAATATATGTAGGCAACCTACCACTTTTGGGGTCCAAATTTTCTCGGCTATAAAATGAAGAATTTGGATCAGCTGATCTCTGAGGTTTCTTCCAGCTCTTGGTTTATGACTGTATAATACATGCTGGTTGACCAAATATGAAACATAAATGCACTTATTTTCTTTAAATTTTTTAAAAATAGTATTTCATTTTGCCAAAAACACATGCATTTCTTTTCCTTCCTTTTTGATGTGAACATAGCATATATTGATTTACATTCAGTATTCTTAGTTTTTTTTCCCCTGGATATAGATGTCATTTTCTGTCTAAAGTCTACTGAAATTGCCTTGGATCATTGAACCCCTGAGAAGAACCAAATCTTTCATAGCTGATCATCACATATTCTTGCTGTTATTGGGTGCAATGTATTCCTGGTTCTGCTCGTTTTACTCAGTATCAATTCATGTAAATCTTTCCAGGTCTTTCTGAAATCAGCTTGTTCATGATTTTTTATAGAATAATAATATTCCATTATCTTCATATACCACAACTTGTTCAATCATTCCCTAATTGATGGGCATCTACTCGTTTTCCAATTCTTTACATGCATTTATTTTTAATCATAAACAGACAAATTATATATAAAAATATGTCTTGATCTTAATTCAGTTTCCATTTTTATAGGAGCAATTTTACTCTGGATTTCTTAGTATGAAAACAATATTTCAGGAACAATATATTTTCTTTTTCTTTCTTTCTTTCTTTTTTTTCGCCAAGCTTTGCTGCTACTGCTGTTGCTGTTTTTAACCATCAAACCTTATTAATATGTTCAGTACTTATCATTCTTAGTGCTGTTGAAATAGGAATAACCCTTGCTTTCTCTGTGTCTCATCTACATTTCTTGGTTTGGTCTATATCACAAGGTATAAACTTTGAGATTTCAATTTGATTCACCAAAAAAGAGGAAGATAATTTGTATAAGCAGCTTCATTTTCTCTGAATTTATCTTGCTAATGTAAATTTCCTTCCTCCTTTGAAAGTGCACCCAAATCCTTAGGGTAGTCTTAGAAACATGATTTGATACTACTTTTCAAAGTTTCTCAGGGAACTTATGACCTGAAATCCCTAAATTTTCAGTAATCTAGTAATTTCTGAATCTACAAAGACATTTGTTTGGTCCCATTATTCTGTATAGATAAAAGAGATTTCATTATTAAGTCTGGGAAATCCCTAAATATACTATTTGATAACTGGGAAATTTTAAACTTACTTCATGTTCTTTGGATTAACTGTCATTTCCCCTAAAGCAGTCAGTTTTAGAGTGTCAGGAGTTTGCCATAAATGTTGTCAGTTCATTGTTTCATTTATTCATTCAAGTATTTATTCTCTAGCCACTATGTAATGTCCAGAAAGGGCTTTTATGAAGAGATTATGTTGTAATTTGCAGATAACTTTTGTCTTGAAAAGATTTGTGCTGAGTTATCCAGTTATAATGCAATGCTTACATCATTAGTAAAACTGAAGCATTTCAAAAGTGTGATTCATACTAGCTTCTGGGCAAATGGCACAATCCCCAGGCTCAACAAAACCCATGCAAAAGTACACTTTATTTTTTTTTTGTTCACTTACTAAGTTAAATGAGTAAAACTATCATGATAACTCAAAAAAGAATTTCACCCCCAAAAAAGAGTAGTTTGAGGAGACTAACAGTTATCAAAAGAATTACAAATTATTATTACCTGTAAGAAAGACTGTTTTGAGTTTCCAATGAGAAAAAGACAAAAGTAAAACAAATCTGAGATTTCATTTTACTGCAACCCCTTCCCTTCCAATGGCAGAAATGGTGATTTCTTTGTTCTCATTCAGTCATGTCTAGCTCTTTGTGACCTCTTTTTCATGGCAAAACTCCTGGAGCAGTTTAACATTTTCTTTTCCAGCTCAGGAAACTGAGGCAAACAGAATTAAGTGACTTGGCCAGGATCACATAGCTAATAAATATCTAAGTCAGATTTAAATCTATGTTTTCCTCACTCCTGACTGGTGCTCAGTCTACTATACCATCTAGCTACTTTTTTTATGGTATTTGGAATTTGCAAGTGAGGACACTCTATTAAGGCACATTAATATCTTTTCTGCAGTTTATAGTCTTAGAAATTTATGCACTAAGATTAAGTGATTGCCTGGGGTCTCATAATCAATTGGTATCAAGGGCAGGATTTGAATTTAATTCTTCCTTGTGGGGAGCTCAACTTTCTAATCATTATGTAATAATGCCTCTCTAAGGCAAATATGACAAAAGATAGAATTGTTCATGTTAAAGGAACATTTTTTTTCCCCCTGAGGCAATTTGGGCTAAGTGACTTGCCCAGGATCACACAACCAGGAAGTGTTAAGTGTCTGAAGCCAGGTTCTCTTGATTTTAGAGCTGGTGCTCTATCTACTACATTAACTAGCTGCCACCATAATATATTATTGGTAGAGTTATAAATTGTTTTAACTATAAAAAAGTGTTGAATTACACAAAAAAATTCACTAAATTTTCCATATTCTTTCACTACTGCTGGTTATATACTCCAAGAATGCCAAAAAGATAAAATTAAAATTAAAATTAAAATTAAAATTAATTAGCATTTTTGTTGTAGTAAAACAATGGAAACCAAATACATGTATATTGGTTGAAAATTGGATAAACAAATTATGGAATATAAACAATAGACGATCTAGAAGATAAGTAATAAAAGAAATTAATGAGGAATCTGAAAAAAATGGAAAGATGGATATGAAATCTCGGAGTATAGGAAACATAAAAGGAAAAAGTATACACAAATAAAGAACACAAAGGGGCAGCTAGATGGCATCGTGGATAGAATAGTGGCCCTGGAGTCAGGAGGGCACAAGTTCAAATTTGACCTCAGAAATTTAATATTTTCGAGCTGTGTGACTAATTGCCTCACACACACACAAAGAACATAAACTAAAACAAAATAGTAAAATGAATCTGAACATTGAACAATTATAATAACCAATTCTGACCCAGGAAAAGAAATATGGAAATAACTACTTCCTTTTCAGTGGGGTGATGGGTGGGTAGCGATGGATCACAGATATAAAATGTTGACTATATAATCAGGCATTGTCACTATCAGTTTTATCTAATTGTGGGCTCATCTGGAGTTGAGGAAAAACAATATGAGGGAATAGCATTATACTATGAAAACTAAAGATGGCAAAAGTTGATTTTATTTTTTAACATCCAAGCATTTCTTGTATAATTTCAAATTGTTTTCTAAAATGCCTAGACAAATTCACAGATAGCCTGGGTTTGGGGGCTACATCTCTATCATGCTTTATCTCTTATCTCATTTTAACCTGTCTTCAATATTCTTTGCAATAGCATCACCTTTATTCTTGTTATATGTGGGTATATTTCAAAGCATGGTCTTTTTCCCTCTTTCTCTTCCTTTCCCCTTTCCTCTCTCCCTATTTTTGTCTCTGTCTCTTTCTCCTTCTCCCTGTCTTTCCTCATCCACTATCTGTTTTTCTTGGCCACTATAGCTTCAGCTATTGTGTTTATACAGATGACTTCAATATGTACATATTCAGCATTAATAGTTCTCCTATCCAGAAATCTCATCTAAGTACCTGCTCCACCAGGATGTCCCATATGCATTTCAAACTCAACATGTCCAAAAGTGAGCTCAATGTTTTCTACTAAACCTTCCACTCCCTCTCTGTTTTCCTATTTCTATTAAGGGAAATATATTCTTCTGGTAACCTAAACTCACAATGACCATTCTCCCATTTTCAAATAGCTGCTGAGTATTTGGCATTCTTTGTCCACAAAACCTTTCATATTAATATCCATCTCTCCAATTACATGTCTACTGATATAAATAAGCACCCCTCACCTATGTTCTGGATTATTGAAGCAGACTCCATATTAGTTTCCTAGCCTCTGGCTTGTGTTTTCCAATCCATCTTCCACATAGCTGACAATGCGGTATAGCTAAAGAGCTATGTCGGCTCATGAAGCTTTAGTGACTTCTTATTATCTCTAAAATTAAATACATATTTCTCCTCTTTGATATTTAAAATCTTTCACTATTGGACTCCAACTTATCTTTCTAGGCTTATTACACAGTTAGAACAGTGCTATTCAACAGACATAAGCAAAATTAGAGAAAATTTAACAAAATATAAGAAGATAGATGATGTAATTCCACATGAACATAACAGAATAAAAAGAACAATATCCACAATTACAACTATACAAATGAGGAAGTAAAAAAAAAAAAAAAACAAAAAAACTACTAGAGTATAGGGCTATGTGTATGATCAGTTATAAACATTCTTAATGTTTTAACTATTTTCAGGAATTGTACATTGGAGGAAATTCAAATTGGACCTCCTCAGGGGCTCAGGAAATACTCTAACACTATAAATGGAAGAAGTTTAATGCATTGATAAAGGGAATTTTCTCACCACAAATTCCATATAGCAATGTGATCACAGATGAAAATGAAAAAAATAAAAATAAAAAGATTGGCTGCAGGCTGGGTTTTTAAATTTTATTTTATTATTTTTCTGTATCAGGTAGCATTAGAATAGTGAAGTTGGTTACTCTTTTGGTAAAATGGGTATAATAATACTTTTACTGTCCATCTACAGGATTGTGAGAATAGAACTTTATTATTTCAAAACATTCTACAAATGTGTTTTTATTTCTACTACCACTACGACATTGCTATACAACAGCGCCGTACTAAAAAGCCATTTCCAGATTCCCAGAGCATAGGCTCAGAGAACAAAAAGCATTATGATGCTATGACTTAAGTTTACAACTCATTCCATAGTCTTGATCTCTTAGCAAATTAAAATGAGTTTCTATTCTATTTCATACACAATACTCTACTAAAACAGTAATTGCTGATAAAATGTTTTCTTGTCTGTAGGGGAAAAAAGTAGCATCAGCTGCACCTCCTGGAATAAGAAAGTTTAAAAAAAAAACTAATTTTCTCCTCTTCTTTCCCTCTTTTCCTTAGAAATTCCACTGTCACTGTCAAACTGGGACTCACTGCTATGCTATTAGTCTCAACCTGTCTTTATCGCACTGAGCTATTTGAAGATATGAAAAAGCAACAAGAGAGAGAAGTAAACCTCCAGGGCCCATGGTCTTCTATAGTACAGCACATGAAATTACTACAGGCAATCCTAATCAACAACTACAATTAAGCTTAATTATAAATTACAAGTATCTAATTTAGGAAGACCTTTGCTTTATAAATTGTAGTTGTTACTAACTCAGCTACTTGAAATAATCCCAGGGCTGGAAAAATGCATTCTCCAAGTCATTAGGAGTGACTGCATTTTCCTCTGGGGTATCTGGCAGAAAAGAACATAATTGGGCTACTCTGCCTCCCTTCAAATTCAACATCCCCATATCACAAATAGAACTGCAGAGAAGAAGAAATTATCACTTAGAAGTCAGGACCAATCTAATGATTCATTATAGTGGTCCATTGGAATCATTTGGAGTACAACAGAAAGGCTTCCTTCACTCTCATATCCATACCCACTCTCCAAAACTCCTAAAGTATTAACCCCTAAAATTCTAGCTTAGAATTTAGTTTATTTTAATCATTACTTCCTCCCAAGGATCAGTTTTGAAATGAAATCACTACTGAGAGGGGCATCAGACTAATATTGGTGAGCCAGCCATGATCTTTTTTTTTTTTACTAAAGGGAAAGATAGATGAAAAGGAGAAAGTCAGGAAAAGAAGAAAATTTTGCAGAACAAAATTCCATGATGGTTAAGAGAAAAATCTGGTCTTCATTCTTCTTTGCATGAGTGATCCTTTTTGTTTTCTGGAGAGTTTCACCTACTCTAGAGGGAATTTTCAAAAGCACATTGCTGTTTTACCACCAAGTGGCTGGTACATTTCTACTAGGAACTTTCACAATCACCCTGATAGTTTGTACCAGCCAACCTGGGAAGGAAGTGCTAAATAAGTAGCATATTTTCTCTGGTTACAAGAAAAACAGAGACCTGAACTCTGCCTCTTATCCTATAGTGATACCAAGGAATATCTAGCAATATGTAGATTTGTGTAACTACCAATTAGAATTTAGCCCTGAGCCCCCATCTACTAACTAATCTCACCTCTTTTTGAATTTTCTGTAGTTCAAAAATCAATCAACAAGCATTTATGAAATACCTTCTTTGTATTAGGCACAAAAACAAAGACATAAATAAAACAGTTCCAGGCCTAAAAGATTCTATATTCTATTAAAGAGACAATGCATAAACTTAAAATTTGTGTGTGTGTGTGTGTGTGTGTGTGTGTGTGTGTGTGTGTGTATGAGGTAATATTTTAAAGGAGATATTTGCCCTTTTGAAGCAGGCAGAATTTGAACTAAGATCTGAAACATCCTAGAGATGTCAAAAGAAAAAAAAAAGTGAGGGAGTATGATTCAATCAAGGGGACAACCTATACAAAGTCACCATGGAGATAGGAGATGATTTCATATGTAAAAAAAAAAAAATAGCATGGAAAGGACAGTTTTGTTGAATCAAAGAGTTTGTGAAGAAGAGTATTATATAATAGTTAAAAAAGGAAATTGGAACAAAGTTGTGATGGGCTACAAATTTCACAAATTTTGGCATAATGGAGTTGGTTCCCTGAAGAAGTAAGTTGCCAGAAAGTTGCATGTAGTGTTTTTACTCAGCATAGAATCAAGAAGTTTATTCAGCATAAAATCTCACAAGTTTTCTTTTCTGGGAGTTCTCAGTATCATTAAAATCACAGGTCTAATCCCTAAATAAATAAATCAATAAGAAAATGACCAAACCTAATAGCCAAAGGATACAATGCATGATCTTTTTTTTAGAAGTATAAAATAACTTCATAAAAATCTATGAGCTCACATTGTAAGTCTTCTCACCCCCACCTTCAAACATAATTGATCTGGAGGAGTCCTAGACAATGTTCAGTCCATCTCTGAAGAGCTGTTTGATTTTGGACAAGTCATTTATTCCTGTTTGCCTCAGTTTCTTCATCTGTAAAATGAGTTGGAAAAGAAAATGGCAAATCATTCTCAGTACTTTTGTTAGGAAAACCCCAAGTGGGGTCATGGCTGAACAACAACAACAAGGTAGTTACTTCCCTGTCTTAGCTAAGTGGTTACTGATCTCTATGTAGATCTCTGATTTACAACTTTGCCAATTGCAATCTGGCCATGCTCCTTATGCCATTCCACAGAAACCTGGACTCTTCCCTGGAACCCTAGCCTCTGATAGGTGAAATTTCATTTTATTTTGCCCAGAACCAACTTCTAGACCGTATCCAAACTATTTTGCCATGCTAACTTTTCTTTGTGTTGTCTTTTCCTATTAGAATGCAAGTTCCTTAGAAGAAAGAACTATTTTGTTTGCTTGTATTTGTATCTCCAGTTATAAAACTTTTAAAACAGTGCCTGGTATAAATGAAGTGTTTAAAAATGCTTTTTATTCATTCCTCCAAAATGAATTCATTTATCTGATTGCAGTTAACCCATCACATTATAGGGAGAAAGTAATCAGTAGTCAGCCCCAATAAAAAGCTTTGTCTTCATTACATGGACCTTAAGCACCACTCTCAACAGCCACTGAACTGTATCTTTCTTCCTCATTCTGACTTTGACCACCTCCTGTTGTTGTAACCTAAATCCCAGTATTTCCATTACTTTTACAAGAACAGGGGGTTGAATAAGGAGCTTAAGAACAAGAGTTGCTATTAAAAACAAAAACAAAAACTTCTCCCAGCCATGCTTTATTGTGCATCTTAGAACACTACAATTTCTGTTGGACATTAGTAGACTGCAGCAGTTATGATTTATGCTCATGAAGTAAAAAGATTATCATTAAGCAAATGGTTGATTAGAAAAAGTAAGCCATGTGTTAAGAATAAGGCATATGAAAAGGGCAGGTAGAATATTAAGATTCATAACCTGGAGGGAAGGGATTAGAAACCTGGGCAGCTTCTCTCTGGAGGACCTATAGAAGAACACCTACCAAAGTGAGAAGGTACAAATGGGTTGTGTTCTATACTATTATGGAAGTATCACTAATACTAAAACCAAAGATTTTTTGAAATATAATTATTATGAAAAGAAAAAAAAGACACATGACATTTGAAAAGGATGAGAGAATTTCAAATTCCTCTTTCCTTATTTGTAAAACAAGTAAGTTGTATGCCACTATCTCTTTCTAATTGTGATATTCAACAGTTAACAACTTTGGGGATGGAGTGGGTTCTAAACCCATGGTTTTATGAGTATGAAATCTATGTTATAGGAACTGTTTCTATTGACGAAAACTGGCATTTCATAGTTTTAGAGTTGACCAGAATACCAAAAAATGAAGTGATTTGATCATGGTTATTCTGCTGGTATGGGTTACAGGTAGGACTTAACCCCAAATATTCTTGATCCCAAGGCCAGGCTTCTAGATAGTAACCCAGTAAATGTCTCAGTAAATGATTTTCAAAGAACAAAGACTTGTAGGGAACATCACTGGCCTCTATGAGGAATTCAAAGGAAACAATATAAGCAGGGTTTTCCTTCATGGAACTTAAGAGTCTATAGTTTTATCTTGGCACGGTGATATATTACCAAAAGTTCAGCTGATGATAAAAGTTCAGGATGCTGAGGCAAATGAATCTCTTGAGCTTTGTAATTGTGAATATCAGTAGGCTAATCCCATAGGATGTCCACATTATAGTCAACATCAATTAACCCATTCTTCCAATCCCCTGGCAGATCTCTAGTTTACCTAAATTGCAATCTAGATCAGAAAAAAAGCAGGTCAAATTTCCTGTGTCATCAGAATGAAACAGGTCTATGATGACCTGTACACTTTCAGTCTCTACAAGATGGAGCAAATTAAGTTTTTTGGTTGGTTTGTTTTCTATTGCTATGATGATATAGGAAACAAAGAGAGCTATAAAACTTATTTAAAAAATAATCTATGGTTCTATCATTACTCATATTTTCTTAAAAAGAATCTAAATTAAACAGCCTACACAAAAACAATTTAGCAGAGTAATTAGGTGAGTAGTTAGAGACCTAGATTGATGTCAATGACATTATTAAATCAGTGCCACTGTGAATAAGGGGAAAGATGGCTTTATAAGACTTGAATTCAAGATTTGATCATAGTCTTGATCATGACCTGATACATAATTGTTTGTTTGACCATGGGCAACTTTTAATGCTCTAGGCAATTCTTTAAGACTTTAAAATTAAGGATGAGTTGCTTAACTATTACCCTTGAAAGAAGTTTCTACACTTGAAATTCCCTACACATATAAAAGTACAAATCTGAATTTTTTAAAAAAGTAGACATATATACACCTATCAAAATAATATATAAAAATCTATTTACTGTGGATATTATATTTATTTGATTATGATAAGAACTATATCTTTTCAGGTCATCCTTTTCTATTATCACTGACATCAGGAGCCGTTCACAGTTCACAAGTCATAAATAAGATGGGAAAGAATTACTTTGCTGTGGGTCCTGATCCTTTGGCCTTCATAACATCAGGAGTGCCCACTGCCTTCCATAATCCTTTCCAGTATGGTGCATCAATCTGAAAGGAAACAGAAAGCGTGTAAATGAGACATTTAGCAAGAAAGTAGATCCCATGATATACTGGGAACTATTGATTACTTATACCTTCAGAAAAGCAGGTTTGATTTATATAAGAGAATTTTACATGGAAGAGATCTAGTCAGGGTCCCTCATTTCACACAGAGGAAAATAGAGGTGCAAGGAGATTAATCTAACTTGCCCAAGGCAATATGGCTAGTTAGTGGCAAAGCTAAATCTCCTGCTTTCTAATCCATTTCCTCACCTCACATTATTCTTACTGACAGGAAGTGGTATGTACAGTCAATCCATCAATACAAACTGTCTATAAGCTAAGGGACTTGGAACTAACTAAACATTTGACATTTTGAGCTTTAGTTTGCAAAAACAGATTCCTGCAGACTGCCCATTGATATCTGCCCAGTGTCAGCTCCTGGTGCCTTAAGGTTGTTCTGGATCATCTTGCAATAGTTAATAGAAGGGATATTGACTTTATCTTGATCCAGACCTGGGATTTCAGCAAGGCTTTTCAAAGCTTCCAACAACTTAAAAAAAATTGATAGTTTTTATATTTAATAGCAATTTTATTTTGAAAAAAAACTTCTATCCCTGCCCTCTGAGAAAGCAATCCTTATTAAAAAAAGAAAAAAAGAAAATTCTGCAAATCTAACTTAAAAAGGAAAATTGAATTCAAAATTGTGTAAGAGAAACTAAGACTGTAAACCAAGTAAATATATAATCTCTGCATATCTTAAAAGATTTTCACTATTCTGCAACTTAGTAACTGACTTGGGATAAGTTACTTAGAAACATAGTATCATAGATTTAGAGAGGAAGGGACCTCAGAGAGTAGCAAATCCAGACCTCTTAGTTAACAGGTAAAAGAAAACAGATGAAGTTTAGTTAGTCAGTTGATAAACATTTAAGTTCCACTGCTATGAGTTAGGCTCTATGCTAAAAACTAGAGATAAAAAAAAAAAAAAAAAAAAAAAAAAAAAAGGTAAAAGACAGTCCTTGCTTCTCAAGAAGCTCACCTTATAATGGTAGAGATAGTATGCAACAACTATCTACGAACAAGTTGTATACAGGATAAATTGGACATAATCAATAAAGAAAGGCACTAGAATTAAGGGGGATTGGGAAAAGTTTTCTGTAGAATGTAGGACTTTACCTGAGACTGGAAGAAAATAGTGAATCTAATTAGAAAAACAACAAGGAGGCCATTATCACTAGATCTCAGCAAAGTACTTATCTAAAGTCATACAGATAGTAAATGAAAGAGCCAGGATTCAAATCTAGGTTCTCTGGTTTCAAATGCAGTGTGATTTCCACTAAATAATATTTAATTTCTGTTTCAATTTTCTCATCTGAAAAAATGAGGGTACTAGCTTAACTGGGCCCTAGCATTCTTTGCAACTTTTTTTGTTGACAATCTTTTTTGGTCATGTCCAAGCTTTCATGAACCCTTTGGTTTTCTTGGCAGAGATACTGGAGTGACTTGCCATTTCCTTCTTCAGCTCATTTCACAGATGAGGAAACTGAGGAAAACAGTGTTAAGTGCTTTTAGCAGGATCATACAACTAGTAAATGTCTGAGGTTTCATTTGAACTCAGGTCTTTCTGACTTCATTCATATGTACTGTGCCAACTAGCTGATCTTTCCAGTTCTAAATCTAAGCTATTATTTCTGTGTAATTATATAACATGCTTTATAAATAAATATTCTACATGGTTGTAACATAGTTGGATAACATGACCTTTATTTTCTGTGAAATTTTGGGCAAGTCACTTAACTTCAATGTACATTTCTGTGTGTGTGTGTGTGTGTGTGAGAGAGAGAGAGAGAGAGAGAGAGAGAGTATATATCTGACTGTCTCTGTCTCTCTGCCTTTGTCTCTTTTTTTCTGTCTCTCTTTGTCTATGTGTCTTTCTCTGTGTCTGTCTCTCTCCATCACTGTATCTCTTGCCTCTCTTTCTCTCCCCCCTTCACATATATGCACAAATACATACTATGTACACACACTGTACTATATATATATGTATACATACATATTCTCATATACTTATTCCTACCTTCATTTATCTATCTTACTCCTTCCCTTCTGCCCTCTCTTAATTCTATAATCCACAGTTATATAGTGTGAAATATAGTATGTATATACAATGCTGCTAGGTGATTTCACACTGAACAAACTGCTGGATTTAGAGTCGGGAAGAACTAAGTTCAAATTTCTCTTTAAATACTTATTAGCTATTGTGACCTGAGGCAAATCATTTAATTTCTGTCTACCTCAATTTCTTCATCTATGAAGTAGAGATGACAATAGAACCAATGTCCCAAAACTGTGAAGATCTAATGAGATAATATTTGTATGTTCATATATAATAATTCTGAATTACATTCATAAACATGAACAGGAATAAATGTCAAATCATCAGTTCACACTTATGTATAAGAAATAGTATGGACATACTGAGGTAAGTATTGAACTGTGCATTAGAAGCCGAGGATTCTAGGCCAGGCTCTGATACTAGCCATGAGACCTTAAGCATCAGTGTCCCCCTCTGAAATATGATATAGTTTTGACTAGATAATTTCCATATCTCAAAGTTCTGATTCTCTAATTATTAACCACTATAATGAAAAGTTTCATTCTAGTTTTTTAAATTGTGTCACAGCCACAAAATTGAGATTCTTGAAAAAAAAAATCTAACAAATAAATGTTACCCATGAATTTGTTTTGGTCAAATGAAAAATAGCTTTATAATACAAATATGAAATGAAATATCAATTTAAACCATTAGAAAAAATTTGCTTTTTAATTCTGCTTTTTAAAAACTATCAAAATAAGTGTGCAGCCTCATTATATCAAGCATCCTGTTGTATATGACTCTAGAGGATTCCTCTGACAATCCTTGATATAACAATGAACCACAAGAAGAAAAATGGAAAATAACCTTTTAAAAAAATCTGATGAACCTCAGGCCAAAAATTTAAAATTAAACTTTTAATTTAATTTCAGGATCAAATGTATTTCTTGTAATTGTCATTTAGTTTTACAAAGTGCAAAACCATTTTTACCTGTTAATGTGATCAGGTAAACTTTTAGCTTTAATTTGGTTGCCACCTGCTGGCTGAAACATAAAAGCTTCTATTATATAGCAAAACTGCTCTTTGGTTAACAAAGAACAAAAGTAATTAGACTAACAACTTCATGAGTAAAGTGCTAGCACCATCATCTTACTTCCTACCCCTTCCTACTCCCTTTCTCAAATTCCTACCCCATTCTTAGCAGAAAATGTTAAGAGACCAGTTGTCACAAGAATCTGAATCACAGCTAGACACAGTATATGATCACAAAACTATTCCATCATTTTCCATCTGGAGAGCTTGGGTAGAGCCCTAATAAGATAACCATTGTAAAGTAGAAAGAGAATAATATTATAAAAGAGGACTATTAAGTTTCCTTCTTTTTTATTTCCATCTCTATACCAGATTCTTTTTACTTTGCCAAGCAATCCCCATTTCTCCTCAATCCCTCTCGTCTTTGCACTTTCAGATAATTTATACACCATGCCACTTCTCCCATCTCTTACTTTCAGCATTCCAGCATGTTATCTTCCTCCATTAAGATATAAACTATTTTAGGGTCTTGCTTTGTATTCTATTCTCAAGGCTTAGTATATAGTAAGCACTTAATAAATTCTCCATCTATAATAATTGATAGCATTTACATGGTACTTTAAGTAGTTTTCAAAGTAATTTGCATGTTAACTCATTGGAACACAGTGAGGTAGGTGTTATTATTATTCCCATTTTACAGATGAAGAGACTGAGGCACAGAAAGACTAAGGTCGCATAAGTAAATGTTTGAGACAGAATTCAGACTCAGAATCTTTCCAATTCCAAGCCCTGCCTTCTCTCCATTATGTCGCTTGTCTAACTGCCTGTCAGCCTCCATAAGTGGAAATGTAGTAAACCATGGGTTCAGAATGAGCTATATACATTTGTCAGACAGGCAGATTGTGTCAATTTGTTTTGATTTTATGAGCTTCTTTGTTACAAAGGAGGGCTGTCTTAGAACAGAGAGAAGTTTTAAGTGACAAGTAAGTTTTCAAAAAACATTTTAAAAGATTAAGAGGCACAATCATTGATGAAAATGTAACTATCTGGTTATTTAGCAAGAGTGAAAAAAGTCCAGGTGTTTTTTTGTTTGTTTGTTTGTTTGTTTGTTGTTGTTGTTGTTGTTGTTGTTGTTGTTGTTTTTGAAAGACAAAAAGCACTTTCCTTAGAGACTTTGGGAACTAGTACTGTGTTAGACAAGAATGTGGGGCAGCAAATGTTGTGGATAACTCAATTTTAGACCTCTCTAGATGCATAATACTTAGTTCAGATAAAACAAATGTTTGGATTAAAAAAATGTTACAATGGGAAGTTGATTCATAGCAGCAATGTTATGAAATGGGAGAATAGAATATATTATTGAACAGCTGAACTCATACTGTAGAAATATAAAAATATTCATTATAATGACCAGAAATTAGACTACAGCTGGGCAGTTTTGATAATCCCATACATCTAATGTATGGAGACATATGGTTCTTTTAGGAAGTTAAAGAAGTTCAGCCTAAATCTAGATCCTTATGCAATAAATCAAAAGAACCCCCTGAGATTTACTAATATTAGTCTACAAAATAAGGATATAGTAAACATTTAGCCTTGGTTGGGACCTTATCATTTACAAATGAGGAAATAAAGGCCCAGATTTGCTTAAATAACTTGCCTAAGGTTTGCTAGTAAGTAAACAATCAAAAATCCAAGCTAGAGACCTTTGATTTCAAATCCTGTTCTCTTTGGGGAATTAGTAAGGACAATAAGTAAACAATTCAGCAACATCCTGTAAGAATGGGAAATGGATCTAACTCCTTCCTCTCAAGGAATTTCATAAATTGTCATTTCAGATCAAACTAAATAGAATTTTCTTTTTCTTTTCTTTTTTTAAATCTCTTCTAGAGGAACACAGCAATTAAAAACTGCATGATTTAATGGAATAAGTATTGAATTGAAAGTCAGAAGACCTGTGTTTGAATCCTCTACCCTACTCATTTAGATGCTGGGGCTCTGATAGAATAGGAATTACATTTTAAAAAATCAAGCAAAACCTGGGTTTAAAAATCTCTGAGCTGGGCCAAAATGGTTTCTGGCACAGCCCAGAGTGTGAGTTCATCTACTATACCATTGCCAAGCCTGAGGAAAGAATGGAGGGCAAAATCCAGCTGTCCATTTTCAAGGGGCAGGGCTACATCCTAGGCCAAGAATCTCTTCTGTCACTATGCAATGAAAAGTTGGTGGGTAGATTGCTTATGGTCCTCTGATAACACTTGGTTTCATCAACATTGGCATTCTAAGGCTAAAGGAATATCAAAACCTGCAGAAGAAGGTTACCACCAAATAGATTAGACATTCATTAGTAGTGAGGAACAACTCTTTGTGTTCCTGCCAATTTCAACAAGTAATGGCACTGAATGCCATAATGTTTTGTAATTGTCTCTCTTCTGGGCTACCACTCAGCTAAGTCATGTTTTATGTTCTTATAACAATAGAAGTAGCCCAAAAGGAATGGAGTAGGGAGAATAGAATAAAAATTGCAATAATAAACCCACCACTAACAATAAAAGTCTATTTTTTTTGAGGGGGAAAGGAGGAACAAACTGCTCTATTCAGAGCTTCCTGTTTCAGATGTGTGGGGGAATAAAAAGATTAATAAGACATAATACAGTTTCCCCCAATACAATTGGGCAGATGTGTCCCACAGAAGAAATAACCATATTTATATATAGTGCAAAACAATACAAATCCATAAAAGAAGAGCACTATGTAAGGTCCAAAGGGAGGAAAAGATCCTGACCAAATAAGAGGAAATAAGAAGGTTCCTTCTTATGTGACATTTAAACTGGGCTTTGAAGACCATACAGGATTAAGGGGACAGATCATGACAGGCCTAAGGAAAGCAGAGAACATAAAACATATTGGTATCTCCATCTTCCATGAAGGCCTGCTCTTGGTGTGAACTCTATTATAACACACACAGGCTTTCATAGGGCAAGTAGTACTAAAGAAAAAAAGAATTCAAGCCTGAAAGCTAAAGTCACACTTTCATAAGAAGATAGTAGAGAGGAAAAGGGATTATCTAATTCCTCTGGTCCCAGATCTAGTCATATTTGCCACACACAATTGATGAGGAACTATAATGAATAGCAGAGAATTTTAAGGTAAAACCTGAAGAATATAAGAAATATGGATTGTGGAAGAGAAGAGTAAAAGGGCATTCAAGAAGAGAAGAAGGGGATAAACATTAGGATAATTAGAAAAGAAGAGTTTTAAAAAAAATTTGGAGTAAGAGCAGTATTTTTGTAATACTATATTGTCTTCTACAATGATTATTGGCATGAGAAGAACATTCATTTGTTTGTCCAAGTGCTGACATGTTAAAAGAAAAATCAATCTTAGGTCTTAATATGCACATCATTGTTGTTTGTTACATTCCTATATCCTGAGGTCTCATAGGGCACAAGCAGTGATTGGCATCCAGGGAAGATACATAAAGATTATCTGATTTTGGGTTTAATCAGTTATATAATCTTGCTTTCAAGTTTACTTACCATAAAACTCACCTTAGATATTGGCTAGATCTCTTTGGCAGTCTAATTTGCCTACAGCTAGAGAGCAAAGTTTTTGCAACCCAAAAAGCTGAGTTTCTATAATTTCAGAGGTTTAAGAAAGCAGATCATAGCTCTTTGCCTAACTTGGGACTCTAAACAAATCACTTCACTGTGCCCCAGTTTCATTACCTGTAGAAATGAAGGATTGAATTAAATGAACTTTAAGCTCTAAATGATTATGTAATTTAGAGATCAAGTTTTTAATTTATACAATAGAATAGGTTGGAAGGGAATAATAAGGGAGGAGCTTCATGACTTCTCAGTTATTCCAAGTCATCAGAGTTTATATTTGTTGTTTCATTTGAACAGATAACTGCTCTGGCTATAATAATCAAATCTAGGTACTATATCACAAAAGTATACATTGCAAAGAAAAATAAAAGCCATTTAAAATATATAAAATAAATTACAAATCTTTTTTAAAAACTATTAAAATGCTGCTATTGTTAAGTATCATTATTTTCCTAGCTTTCCTGTTATTAGATAGGGTACCACTATTCTCCACTCAACAGCAAGGCTCAAAATCTAGGTGTCATCCTTTACTCTTCATTCTCTCCCACTACCTTCTCTATTCAATTATTTATTAAGTCCTGTCACTTCTACCTCCTTAACATCTCTCTATATGTCCCCTTTCCTCTGCTGACATTGTAACAATCCTTGTATAGGCCTGCATCATCTCATACATGGACCAGTCCCATAGCTTGCTTGTTGACCTCCTAACTCAAGTCTCTACCCAGTTCAGTCTATTCATCACTCATCTGTCAAATAGAGCTTCTTAAAAGCACAAATCTGATTCCCTAGACTTTTCCATTCAATTATCTGCAGTGGTTTTTTATCCCTTCCAGTATCAAATATAACCCTCCTTCTGGCTTTGAAAGCTACAACTTCATTGCTATCCTCTTTAATCTTCTTATATCTTACTCCCCTTCCTCAGCAATTCAGTATCTTTGGTTTCCTTTTCATTACTCATTCTATCTCCTGACTTGGAGCATTTTTCCTGGATGTTACCCATGCTTGAAACTCTCTCCCTCCTCATTTTTCCCTTCCTGACTTCCTTGAATTATCAGTTAATGTCTCATCTTCTGCATGAAATTCTTAATCTTAATGCCTTCTTTCTAAGCCTACTCACAAGCTATCCTGTATATGTTTTGTTTGTATAAAGCTGCTTGTATATTGTCTATTCCATTAAACTGAGGTCCTTGTGTGTGTGTGTGTGTGTGTGTGTGTGTGTATTGTTTTTTGCCTTTCTTTGTATCCCTAGTACTTAGCACAGTATCTATAATTGATTCTTAATAAACACCAGTTGATTGTTTACTTTGGATTATTGTTCTTTATTTACATAGGCAAATAAGGGTTTATGTAGAGTATCTACCTAGGGTATTGAGAATGCAAGTGCCAAAATAAGAATTTTTTTTCCCTTTGAATCAATTACCAAGCAACTTTTTTTTTTAAAGACACTTATCCTAATGAGGGTGGTGAGGGAAAAGTGGCTATGTACACATATATACTATATTCTATACATATTATATACATATTCATACTGATATACATCTTATTAAGACATACTTCTAATAACTTTTTCACTTTTAAAAAGGGTCATCTTTTGCAGGATATCATTGATGTCTGAGTCCCGATTTAATTTTTCACAATGTAATACTCAACAATTTCTGTGGCAAATGAAAATGGATGGAAAAGAATGGAATCAGAGAGACTTTACTCAAGAAGATTCTGGAAAAGCCATTTAGTCTTCGATTTGCCTCTGTTTCCTCAACTTTAAAGTGGAGATAATAATACCTACTTCTTAGAATTGTTGTGAGAATCAAATGAGATAATTTTTATAAAGCATTTATATAGTATCTGCCACATAATAGGTGCTTAATAAATGTTTATTTTATAGTTATTTGGATCATGAAAATCCATAGCTTACTTTGGAATGAAGAATCCATTGAAAATGATGTTCACTCAGAGCTACTATGTAATTGACATTTATTCTGCTATATAACTCTTAGAGGTTACCAGAGAACAAAGAGGAATAATTTATCTATTATTATTTCTCTAATAAAGAGTTCATGTTACATATAAATATTCACCAAGTTGCTTTATGGGGAAAAGAATCCCCAGTAGATTGACTAGATCTATGGTTTCTTTAAAGATAGCATGAATGTGGACAAGAGGTATTCATCCATCATCCACTTGATTTTTTCCTGTACAGAAAACTGGGTTGAACTCTCTTCAGTGATTATGGGTCTCATTTAGGAGGATCAACAATATTCTAGGGACTAGAATAAATAGAAGCTTTCTGTTCTTAAAATATTCCTACTATATATAGATAGGTGGCTTTTTTTGTAATCTCTGAGCCTTTCATTTCTTATTTCTTAATATTGAGTCAAATTTTCCAATATAATTTTTCTTCATCTCCTTCTCTGTACTCACATTAGAAGTCACCAAATATTAAAGCACATGTTGATTTAATATGAAGTATTTTCTTTAGCTCTCTATTATCCTTATGTTCTTCAAAAGATGTTGAAGTTGCAATTATCTTTATGGTGATCCTTTTGAAAATGCTCATCAGAGGCACTTAACAATATTGATTTTTGATGAATATCATTAGAGAGTTCTCTCATCCAGATCTCATATTTTTAATATTTACTAAGTACCCCAAATATGATAGATTTTTTTGAAATTACACAGACCACATAAATAATTCCTTTAAGCCCAAAGATACACTAAAAGTGTAGAGATTTTGCCAGGCAATTAAGGAGATCCAAAATTTAACATACTAGCCACACTTCACTTTCTGAACTTTGCTACCAGTCTTCAGTTTCCTGCTGCTTCTCTGCCCCTACAGCCATCTTCCATGGTGAATTTCTCTCAGAATCTCTATTTTGAGAAGAGTGAAGACCAATCATCCAAAAGATGGATTTATCCTATATAATCCTCCAGATTTATCCTATATAATCCCATTTGGGTTTCCTCTTCTTCCTTTTCAGCTTCCTTTTATGTATTTT
Source organism: Antechinus flavipes (assembly GCF_016432865.1). Classification (NCBI taxonomy): domain Eukaryota; kingdom Metazoa; phylum Chordata; class Mammalia; order Dasyuromorphia; family Dasyuridae; genus Antechinus; species Antechinus flavipes. The sequence continues at coordinate 313,024,421 of NC_067401.1, forward strand.
CTTCCCTGGCTAGAATGTAAACTTTTTGATGGCAGAGTCATTTTTTTACTTGTATTTTTTTTTGTATTTAATTATTTTTTTTGCTTGTATTTTATGTCTCCTGCACTTAGCACAGTTTCTTACACATAGGAAATGTTTAATAAATTCTTGTTGAGTGTACTTGTAACATCCATACTCTATGTATAAATATTTATTCCTCTTTAGATACTTTCATGTGTATCATCTCATCTGATTTGAAATATGAATATTTTAGACATCCTAAAGGGGAAAGATACTGGAGATTAGTGTGAAGAATAACATTTGAGTTCAACAAATATTTAAATATCTACTCAGTACAAGATACTGAATTAGGTGAAGGCATAAAAATGAAAAAAAAAAAAAGACAGTCCTTGTGCTCAAGGAGCAAATAACAAAAATTATTATTATCATTGTCAATAACTATATAGTACTTTAAAGTTTGCAAAGGATTATGCATATACTATTTCATTGGAACCTTATAACAAGTTAGTGAGGTAAATAATATTGGTATTTTTATACCTATAGAAATTGAATTTCAGAGAAATTAAATATCTTGCCTAAAGAAGTAAACATAAGATGCAGATTCAAATTCAGGACTCCTGGATTTCAAATCCAGCATGCTAATTATTGTAGCAGGCTGAGTCTCCAAATACAGAGATTGGATAAACCATGCACCTAAAGAACTATAATACAAGCTAGAGTCCATTGTGGGGAAACAATCATAATCTACCTATATTTTCTTAGAGTATTTAAGTAGAAGAAGTCAGAACCCTAAAACTAAATGTTTATAATCATTATCTGAAGAGAAAAGGTTAAAAAATGTTTTTTTTAACAACTTCAAATTTTAGGTCAAAGACTAAGTAACAAGAGAGATTGTAGGAAAGAAGGGATCATTCTGAAGTTGGGAGTCTAAATGTAGCTTTATTAAAGTTTATTCAGAATAGAAAAAGATAGATTGTAAAGAAAAGAATGAGGAAGAATTACCTATAGCTTTGATGCATATCTTGTTTAAAAATAAAAAGTAACATAATATATTTCAAAATTTTTTCACTTCCTCCCCTTCCTTCTGCCATACTATAAAAATTAAATGTTTTCTACCTTTCTGGGTTTGTTTCACATTATCCCCTTTCATACATCAGCCAAACTGATTACTTTGTCCTGAAGATAAGACAATGACATATTTCCATTCCTCTGTATAGACTATTTATCCCCCATGCTTTGAATACATTATCTTCTCATTCTTACCTCCTAGAATCCCCATCTTACAATAATAAATGACTGCTTTACCATAGGGACTTGGACCCACTCCCTTGCCCCAAAGGATCTCATTTGTTCAATATGTATGTGCTGGACACCATATTAAATCCTGGGAAAGGTTAGTTTTTAAGTGAGGATTTGGGGCCCTTTTCTTATTCTGTAAGTTTTATATGAAAAATTCCTTAAGATAGTGGTTTTGGCTCATTTTTATTTTTTATTTTATTTTATTTTTTTGGTTAAATGTGTACAATTCTTCTAATTATATTTCTACATTTATCATGCTGTGCTAGAAAAATCAGATTAAAGGTGGGGAGCGGGGAATGAGAAAGGAAAAAAAGTCAAGCAAACAAATGACAACAACAAAAAAGGTGAAAATACTACATTGTGATTCATATTTGATCTCCATAGTCCTCTCTTTAAATGCAGACGGCTCTTTCCAACACAAGTTTATTGAAATTGCCTTGAATCACCTTGTTGTTGAAAAGAGCCAAGTCCATCCCAGTTGATCATCACATAATTTTGTTGTTGTACAATGTTCTCTTGGTTCTACACTCTTTATTTTGGGCTTATCTTTACATACTCCACAAAGTAAGAAGTGGAAATATCGAAAATATGAATTAGTATAGGATAGGTATTCATTTCTTAATGAAATGCTAAAAGAAATGCTAAAAACCAAAACATTAAAAGCATGAATTCACAGAAAGATTGCACAGGACAGTAACTGAAGTTATAACTAACATTATTTTCTTATAGGATTTTGACACTTAAATCTCCTCAAACTATAAACCTTCATAGAAGACTGCTAAAAAGGTGTTGAATACATTTCACCTCACTTCTGCCCTGTCTTCTCAAAGTCCATGTCTTCTGGTCAGCCAGGCTTGAGTTGCTCTTCTTCTTGGTGGTCATTCTTTCTAATGCAGAACATTATCTTGCCATCAACTTCATTTGTTGGACCTCAAATCTCTAGACCTCTGGAACACATTAGGTCACCTTCAAGCTTGGATACATCCACTTCAAAATCAATGTTTATTCACCTTCTCAGGAAAAGAAACACAAAGTTGGAAAAGCAAGCAAGAGTCCAGCCTCTCAAGCTTACCTCACTGTGTTCCCCTGTTCTAAATGTCACATGAACGCAGTTATCATGAATCTGGGATGGAGAAAGGGCACCAGTCCCAAAGACTCAAAAGCTATTAAGATGTTCCAGAGGCAAGAAAGAAGAGAAAGGAATGAGGACTGGTCACCTCCTTGCTCAGTCACTAGTTCTTCCTGCTTAGTAGTCAAGAAGGGGATTGCTTTATCATCTCAAAGTACAAGTATCTTTCAGCACAAAACACATTTGTCTAGATGCAGTCAACAGCTTCTGAATTCTTCAAGTACATAGGCACCAAGCTAACACAACAGGAAGGGTGGCTTTGCCCACACCCAGGTTCAACCTTTAGTCATATCTAGCCTACTTAAGAGCCACTTCCTATGTATAATACGCAATAAGCCTCCTGTTCTCCTAGTGGTGTCTCATCTACTCTTGAAATTAACATTCGCCTTATATTTAACATACATATATATTTATATAAATTGTGTGTGTGTATATATATATATATATACATAAACATGTACAGACAGATATGTAATGCTTACAAACATATAGACACACATATACACATACAAATGCAGAAAATAGATTGTTAGAAATACAAGCTGTACATTTATTTGCTTTGCTCTCTATCACTAAAAATATACAGCAAGTAAATTAAAATACAAGTGAGAAGGAAGAATGCTATGCATCTCTGAATATATGTTTATGTGTGTATATATACATATATGTATATACATATACACATGCTTGTAGACACACTCTCCTCAGAATTTAAGGTCATTGAGGTTTATTTTTTTCCCCTGAGGCAACTGGGACAAAGTGACTTGCCCAGGGTTACACAGCTAGGAAATGTTAAGTGTTAAGATTTGAACCTGACTTCAAGGCTGGTGCTCTATCCACTGCACCAACTAGTTGCCTCTCTTTGTTTTTTCTTTGTATCTAAATAACAAAGGCAGTACCTAGCACTTAATCAACACTTATCTGTATAATCTTGATACTTCCCTGTGATTTACTTTGCTCATCTAAAAAAATTTTTAAAGAGTGGATGAAATACCCTCTAAAATTCCTTCCAGCACCAAATTATTAAACTGATGATCCTACAGTTCTATGATTTAATTATTAGGCTATCTAGGTAGTTATGTGATCCTAGGAAAGTCACTTAACCTTTGTCTGTAAAAAGGGGAATAATAATAATAATAGCATCTACTTCTCATTGTTCTGAGCATAGAGTGACATAAAATAATATAAAACTTTGCAAACCTTAAAATGATATACAAATATCAGCTATTAATAATAAATACGTTGATGATGATGATGATGATGATGAAGAAGATGAAGTGTTGGTTGATCTGACTTTGAATCTTAATTCCAGTACTTACTGCCATGTAACCTAATCTTAATGGGCCTCAGTTTTTTAACCTAGAAAATTCTCCATCACAATTTTTTAAATAACTTTTTATTCACAGAACCCATGCCAGGGTAATTTTTTACATTATCCCTTGCACTCATTTCTGTTCTGATTTTTCCCCTCCCTCCCTTCACCCCCTCCCCCAGATGGCAAGCAGTCCTATAGATGTTAAATATGCCACAGTATAGTGATTTTTTTTTAAACAAGGAAAATACTTTATAAACTGTCCAGTATTATGTTGATATGAACATCATCATCATTAATGGTCATACTTTTATCCTATATTTATTAGTACTTCTTAAAAGATTTTAGTAGAACTAAAAAGAGCCTCTAGATTAAATTTTCATGATCATGATCTAATAGTATTATTAGTTACCATATTCATTATTTTATTATGTTTTCCCATTTCTGTAACACTCTCAATAGGGTTGATCAGATGTCTGATTCCTATGGATGCTGTAGTGATTCTTCACTGAAATCAAATGTGCTTAAAATTCCATCATTTTGACAGTGCTAATGAAAAATGTTTCTTCTCTGAAATTGTTCCATAATAAACATAAAAATCTGATCTTAATAGCCAATTGAAACATTTCATCATCAAATACAAGCACATTTCAGATCAGGATGAAAATAGCCTTTTCTTCCATCAAAAAATTTAAAGATATAAGATATAAATTTACTATTCAATAATATTTAGATACTCTCAGAAATAAACCTTTCGACATGAAAAATTCAGTGTTGCCTGATGAAATTTCAATGAACAAATGCAAAGTAAAATAACTAGGAAAACAACATACACAAAGCTACAATAGTATAAATGGAAAAAAAAACAACAAATGACCCTATGTAAATATTCCAGAGAAGAATTGAGAAAATTATTATGAGGTAAGGAACTATGTGTATGGAATGTAAATAAGAATAAATAGTTGGTTTTACTGAGTGTTTTTGCCTACCTTCTCCACTTTTTAAAAATCTTTGTTACAAGGGTTGGGTCTCTGAGTAAGGAAGATTGAAAGATAATAGTCAAGAAATGAGGGTGATATAAGGAAAAACTACCAATAAAATAAGATTTAAAAAAAAAAAGATTACATATAAAGTTTTCATCCATGATTGCAATTAGAAGTTGAGGATAATTTTGATTTTCTGCCTGAAATTCAACAATATTTAATATATTTTATGACAAGGAAATCTTCTTGATGGTTTTTCCCTCTTAACTCTTCCCTCGATGATCAACTGATTCAATTAAGGAATTTTTCAAACTAGTATTTCCCTTTCCCTTTCCTTTTTCTTTCCCAAATTGAATGTAGTGATAATGGACATCAAAAGGGGAGGGTCTAAAATTATGATGCAGAAAAATAAATTGTTAAAAATCCAGTTTGTACATTTATTTACTCTGCTCTGATTCAATAAAAATATAGATCAAACATCCCAAGCTAATATATAAGTGAGAAGGAGTGAAGAAGAAGGTTATGCATCTTTGAATTTACCCTAGTATTTCCTGATGACTCCTTGAAGAGCTTCCATCTAAGTAATTTTCAAATTTAATAGCTTTAGACTTTAATTTTAAGTTGTTTTGGCTCACAATAAAGGAAATGTGGATTTAGCTAAGAGTTGCAAAATATAAAATTGATGTGTTAATGAATATCAAATCAAGAGAGAGAGAAACATTTTAAAAAGATCAAGATATATCAACAACCAACCAAACAAAAACCATATGATCATCTCAATAGATGCAGAAAAAGCATTTGATAAAATCCAACAGCCATTCCTAATAAAAACACTTGAGAGCATAGGAATAAAAGGACTTTTCCTTAAAATAGTTAGGAGCATATATTTTAAACCATCAGTAAGCATCATATGCAATGGGGAAAAACTGGAACCTTTCCCAGTAAGATCTGGAGTGAAGCAAGGTTGCCCACTATCACCATTATTATTCAATATTGTATTAGAAACACTAGCCTCTGCAGTAAGAGTCGAGAAAGAGATTAAAGGAATTAGAGTAGGCAATGAGGAAACCAAACTATCACTCTTTGCAGATGATATGATGGTATACCTAGAAAACCCCAGAGATTCTACTAAAAAGCTATTAGAAATAATTCATAATTTTAGCAAAGTAGCAGGATACAAAATAAATCCCCATAAATCCTCAGCATTCTTATACACCACCAACAAAATCCAAGAGCAAGAGATACAAAGAGAAATTCCATTCAAAATAACTGTTGATAGCATAAAATATTTGGGAATCTACCTACCAAAGGAAAGTCAGGAATTATATGAGCAAAATTACAAAAAAGTTTTCACACAAATAAAGTCAGACTTAAATAATTGGAAAAATATTAAGTGCTCTTGGATAGGCCGAGCGAATATAATAAAGATGACAATACTCCCTAAACTAATCTATTTATTTAGTGCTATACCAATCAGACTTCCAAGAAAATATTTTAATGATTTAGAAAAAATAACAACAAAATTCATATGGAACAATAAAAAGTCGAGAATCTCAAGGGAATTAATGAAAAAAAAAATCAAATGAAGGTGGTCTAGCTGTACCTGATCTAAAATTATATTATAAAGCAGCAGTCACCAAAACCATTTGGTATTGGCTTAGAAATAGATTAGTTGATCAGTGGAAAAGGTTAGGTTCACAAGACAGAATAGTCAACTATAGCAATCTAGTGTTTGACAAACCCAAAGATTCTAAATTTTGGGATAAGATTTCATTATTTGATAAAAACTGCTGGGATAACTGGAAATTAGTATGGCAGAAATTAGGCAAGGACCCACACTTAACACCACATACCAAGATAAGATCAAAATGGGTCCATGATCTAGGCATAAAGAATGAGATTATAAATAAATTAGAGGAACATAGGATAGTTTATCTCTCAGACTTGTGGAGGAGAAAGAAATTTGTGACCAAAGATGAACTAGAGACCATTACCGATCACAAAATAGAAAATTTTGATTATATCAAATTAAAAAGCCTTTGTACAAACAGAACGAATGCAAACAAGATTAGTAGGGAAGCAATAAACTGGGAAAACATCTTTACAATTAAAGGTTCTGATAAAGGCCTCATTTCCAAAATATATAGAGAACCGACTCAAATTTATAAAAAAATCAAGCCATTCTCCAATTGATAAATGGTCAAAGGATATGAACAGACAATTTTCAGATGAAGAAATTGAAACTATTACCACTCACATGAAAGAGTGTTCCAAATCACTATTGATCAGAGAAATGCAAATTAAGACAACTCTGAGATATCACTACACACCTGTCAGATTGGCTAAGATGACAGGAAAAAATAATGATGAATGTTGGAGGGGATGCGGGAAAACGGGAACACTGATGCATTGTTGGTGGAGTTGTGAACGAATCCAGCCATTCTGGAGAGCAATCTGGAATTATGCCCAAAAAGTTATCAAACTGTGCATACCCTTTGATCCAGCAGTGTTTCTATTGGGCTTATACCCCAAAGAGATACTAAAAAAGGGAAAGGGACCTGTATGTGCCAAAATGTTTGTGGCAGCCCTGTTTGTAGTGGCTAGAAACTGGAAAATGAATGGATGCCCATCAATTGGAGAATGGCTGGGTAAATTGTGGTATGTGAATGTTATGGAATATTATTGCTCTGTAAGAAATGACCAGCAGGATGAATACAGAGAGGCTTGGAGAGACCTACATGGACTGATGCTAAATGAGATGAGCAGAACCAGGAGATCATTATACACTTCGACAACGATATTGTATGAGGATGTATTCTGATGGAAGTGGATTTCTCTGACAAAGAGACTTAACTGAGTTTCATTGGATAAATGATGGACAGAAACAGCTACACCCAAAGAAGGAATACTGGGAAATGAATGTGAACTATTTGCATTTTTGATTTTCTTCCCGAGTTATTTTTACCTTCTGAATCCAATTCTCCCTGTGCAGCGGGAGAACTGTTCGGTTCTGCAAATATGTATTGTATCTAGGATATACTGCAACATATTTAACATATATAAGACTGCTTGCCATCTTGGGGGGGGGGAGAAGGGAAGGAGGAGAAAAAACGAAACATAAGTGATTGCAAGGGATAATGTTGTGTAAAAATTATCCTGGCATGGATTCTGTCAATACAAAGTTATTATTAAATAAAATTAAAATAAAAAAAAAATAAATAAATATCAGAAAGTAAAAAAAAAAAAAGATCAAGACAAGAGAGCTGAGACAGAGACAAAGATAGACAGAGAGACATAGAAACAAAGAGAGAAAAGAGGAGAAAAGAAGAGAGAAAGAAAAACTTCTTGACTATGACTGAATACATTTTTAAACAGGAGACGATGACTCCTGGAAACGAAAGGCTATTTTAATACATGAATGATACACAAAGTTTCATATATTGATATCAAAGATTAAATAATTTACTGTATTTGTCTTGAGACAAATGCATTGGTCAGAAAAAAGACTCTCACATTTGTTTCAGAGAAAAGGCTTTTCATATAAAAAATCATGGAACTATGCTCTCTTTCTCTCTCCTTTCCCTTTGTTCCCACATTTGTATATGTATTTGTATGTGTGTGTGAATAATTTCCCCACTATTAATATTGTGGTATACTTCTTATCAAGGAATTACCCACTGTCTGAAAAAGGAAGAAACACTTACCTAGTTCATAAATGTGGAAAGATATTCAAGCAAAGCAGGAGTTCATACATAAACTGAACATTCATTTTTCCTTTTACCAGTTCTTATGACCAAATACAATTTCAGAAATCTACTCCAGAACAACAGAGGGTGTCATTTAAGGGTAAGACATTAGACATCCTTGGCAATCCTAAAAAGCCAAGTTAGAAGATAATGAAACCAGTGTATGAAGACTGGTTTTATTTTATTGATAAAGGATTCATCTGTATGATCTATTTTGTTTTGTTGAGCTTGCTTAGTCATTCGTTCATTCATTCATTTACTTTTGTTTGTTTTTATCTAGCAATCTCAACCTTGTCCTGCCTTTATTCACAAAATCATGTTCCATAACCTGGAAGGATGACATATATCTATCTACCTTTGGCTTCAAAATACACACTGCCTTGGATCAGGATATATACCCCAAGTCCAGGCAATTGCAGGCTTATATATAGTAACCTGTCTGTGGACAGAGTAATAGCACCAACACTAGCTTCTGGTTTTGTTTTGGAGATCAGCTTCCCAGTGAAGTTAAAATCATATTTAAGCATTTATCAAGTACCAGGCACTACTTAAATGCTAGGGATACAAAGAAGGGCAAAACAGTGCATGCCCTTAAGGATTAATTAGTTAATGTATAGATTACACTATCTCCAAAACTCCACTGGAAAGGATATGGTTAAAAGTTTGGGCAAACTTCAGTTGTTACAACAGAGTAAAGTGAGACCAGACCAGCTTGAGATGAGAAGTATAATTATAATCAAACCCTAGGAATTCTAATTATGAGCACCCATTTTGTAGGATTCCTGGCTAGTCGTGACAGTACAACACCCACCAATTGGTCAACACTTAAGGAATCAAAATTTTCTAAAATGAAACTTTTTATTTGTAGAGCTGTAGTACTTAAATTCTACAATTCCCCAGGACCTGTTAACCAATTTAAGAGCTTAGATATTGATAAGGGAACCAAATCTGAAGGGAAAACAAAACAAAATGAAACATGAAGCAGAGAGCCAAGGATGGGAAGTGCTAATTACCACACTGGAGATATTTTCAGAAAACCAAGCCAAAATAAAGACATTAAGTCTGAAAAAAAATGTGGTATTGGGTAATTTTGTAAAGTTCTTCAAAGAATTATTTTTCTTTAAATGATGCCAAAAATCACAAAAGGTGAAGCTGTAGAATATAAGCCCCTTGAATGCTGGGATTATTTTTATCCCAGTCACTTATCCAGTGTGATGGATTACTTAGAGCCCCAGGATTCAAACAGTCCTTTTACTAAAAATATATTCCAATAACCCTAGGTAGAAGCAGATCCCAAGATGGTTAAAAGCAATTCTGGAAGATAAAACCAAATAAAAACCACCAGCAAAAAAGGTTTAAAGCAGTTGGCAAGGAGGTTCCCTGGGGTTTCAGGAGTTCCCTAAAAGCTACATTTATCCTCTTGCCCAAAGGGTCCACACAGCTGGATCTCAGATCAAATTTACTTAAGGGGAAAGTTCTGTACCACAACCACAACAGTACTAGCTAGTCTTATGGGAATATATGTGTGGAGTTAAATCATACTTCTCTAATATCCCAGTTTATAACACTTTGTCTTTTGTCTTTTTATGGGACATAGTATGATAATTTTTTTTTTTGATTTAGCACTAACAGTTTACAAACAAGAAACTTCAGTTAGAAATAACATTTTACAAATCCTTATTTGTATATGTGTGTGTGTGTGTGTGTCAGAGAGAAAGACAGAGACAGAGAGACAGAGAAAGACAGACAGAGACAGAGAGAGAGAAAAGGAAAGAGGGAGGGGGAAAGAGACAAAGAGAGATAGTTTGAGAGAAACAGACAAATAAATAAATAGATAAATATATATAAATAAATGGAAAGATAGACTAATGAATGAATGAATGAATGAATGAATGAAAGACCAGAATAGATTAGAAGATCTCTAAAGTTCCTTCCATTTCTGAAATTCTGTACAACTTTCCATGGTCTAACAATGACAAAAACATTCATGGAAGATATTGATATACAACAAGATATGTAGCAAAGAGATTTCTGAAAAGATTTTTCTAATTTTGTTTTTCACAACAGTTTCCTCTACAATTGAGAATGGGAAGGGTAGTTTATTTATTACAAAGGAGGTTTTTGGTTATTTTTTTTAATGTGTTGGAGGAATATTTAAGGGAGAAGAGATAATGATATCAAAAAAAGAAAGAAAAGAGGGTCAATGAAACATTTTTAAAAGCATAGAACAGAAGAAAGTTTTTAGGAATATGAATAGAACAGATTTAAAACTATTATGTTGAATTAGGTATATATTTGGGGGGTTAAGATCAAACTACTGTATAGTAGAGGTTGACAATTTCCCCTTCCTCTATTTGTCTCGTGTCTAGAAATATATTGTTTTTTGTCAAGGAAAAAAATAAGAAAAAAATGATGATGATGATGATAACAATAATAAATTGGAGGAGGAAGACTTCATGGTGAATTGGCCATGCCTAAAGTTTTGACTAGGGTGTGGCAACTGGGGCTTTGTCTTTGAGGAGAAAAAAAAATTTTAAGGCTCCAAGAACACTTGTACAACTTTAACAATATTGCACTATGATTCGACTTGCAGAGCTCCAGCATTTTCTAGCCTCCTTTAATTCGAGTGTTTCAATACAGAATTAACATTGACTATATATTTATCTACAACTCACAGTCTGACTTATAAAGTACAAGCTAGTTTGTCTCCTGGTAGCTATTCAATGTTATCTTCACTTCAATGAATTGGGCATTAGCATGGGGCACAAACCTGTGAATGTGAGTCTAGTCTTTCATTCAAGTAAAGTCTGTCACATGTATATCATTTGTAAAATTCAAAAGAACCAGCTTTCCAGGGCTGCCTAGGCATATGTCTAATTTCTATTAATAACAGGGTATGGGTAAAAGGAAGGGGGGGGAAGGGAGAATAAGGGTAGGTTAACTACAGTTTAAAAGTGATAGTAAGCTTGTCCAAATCTACAGGTAGAAGTAAATAAATCTGAGAGAACTTTTCATTTAAATATTTAGTAGATAATTAAAAAAATAACTATAAATGAATAGAATAGGAAGATTAAAATTATAAAAGAAAAAAGTATATTATGCCTAATTGTACATAATTCTGGTGCTATGGAGAAGAAATCTGGTCTTGTTATTTTCTCATATCTTTTAACAGTTTCTTGGAGAATCACATATTTATGATTGTTATCTAAATCATCTCCATTTTGACATGGCCATTTAGCCACCCTAGTCCCTAGAAATTACAGAAAGAAATCTCTTCTAGGTGGTGTGCTGGACAAAAGTTTAACAGTTAGATCTGGGGAGGGGCAGGGATAGGAATGTACTCAGAACACACTTTAGTTTAATTAATTCATTAATATTTTCCCCCCTTTCTTAAGTATAGACAATCAACAAAATAACAAAGCCCTGATTTGTGGCATTTGATGATTTTTGAGGTATAAATGTTCACAGTGGGAAATTAACAATTGACTCTCTCACACCTGTCTGAGCTGGCTCCTGTATATCCCTACTTCTTTCTCATCTTTGACTTTTCCTACTATCTATCTATACATCTACTTAACATAATTGTCATTTACTTAGCATGCACCAGGTGCATATCATTGTATAAATAGCCTAAATCAGAGGATTCCATTTTTACTGACTTTCTAGATTAGTTACACAGTTTGGACTTAGCTGGAATAGTGCAGAAGCTGATTGCTAAAGTATGGAGCTGATCCATACTTACCTGAGAGCCAGACTTTAAACGTATCTTAGAGTGACTCAACTCTTAGATATTTCCTATTTCCCACAGGATGAACTATGGAACCAAAAGATTGCTGCCATTAAAACAATCTGGGACTGTGATCCAGGTAATCGACTTAGAAGTACAAAAATGAGGGTTCAAGTTCAAGGTCTCAAACTTCATTAAGTTTCAATCAGGGCAATTAAGTGGCACAGTGGATAGTGTCTGGTTGAAATCAGGAACACCTGATTCTAATCTGAACTCAGACATAGCAATGTGTTATTTTATGCTATTTGCCTCAGTTTCCTCATCTATAAAAGAATGTGGGGGATGAAATAGCAGACCATTCTGGGACCTTTGCTCAGGTATCTGCCAAGAAAAGTCTAAAAAAGGGTGACAAAGAGTTGGATATGACTGAAAAATGAATAAACAAAAAAATCTCAATCTCTTCTTCTAAAACACAAAATAATCTCTGTTGTAAGGATCAAAAAAAGACAATGTATGGAAAGAGACTTGTGATAAAAAATTTCCTATGTAAATTTAAGCTATTGCTATAAATTGAAATGCATTCTTCAGTTTCAGTTTCAGCCATATTATCAGAGGGTAAGGGGAAAGCTGAAGGCTCATGGAATTGCATATCTAACTGTAGGAAAAGCTTCTTTAATAGGTTTTTACTAATAGGAAATCAAAGTATATTCAAATATCACTGCCTTTAGTCTTTTCAAGAAAAAGAACCTAGTGATAACCGTTGATCCTGTCTCACTTCATGATTCTTTTCATTCTGCCTTAACTATTCACATGATTTTGCTTCCACAAGAAAGATATTATTGCAAGTAGCTATTGCTATATTTAATATGAATGTCAAAAACCATGAATCCAGAAGCCATCAAAAATGCAATTATTTCCCTCTGGGAGAAGCTAAGGTGGGGGAGGGACAGTTTGGCCTCCATACCCTTTCAGTCCTCATTCTTTTCTGTTAAAACTGACAAAAAGCAGATCATTCAGAAGCTCAGAAAAGTCACTAATGCAAAAATTGAAGGGCTTTCAAATCTCATGTTATAAAGCATAGAAGTCAGTCACATGAATATATTCCCTTATACTAGGAGCCTTTGTTCTCAGATACGTGTAGCAGTAGTCTATCATTTTTGTAATACTCCCAACTCACGGTTGTTCAGTCAGAATATCAACTTTCTGATGATCTAGGTCCCATGTTTATTTTCCTCTTTCCTTTCTCCAATTAGCTTTTGAGTAGGTACAGAAAGAGAAAACTAAACTCAAGCCAACCTTCAATTTTTCTTCCTTTTGCCTAAAAGACTTCCAAAATGAGTTACAAGGATTATCTATGGATTTCAATTAATTATGATTTTTTAATCTTCATTCTCATTCCTGTGGATATAAGAGATTGATTATGCTACCAATGCCTCTCAATGTCTGGTTTAGAATGCTGTTCAATCTTTTGTCAATCATTTCTGACTCTTTGTAACTCCATTTAAGGTTTTCTTGGTAGTGGTATGCTATTTCCTTCTCTAGCTTATTTTACAAAAGAGGAACTGAGATAAATAGGATTAGGTGACTTCCTATGGTCACATTGCCAGGAAGTTTCTGACCTCATATTATTATTTTTCTCTTCTATAATACTTATTTTTCCAAATATATATAAAGATAGCTTCCAGCATTTGTAAGATTTTATGTTCCAAAGTTTTCTCCCTTCCTTCCTCTCCCCAAGACGCAAGCAATCTCAAGTAAGTTAAACATGTACATTTATTTTAAACATATCTCTATATTTATCATATTGTACAAGAAAAATCAGACCAAAAGGGGAAAAAAATATGGGAAAGAAAAGGCAAACAAACAAACAAACAATACTCTGTTTTGATTGACATTCATTCTTTATAGTTTTCTTTCTGGATGTAATTGGCATTTTCCATCCCAAGTCTATTGGAATTATTTTGAGTTACCACATTGCTGAGAAGAGCCAAATCCATCACATTTGATCATTACATAATCTTCTGTTACTTCTGGTACAATGTTCTCTTAGATCTGCTAAAGCCAGATTTAAACACATGAAGATGTCTGCCACCCTAGACACTGCACTACATAGTTGTCCTTCATTCAAAATAGAATGGGTCAAAGGAGTGGCAAGTGAGGTTAGTGAAGGGTCATTATAGTCTTTAGTTTTTCACCTCCTCTGGTTTGTCAGTTAGCCAGGCATTCATTAAGTGTTAACCATATGTTAGAGACTATTCTAGGTATATACAAAGACAGAAGTCAAACAACATCTTAATAAAGACAAAATATATATATATATATCTTTAAATGTATACAAAATGAACATAAGGTAGAAATGGGAGATATAATAAATTAAAAACTGGAAAGGGCCTTAGAAATCATGGAGTCCAGCCTTTTCATTTTACAAGCAAGGAAACTGAGGCTCAAAGTGGATAAGTGATTCTCCCCCTCCTCCCCCCACCCCCGCAGTCAAATACCTAGAAAGTATCTCAGGCAGGATTTGAAAATATATCTTTCTGAGGGTACTAGCAGCAAAAAGCAAAAGGAAAGGCTTCAGCTGAATCTTGAGGGAATCTAGGAATTCTACATAGTGGAGTCAAAGAAAGATATATCCTAAACAAGAAGAACTAGAACTAGAACAAAGTTTTGAACAAAATAGATTCTAGAATCATGTATTTGGAACAGCAATTAGTACTGCTGGATCACAAAGAGTAAAGCATAAAATTAGAAAAATAAGAAGGAAATTTTAAAAAGAACCTTTGTGGTTATTCTGATGGAATTGAATGGTGTTACTAGGCTATTCAGAATTGCAAATAAAGCATATGACTGTTAGAGACTCATCTATTTTATAACAATTAGCTGGAGATAAAAAGGCAAAGACCCTAGGTCACCTTTAGAAACTTGTACTTGGTCTTTAGTGAAGACAAAAACCATTAATCACTCTTTGCATTGCTTTCCCTTTTTCTAGTGTTCCTGAAGAAGAGACAAGCACAAGCTTCTTGTTACTGAATTCTTAAAGAACTTTCCAAGCTCCGGATATTGTCAATGTACACCCTTTACTCCTGACTTTTCTATTTAAAAAAAAAAATTCAAACTTAGATACAAAATGAGAAAAGAAAACAACAACAAAACATTGCCATGTATAAAATCGACCATAAGAGAGAACTCAAGATAAAATAATAAACTTCCATTTCAAGAAAACCTATATAATATAAACAATACATATTGTTTTCAAAGCTGCCCAGCTTTTCTTCACTTACTTGTTGGTTTTCTTTTGTTCTCTGCTGTTCACTTTTTACTTTATTTTTCCCATTAATTAAGCATGGATATATTTATATCTATGTCTTTATATAGATAGATAATACATAAATACATATATATATGTACATATATATAAACATACACATATATACTTAAACACATATATGTAAGATCATACTAAGTTTATTTCCACCTTCATCTGTTTTTCTGAAGTTGGATAACAGAGATTCATGTCCTTCCATGTTTTCTAAGTCAACCAGTTCATCATTTCCTACACTGCTATAGTGTTCTAACCCAGTCACATCTTATCTGAGAGACTGTTTATGAAAGTTTCCTCCAATTTTCTGCATTCCTTATATTTTTGGTTACATAGATTTTATTTATATAAGAAGATTTTAATTTAAAATAATCAAAATTATCCTTTTTACACTTTAACAATGCTCTCTCCTATAATATAATTTAATACCTAATACTTCTTAATTTACTTCCTTTACTTTTTTCTCCTTGTTTCTTTGAATTTCCTAATATTTTACTCTTTCAAATGAACTTTTCTATTCTTTTTTTCTAATAGTATTTTTTAATTTTTGGTACTTTAATTGGGATGTCATTGAATAAGTAGATGAGCTGGGTAAAATTGTCATTTAAAAAAATAGGCTTTACCTATCCATGAATAATAAATATTACTTCAATTATTTAAATCTGACTTTATTTGTATAAAAAATGTTTTATGTTTATGTTCATATAATTCCTGTGTCTGTTTTGGCAGATATATACTCAGGTATTTTTACTGTCTTGGTATTTTAAATGGACTAATACAATATTGAATAATATTGCTGACAGTGTAATTTCTCTATTTTTCACTTTTGTTTAAATCTATTTTAATTTTCTCTGAGATTGTAGTTATCCCATTCACATTCTAAACTATTATTTGTTGTGTATTTTCATTTTTCCTTCTTCTCCTCACTATTCTTATCACCCTATTTACCTTGTTTCTCCTCACTCTTGGGCTTTACTCTTACTCTTTACTTTGCCTTCTTATTTCTTAACCAATCTATTCCTTTAAGAATCCCTTCCTTATCTTTTCCATATCTCCTTGTCCTTTATTTCTTTCTAAATTTAAAAGTATATGTGTACACACACACACACACACACACACACACACACACACACACGCAATATTTCCCCACATTACCCCAATCCCAGTGAAAGTAAGATTTCAATAGTCTTCACCCCTGCTCCTACAAGCTTCTTCTGTATCAATTTTTCCTTTTATGCCTTAGTTGTATGAAATAATTACTTCTTCTTATTTCTCCCTGCAGTTTTATTTTTTTGAATCACCCTATTATACTCAGCTCAACTGGTCTTTCTTTCAAACTATCCAAATAATGACAATCATAATAGTACTAATAATATTTTTACATATATAAAGCAAACAATTTAACTTCATTGAGCCCCTTATAATTGGTCTTTAATGTTTCTCTTATATTTTTCCTGGATATTTTATGTTGAATTTTCACTTAATTTCTGGGTTTTTCCTTCATAAAAAAACCTGAAAGTCTTTCAGTTCATTAAATATCTTTTTTTCTTCAAGATTATTCTCAATTTTGCTTGGTAAATTTCCTTTGGCCATAATTCCAGCTTTTTTTGTACTACACTCAACACGATATATATCTATGGTCCTTCATTAAAGTATCTGCTAGAACTCGTATAATACTTGTTATATCTCCATAACATTTATTTGCTTATTTTGTTGCTTTCAATATTCTTTCTTTAATCTGGGAGCATTGAAACTTGGCTTCTGTAAGTATTTCTCCTGAGATTTCTTTCAGGTGGCAATTGGTGAATTTTTTAAAAAAAATTTCTGCTTTGTTTTCTTATTCTAGAACTTCGGGGAAATTTTCCTTAATAATTTCTTGCAATATTGTATTTTTAATCATATTTTTAAAGTAGTTGGACTATTCTTATTTCTCCTCAATTTGTTCTCCAGATCTGTTGTTTTTCTATTGAGATGTTTCACTTTCTTTTCTATTTTTTCATTCTTTTGATTATATTTTATGATTTCTTGGTGGCTTAAAAATGTTATTAGTTTCCTTTTGTCCAATTGTAGTTTTCAAGGAATTATTTTCTTAACTGTTTTATTCTCTTTTCCAAGTTGGTTGACTTTCTTTTCATGATTTTATTGATTTTCTTAGATTGCTTTTATTTTATTCCTACTTTTCCCTCAATTTCTTTTATTTGACTTTTAAAGTCCTTTTAAGTGCTTTAATGAACTCTTTTTGTGCTGGGGACCATCTGACATATCGTATTGAAAAATGAATAACTTTTTAAGCTCCATTATCTTCCTCTGAATGCGAACACAAATCTTCCCTATCCCCATAATAATTACATAGAGTTGGATTCTTTCTCCTTTGCTTACTCATTTTTACTTATTTTTTGTTTTATTTTGTTTTTAGCAGTTATTACTGTAATCAAGTTATAGAACTGAAGTATGGGGAATGATGCCCCAAATTTCTAATCCTTTTTACTGTTTGAAGTCTGTCTTAGGGTCCAACCTGTGGTGCACCTCTTCACTCCTAAACTATGGGTAGAGCCTTTAGCCATACTGTTCTGCAATTGATCTTGCTTCCTGTAGTCCCTCCAGTGGCTGCAAACTACAGCTATCTGCTCTACCCTTTAATTGAAATTAGGGACTTCCATAATGAAACATCCTTCAATCTTCTCCTATTTACTATCCCACCCACATAAGCACTCTGCAAAATTTATGTTTGTAAGGCTAAGGCTGCCTCCCAACCCCAGCAGGCCCCAGGACTCCTTGTTTGTTGATTCTGCAGTCAGCCTAGAGGTATTTGCACTTCATTCAGGCTGAACCTCTGATCTATCAGGTTATATCTTTGCTACCATCTTTTTAAGCTGTTTTAGGAGCACTTGTGCTTTTACCCTGTGTTTATTTCTGCTTCTGTGAGGCAATGTTCTATCTTTTTTTTTTGAGGAAAAAATTTGGAAAACTAAAAGTTTTCTTATGTATTCTGCCATCTTTCCCCCTTCTGGCTTTTCAAGCACTTTGAGAATGCCATTAATTCTCACAATACTTCAATGAATTAGATCATCTTTGCCAAAGATTACTTTTTTCAAGTAACCTGATTTTCATTAAGTTGTGTCACAAAGGAGATCCTCTAGCTGCACAACCTTAAGAGTACTGGATGGTTTGAATTGACAAGGGTTTTAGAAAAAACTTCTTCATTTTTACAAAGAATATTGAACTAACTAGCTAAAGTATTACAATATGGTCAATTATATATGGTGAGATTTTAAGCTAAGAAGGCTGACTTTTTAGCAAACACATACAAATGAAAATCAATTTTGTCTTCTTCAATGTGAGACTATATTCTGATTCCAAAAATTCTTTCTATAGAAGAAAGATCAGAAATAAAAATGTTCTCTGTTGTCAGGCTATACCCTGATTGTGACAATTCTTTCTATAAAGAAAGAATCGGGGGGAAATTTTTTTTTAGACTTGTTCTCAGAGATCACAACACAAAAAAGCAAAGAAATTTAGACTTGGACCAGACTTTAGAGATTAGCTCATCCACTTCAACTCCACTCCTCCCCACCCTATCTTATTATATAGTTTTGGAAACACATACCCAGATAAGTTAAGTGGCTTGTCCATGGACAAATAGCTGATGTAAATAAATCATCCCACTCTTCAAAACCTTACTTGAGCATATGCCAGAATAAGGTAGATCAAAATAATCTTTATTTTCTCTAGCCACTCAAAAGAAAATGAATTTACAGTTCACATGTCATATATGATTTTTTCCCCCTATCTATATCATAAAATTAGCATGGAGGTAATAGTAAGAGACTTCTGTATAACATAATTTAAGAAGCTGACTTCAAAATCCATATCTCTTTCCTGAATGTATGTCACTCCCTAACTCACTAACTAGCAAAAGTGGTCTTTATCTCTCAAAACACTTGACAAGTAATGGATTTAAGGTAGGAAAACTTGGCTAAATTTCTATGTGGGGTGACATTAGCTGTTATAGTATGTTAATCTGAAAATAAATAAATAAATAAGATCAGAGTTCCCTGTTTTTCCTGACAAAAGTTTTAGTTTTCTCTAAATGACAAGAAAGCTGTTGAAAACTGATGGGTCTCTCTCTGCTTTGATGGTTTCCTGGTTACCTAGGGACGTATAAAGTTCCACCCACCAGTAGTAGTCAGGTCCTCCAACTTGATAAATATCTGAAAACCAGTCAGGCTACCCATATATCCTATCGGGCTCATCAGCTGCATTCCATATCCAGAGTCTAGAGCTGCTAACTGCTGCCATATTCTTCTTGAGTATCCCGATTGTACTAGGGCAAAGTAAACTTCCTCTAGCTGTTAGTTGTCTTATATGCAACTTATTTCAACCCCAAATCAAACCTGATCTAATAATAGGCTGAGTCCTAAAAAAAAAAGGGGGGGGGGAAGGTGGTGCTGAAAGATGGGATAAAAGAAGTTTAAAGAAAAAGAAAAAAATAAGTAATCTTTGCACAATGTTCTCCAGAGCTAACAAAAGTATATATTTGTTTTAAGAAAAAAAAAAAAAAAAAAACAGAAGTTAGGGGCAGGTAGGTGATGCAATGAATAGAATGCTGGGCCAGGAGACAGGAAGACCTGAGTTCAAATCCAGCCTCAGACACTTACTAGTTATGTGACTCTGAGCAGATCATATAATTCTGTTTGCCTCCGTTTCCTCATCTGTAAAAATGACCTGCAGAAGGAAATAGTAAACCACTCCAGTTTCTTTGCTGAGAAAATTCCAAATATGACCATGAAAAATCAGATATAACTAAAAAATGACTAAACAATAAAGAAACAGTAAACTTACAACTAATCAAATGGAAAAAAAATAATATTGAAGTATCTTATATATGAAATAGCACATTTCTGTTAGAAATACTTTGACCTGTAAGAGTTTATTGCCTTATGACTATATCCCTGAATCTCCCTATTAGTGTGCCAGGGAGAGTTGTCTTCTTTTCACATGCTATATGCTTTCTACAAGAATAGAATAGGGAAAAGAAATTGATGATAGACTTTTCTCTCCTTAAAGTCTACTAGTCAGAATGAATTACTATGGCAAAACCTATAGCAATAATGTAACTCAGAAAGGGAGTTATCCCTTAGTGCTTGAAAGGTTAGGAAAATGAAAATTTAAAAATGACCCCGAACAGCTTTGAAAGTTACATGTTAAATTTATTATATACTTAAAAAGAAAAGCAAGCTGTACATACTACAGACTCACAGTTTCATGTATAATCAATCCTTCTTTTCATTCTATAGGTTTAGTATTAAGTTCAGAGTAAAAATTTAGTTAAAAAAATTAATGGACCTCAAGTTGCCTTTTTTTTTATTTGAAGACTATTACTTTAAACTTAATGGACACAACACAATATCATTTTATTTATTATAATTACAAAGAAGTTGAATTGAAATCTTATGTTACTCTCACAAAGTTGATCATTTCACCTGACCAAAGCTCTCAATCTTCCACTGTATTATGGTATTGCATGATTTACAGTCATATAACATCAATAGGCCACCCCACAAAACAATGAAGAATAGAGTATATTTGAGCGAATATCGCATACTATAAACAAAAGTATTATAACATAAGAGAAGTTCAGTATAGGATGTCATTGATGAAATGTATGGTTAAAAGAAATGGCCAGTTACATAGCAAAAGCAAGATCATCAAGGGAATAGCTCTTGTACTCCTTTGGAACCCACTCAGTGTCCAGAGAATAGAAAGAAGATCCCTAATACACTGATGGAGCTTCTATGGCAAACATGTTAGAATATAGGTCAGAGATGCATAGGATATGTTGAATGCAGCTATCAAAAAGGCTATATGTTCCTGACTTTATAGTTGGAGCAGGTTTGAACCAGTTGGAGCTGGTCTTGTGGTTACTTTGAAAACTCCCTATTACTGCATCTGGGGCCTACTGTTTTGACCAGATGTCACCATTTCCAGAGCTCAACTTTCTCTATGGATTTTTGGTTATTTTACAAAACAACTTAAGCAACAGCTTCAAGAGGCTGTGATTTCCATAAGACTCTCTTCCTATTGAAGTATATTTAACCTTTCTTCTTTTGCTTCTTCTTCTAGACACTCCAGTATTTTGGTATTACGTGGTATTCTGAATTGCAATTCCCTTGTTTTAAATAAAGACCCTTGGTGCTTTCATTTATTTCAATTTGACAGATAAATATACCATGGATTGACCCTTGCATTATTGGAGGAAATGCTCACATTGATAAAGTCTCAAACACTGGAATACAACAATTTCTAGATATCAGAGACTCATACCCTTTTTACAAATGTTGTGTGTCACTGACTAATTTCGTTAACATGAGTATCTTCCACAGCAATTTATGATACTGAAATCTATACTTGTTAGCTATAATTTTGTATAGACTAATGATTATATAACTTGGATAACAATATAGTTCGGGGTGAAAAGTGCTAGATTTGAAGTCAGACAACCTGGGTTCAAATTCTACCTCTATTATTGATCTGTATGAGAATGGGACAATTACTTGATTTCCCTTTATGCAATTTTCTCTTCTCTAATATTAATAATTAACATTCATATAACACTTTAAGCCTTGAAAAACACTTTACATTTTGTTTCATTTGATCTTTACAACAACCCTGCAAGATAGGGGCTACTATTATCTCAGGAAACTGAGGATGAGAATGGATAAGTGACTTTCACAGTAGTTACTAGGTATCTCAAGCAGGATTCAAACACAGGATTTCCTTACACTACATGTCCTTTGCTCTATACAATTTACCTGCTCAAAATGAGAGGTTGGTCTATTTGATCTCTCTTTTAGCTCTAAATCTTGTGATCTTTCTCACACTTATTCTTCTTCAGACAATCAGGTTACATTCATTTTATTGTGATTTGGATCAATAGATACATTTAAAAGGAGAACACTAGATTTGTTTGAATGATTCCCAAATGAACTTGCAAGTCAAGGCTCAATCTTCCTACTTTGCTTTAGTCTTTTGTAGCATTGTAAACTCTGTGGAGAGCTTATTTAAGTTTTTAAAATTCCTTTCCATACACAGCATTCTACAGAATTAACATTTCTTTTATTAAATTTATCAGAAGATGATTGAAAAACTAAAGTTAAAACCTTCATTTCAGATAGGTTCTCTCACCTGACTTTGAGATTTGAATCAAAGAAAAGTTGTTTCTTAAATCTGGGCAGAAAGATATAGAAGTTGCCTATGATTCACTCAAGAGAGAACATTCTCTATTGTAGTTTAGAAAATTAAAAAACAAAACAAAACAAAAACTACTTTATTTTCTAGGGATGTTCGCTCTGTTGTTCCCAAACGCCATCTAGTGTTCCTTTGATGAATAATGATCTAAGCTATTTATCATCCATACAACACTATCTTACAAAAATTAGGGCCTTTATTTTTAACATTTTTATTATTAACAACCACAAAACGAATATGCCAATTAAATATAATTAATAGAGGAAAAATATATTAAGGATGTAGAAATAGGCACTCAAGAGTTTGATCCTGAAAGTGATCAAATGAGCATTTCACCAAAAAGAATTCCTCAGGGGCTCACAAACACTTAACTATAGATTACTGCCTGTCAGGAAAAGTCTAAAACTGTTCTTTCTGCTCAGTGGATAAACAATTTTCCTCTTAATCATTACTATCTCCACTCTGAATTCACATGTAAAGTTTTATCTGTATTTTAAAAAGAAAGTGTGTTGAAAATTATGCTATAGGAGATAAGGTACCTTGCAATGATTGCTAGGCTGGGATTCAGTAGTCCAGAGACCTAAGCTCTGGTTTGCCATTAATATTTGAGTACAGCTTTTAAAGGAGAGTTATAGCCTATTACTATTGACTGAATTAAAATTCCATAAATATCCAAATGCAAAACTGCAGACTTCTAAAATGAGACTAATTTTTTTCACAATCTATCAAGTGGGAATTAATCAAAAAGCATCTCTACATTTTAAAGGAAATCAACATAGACAGTTTATGAAGTGTTTTTAATTGGCTTTCTGATAATTGATCAATCATCTCTATCATAACTACTGTTGTTTGTTTTATTGTGGGTAAGTAATATAATTCAGCAATCAAAATTTCCTTGGGAATACTACATACTCTCACCTGGTTTTATGGGTATTCTATATTTAACTTACATTTGTATTTGTTCAAATTATACCTCAAATAAGTCCACTTAAAATTCTTTATATAGGTTTCAGTATGCCCTATTATTTTACTAAGACACTCAGTAGTATTAGAAAAGGTTACTGATTTACAGTGGATAGAGTTTTGGGCTTGGAATCAGGAAGACCAGAGTAGCACATACATGTTTATGTAATCCTGGACAAGTCATTATTCTGTGCTTTAGCTTCTTCATTTGTAAAATGAAAGTATTGGACTTAACAGACCATAAAATTCCTTTTAGCTCTTAGTAAATCACATTTTTTCCCCATCTAGAACCATCTTCAACCATCATGTTCTCTATCTGTCCACTGGATCCAGATGGTTCTGGAGGGGAAAGTGAAGCAGGTGACTTTCCACAACCTCATTCATTTAAATCCAATTCACTTGAATGTCATGGCATCACCTCCTTGATGTCATGGTCCTCTTCAAGAACAAAGGACAAACAACAATAACAAATGATATGATCCTAAATTATTTAACCTCTATGTCCTGATATGCTTCAGAGAACTCTGTTAATCTTTCATCTTAAAGCTCACCAAGCTGAATAATTCACAGATTTGTGGGCATCTTATAAGAGTTATTTAAGATAATTAACACATGATGATAATAACAATTTTTGTTGTTATTATTCAATCATATTCAATCATATCTGATTTTTTTGTGACCATATTTGGAATTTTCTTGGAAGAGATACTAAAGTGGTTTACCATTTCCTGCTCCAATTCATTTTACAGTTGAGGAAACTGAGACAAACAGGGTTTGAGTGACTTGCCCAGTCACCTAATTAATAAGGGTCTGAGGCTAGATTTGAACTCAGAAAAATGAACCTTTATGCCTCCAGATCATCATCATCTATTTATTTATTTATTTGCTTAAAAGATAAATAAACGCGCTGCAACTTTTTGAATGTGCATTTTTTTTTCATTTTTTTGAGTCAATTGACTTTATCTTTAGGAGATAAAAAGGAAGAAAACAGCAGAAAAACACTAACCCCCCCAAAAAAAATTTCCCATAAAACTATTGCTACTGAATTTTGGCAAATTGTACAGTGCTGGCATAATGTCTGCTTGCAATTTTCTGGTCTATCCTGAAGGCCAAAACCAAATTAGGTTTATATATGTAAACATCGAGATACTTCAATTATGCAGGTAAAATAACAAGTTCACAGAAACCTTTGAATCTCTCTGTAACTCAGTGATAGGAGAGAATTAAGCTCTAATAGAAAGCAATATAACAGGATAGGAAAGATAATGTGAGAGGAATAGCAAACTAATACTCCCATATCATTCAAGAGAATATTCACTATCCACCCCAATTTTCCTAATCTTTAACCTCTTCCACACACCCCCACTCCCACCCCCACACACATATCCACTGATTCATTGTCTGTTCCCTACAAATATGCCCAAATTTCCCTTTCCTTAAAAAGAATCTAAAAAGGTCTAACCAATCTCTCCATTTGGCCCTGCTTAGTCCTAGAGCTATTATCCCTACACATTTCTCCATGTTTCCTCTCTCTTTAACGGTCAGAATTTTATTAAAAGCTATCTACTATGAGAATGCACTTATTTCTTTTCTTAGTAGCTAGGAGGCACAGTGGATAAGATTTAAATCCAGTCTAACTGTGTGAACTTAGGCAAGTCACTTTTAATCTTGTTTGTTTTCTTTTCTATGAAAAAAGGAATAATAAGAACAGCTTCCTCCTAAGGTTGTTGTACAGATCAAATGAGATAATACTAATTTCTTGTTTATTTAATAATTAATTAAATATAATAACAAATTAAATTAATTATTATATTATTAATAATAAATTAATAATTGATAAAATTAAATGAAATAAAATTTAAAAATAATTAATTTCTTATTTAATACTCTTTCTTTCCTTCCTTCTTTCCTTCCTTCCTTCCTTCCTTCCTTTCTTCCTTCCTTCCTTCCTTCCTTCTTTCCTTCCTTCCTTCCTTCTTTTCATTTCTAGTATTTTCCCCCTAGTTGGTTGCAAGCAATTCAATATAGATTATACATGTGTAGTCATATATTATAAAAGAACACATAGACCAAAAAAATTTTAAAAGACCTCAAGAAAAATAAAGTAAAACCAGTATGCTTTAATCTGTATTCAGAAACCATCGGGTTTTTTTTTCTCTGAGGATGGATAGCATAAGTCCTTCAGAGTTGTCTTGGATCATTGTATTGCTGACAATAGTTATATCATTCATGGTTGATCATCTTATAGAATTGCTATTACGTTGTACATAATACATTTTGCTTTGCATCAACTCATGGAAATCTTTCCATGTTTTTCTGAGAGTATCCTACTCATTATTTCCCACAGCAAAATAGTATTCCATTCACATACCACAATTTAGTCAGCCATTTCCCAAATGATGGCTATCCCCTCAGTTTCCAATTCTCTGGCCTCAGAAAAGAGCTGCTATAAATATTTTTTTAACACATAATAGGTCTTTTCCCTTCAATTTTCCATCTCTTTTAGGATAAAGATCCAGCAATGGCACTACCAGGTCAAAGGACATGCATGGCTCTATGGCTCTTTGAAAACAGTTCCAAACTGCTCCACAGAATGGTTGAATCAGTTCATAAGTCTCTAATATTGCACATCATTTTTTGGAAAAGTACTTTTAACACAATGCCTGGCACAATAGATGGTTGTTTTCTTTCTTCTTTTCTTTGAAGATATTGGCATGTATAACTGTCGCCATCTCCTTTTATTTTTCTTTAAGAGATGACTATATGACATGGGAGAAGGAAAGTGTTGGGAAATGAAGGCGATTTAAAAATAAAATGTAACAATAAAAATGAAAAAATGAAAAAGAAAGTCTTCTCTTTGCCTCTTCTTTATCTCCTACTCTAATCTCAATCCTTTGCAATAAGGCTTTTATTCTCATTATTCCTAATTAGG
Source organism: Antechinus flavipes (assembly GCF_016432865.1). Taxonomy (NCBI): domain Eukaryota; kingdom Metazoa; phylum Chordata; class Mammalia; order Dasyuromorphia; family Dasyuridae; genus Antechinus; species Antechinus flavipes. The sequence continues at coordinate 313,051,079 of NC_067401.1, forward strand.
TTAGAAATTACTAACCTTTCTTCAGTCTTCATCCTTCTAGTCTTATTTGCAGATTGACATTATTGACCACCTTCCCTCCTGGCTACTATTTCCTCCCTCTGCTCCTTAAATCAACTCCTGCCAGTTTCTCCTCATACTTCCTCATCACTCTGTGTTTTATTTTGTGGAATCATTCGAGCCCCAATTCTAATTGTGAGAATACTTGAGGCTCATTCTGGGCCCTCTTCTCTTTCTATATACTTCTTTGATGAACTTGTCAGTTTCCATAGATTTAAGTGGCCTAGTGGATAAAATACTAACCCTGGGGGGGAAAGACCTGAATTTAAATAGAGCATCATACATTTATTATTTGACTCTCAACAAATAACCTCTTTCTATCTCAGTTCCTCACCTATAAAATTAGGATAATAATAGCATCAATTTTACATGCCCATTATAAGGATCAGATGAAGTAACATCTGTAATTTGAAAACTTTAGAGCAGTATTTAAATTTATTTACTACTTTTATTGACTTCTCTAAAAAAGATGACTCCCAGTTTTTTTATATCTAGATCTTATTTTTTCTCCTAAACTTCATTTTAGCATCACTATCTGCCTGCTAAACCTCTCTATCCAGGTAGGTATTTTAAATGCAACATGTTGAAAACAGAACTCATGTCCCACCTTGAACTCTTCAACTAACTTGTCTATTGAAGGAGCTACCATCTTTGAAGTCATTCAAAATCGCAACCTTAGTCATCTCCAACACTTCATTCTCTCTCTCCTCTCATAGCCAATTGGTTGATATATACTATTAACTCTCTCTTTTTTCTCAATCATTACCTTTTTTAGTTTCTCATTGCCTCTTACTAAGACTCCTACTCTATCCCTTTAATTGGTCTTGTTTCTTTTAGCTAACTTTCTCTGCAATTAATCTTTCACATGGCTGCCAAAATAACCTTCCTAAAGTACAAATCTGGCATTGGCACCCATGTGCTGAAAAAACAGCATGGTACAATTTTTAAAAATGTAAAATTTAGAATTAAGACCTTAGTCCAATTCCCAACACACTGCCACTTAACTAATTCTGTGATCTTGGGCAAATCATTTCACCTCTGGGTTTCAGCTCTCTAATTTGTAAGTAGAACAGATTGGACTACATAATCTTCAAAGTCTTTTGAAGGTTCTTATGGTCTCTAAACTAGATTACAAAGTCCTTTGACATTTAAAATTCATCATAATCTATTTCTCTCTTATCTTTCCAGACCTATTCTCTATCACCTTCTCTCAAAAATCTATCCAACAGACCATCTTTTTATTTCCTTTCGATGACATTTCATTTCCTGCCTCAGTAACTGTGGTCTATGCCTGGAAAGCTTTCCTTTCTTGAAATTCCCCTAGCTTCTTAGATACTCAGCTCAAGTTCCATTTTTTACCAAGGCTTTCCTGGATTCATCCTTACTTATTAGTGTTCTCTTTCCACCTCAAAATATAAAATATATGCAATGAAGTTTATTTATGTATCCTTGAAATCTCTATTATAGAATGCAAACTTATGGAGAAAAAGAATTAGTATTAGTTCAATTTTTGGACTTTGTACACATAGCATCCAGCCCAATACCTTGTACCAAGTAGAAGACTTAACAAGTAGAATTGAATAAGTTACAGTCCCTGAGCAATTCTAAATTCTTTTTCCTATAAGATCAATGGGCTGAATGGCTAGGTAGCATTTTGGAATTAGATACCCCAATAAATTTGATTCAACTAAACACATTTCTATTTTTGAATGAGAACCAAGTATTCCTTGTTTACATTTCTTTTAGGTACTAATCAATGGATTAATTATTAAAGATCTGTCCCATCCCCATACTAGGGGCAGCTAAATGGTGGATAGAGCACCAAGCAGGAGTCAGAAAGTCCTGAGTTCAAATGTGGCCTCAGATCTTACTAGTTGTGTGACCCTGGGCAAGTCACTTAATCCTATTAGCCTCAGTTCCTCATCTTTCAAATGAAGTGCAGAAGTAAATATCAAACCACTTCAGTATCTTTGTCAAGAAAATCCCAAATGGGAGTTGGACAAGACTGAAATGACTAAACAACACCTCCATTCTAGACTGAGCTCTGAGTGCAAGCATTTAGCAGTGTTCTGTACACACTAGATATGAATAAATGTTTGTTGAACAAAAAACAAAACAAAAAAACCCAAGTTAAGCCATCTAAAATATTATCTTTAAAAAAATGTTATTTCTCACTTCAACTAATTCAACTAATATGTCTAAACAGGACCACCATGATATCATAATTTCTCCTTTCCTCTACCAAGTCTCTCTATGGTTGTGCTTAAAATATCAATGAAAATGACTGAGCAAATTAACTTTAATCCTCTTTTAGTATTGGGGTCTTCCATGGCTCCATTCTTTCTTCTCTTATTAAATGTCAATTTCAATAGCCTTTTGATAGGATTACCTCTAATACTTACAAATAAATAGGAATAAGGACAAAAAAATTGAAAAAGGTGGTTGGGCCTCAGGCTCAATATTTGAGGAAAAAATTGGTGAGGTGTAGTAGTTCAGGAAGAAGAAAGCACAACAATTGATTTTTATCTCTACTAGATATAGATTTGAAGGATATTTTTACATGCCTTAGTTTTTAAACACCTTAATAGAATACTAAATAATGACAGTTTCGTTGAAGGCAGTTGAGTTGAAACTTGCATTTATCAACCTCTTAATAAGTGAACTCCTCCACATTTTGGGATATTATTCTTGTTAAGCCTCTTGACAAATCTCTTATTTTGTATTTCATGTTGGTGATCGTCAGGAAGATTTACTTGCACAATATGGTTTCGTGTAGTTTTGAGAGCTTGATGGATATTTGGTTCAATGAATGTATGTCAACATAATTACTGCTGAGGCACTTCTTTAAAAGCCTGGAGAAAAAACTATGAAACTTCATAAAGAGTATCCCTCTTAGATTTTTGGCTTCTGAAACCCCAAATCTAAGCTTTACTTGTAAAAGTATAACTATCCTTTTAATTCCTAAAGAATAAAAAACATGCAGACACAAAACTATAACAAAAATGCTATCCTTTATAAACAGCACTATATTAGAAAATTTCTTTGTTTTGCTTAAAAGTGTGAAGGTTACTCTATTAACTGCCAAAACATTTGTTTCTTCAGCCTGAACTATTTCTCTCTTGTTAATTTTTTTTTTGACTAAATTGTTTTCTGACAAAACTTGGCTGCAGAATGTTACAAGTAACAATTGACAGAAAGAAAATAAACATGCCCATAAAATCCACTGCTGTAAGAAAGGGGAAAGAAACAAAAGCTTGAACAAAACATAGGTTTTAAATTGTTTTAAAAACACCTTAAACAAATGCCTATTTTTCTCTGCAAAGGAAAGAGGAAGAGCCACAGAAAAACAACTGTGTAAGGCAAAGGGAGAAAAAATCAGAAGGAAGGAAGATCATGTTAGTCTTATAGCCATTTTATAAAAGGTACATGTACATTTGAACTGGTCACAAAAAATTGAAAAAGAATCTCAAGATTTAAGTCATTTTCTCCCCACCTTGACATCAAATCCTATGAGGCTCCAATGGAGGAGAAACTAAGAAAAGATATCCAATCTAAATATATTTGAGTATTACAATCACAGCAGACAGACAGACAGCAGATGACTGGTAATTGTAACAAAAGTCACAGATAGCTAACATTATTCTGATCAAATTTACCATGAGAGACAATCTCATTTCTCTCAATCTGCCAGTTTCCTTAACCAATGTAGGATATTTTATCTCTACCACATGAGTTTTAAAAAAAAAAATCACATTCCATTGCTGAATAAATCAAGGAATCCAACCTGAATTTCAGTGTGGTTGACGGCATAAAATTGTCACATTTTTTTTTCCCTTAAAACTTGCCATTAGATGAAATTTGCCAATATTGTATAAAAGTTCTAGATAAACAATCTGGATAAACAACATCTCACCAATGCAGGAGTCTTAAACATCTTCCATTTAAATTTTAGTATAAATTCCAGTCAAGGTGAGTCAATGTCTCCTTCACAATGGCTACAATTGTGCAAATTATTCAGGATAAAGTAAGATAATTACATTTATTATTTTATACAGTATATCTTACAACTTTTTACCTCTTCAAAAAAGATGCAACATAACATCTTTTAGCTATAATCAGTTGTTTCACTTTATTTGACATTGTGTTTGAATGTCAGACTGAAGTATTTCTGAAGACTGAAATATTTAATTCCTTAATATTAAAGTACTTATATTGAATATTAAATATATTTCTGATTATTTATTTTTCAAGTCTAGCCTTAATTATAACCCATAGATTTTTTAAAATTAAATTTTATTTTCAAATGAAGATTTACCTTTTATCCCTCCTGCTTCCTCCATCCCTTTGAGAAAGTATGAAAATAAAATCCATGTTACAGACATGTATAGACATACTGGACATATATATATATTTTTAAAGTCTCAATCTGTATTTTGAGCTGAGAGCTGTATAACCACTCTCTATCAGAAGCTAGGTTTCATCATGAGTCCTCTAGAATTTTGTTTGATCATTGTATTGATCAGAATGGCTATCTTTCAAAGTTATTTTTACAGTATTGTTGTCATATAAAAAGTTTTGCTGTTTTGTATAAATAATGTAATTTGAATAATAGATAATAGTATATTATATAAGTTGAGTAAATAGTTTCTAATATTCTACTTGCTTCATTCTATATCAGTTGATATAAGCCTTCTCAGTTTTCTATGAAATTACTCTTTTCATCATTTATTAAAGCACAATAATATTTCATCATATTCATATATCCTACCCTTGTTCAACTAGTCCCCAGTTGATAGGCATCTTTTTTTTTTGAACCTTTTTGTGTCACCAAAATAAAAGACTGCTATAAATATTTTTTGTATAAATAATTCTTTTTTTTTTCTCTTCCTTTGATCATACTTGGAGCATAAACCTAGTAGTGGTAGTCCTGGGTCAAAGGGTATACATAGTTGAATATTTTGGGGTATATATTTCCATATTGATTTGGCTAGATCAGTCCATAGTTCTATCAATTATGCAATGTGCCTATTTTTTCTACAGCTTCTTCAGCATTTGTCACTTTTTCTTTCTTTCTTTTTCTTTTTTTTTTTTTTTGTCAATCTCATGGGTATGAAGAAGAATGTAAGAGTTGCTTTTATTTGCTTTTCTCTATTAACAATTTAGAGCATTTTTTCACATGGTTTTCAATAGCTTGGGCTGCTAGGTGGCAAAATGGATATAGTGCCAGGCCTGGAACCAGAAAGATCATCTTCCTGAGTTCAAATCTGGCTTGACACTTACCAACTGTATAATCCTGGGTAAGTCACTTAACCCTGTTTGCCTCAGTTTTCTCATTTATCAAATGAATCAGAGAATGAAATGGCAAACCACTACAGTATCTTTGCCCAAAAAAAACCCTCAATTGGGGTCAAAAAGAGTTGGAAACAATTTTAAAAACAACTGATTAATAGCTTGGATTTTTTTTTTCTTTGAAAACTGCCTGTTTATTTCCTTTGGCCTAGTCACTTAGGGAATTAATCAATAAGCTTATGGTAGGGTTTAAATCTGGTCATTGATAGGACTTTGAAGCATTTTTATCTCTATCTCTTAGCTAAATTTCTTAACTTTTTTTGTGACATGTAGTATGGTGCAATGTCATGATGTAGCTTCAATCTCTTTTTGGGAAATTTTGTAATTCTAAAACAATTTTGTTTCTCAGTGTGCCAATATATTTATCAGAGTCCATCACTTCCTCAATGAGAATAGAATTTCCAAGCCCATTGATTTCTTTTTCTTTTTCTTTTTTTTTTTCTTTTTTTTTTTTTCTTTTTTTTTTTTTTTTTTTTTGGCCCATTGACATTTAAGAAGCCACAAGACTTTTTCTGGTTAATTTATTGTCTGATAAAGATTCTTCTTCTTCTTTCTCTCTTCTGCTTCTTTCTTTCTCTCTTCTGCTTCTTCTCTCTTCTGCTTCTTCTTCTCTCTTCTGCTTCTTCTTCTTCTCTCTTCTGCTTCTTCTTCTCTCTTCTGCTTCTGCTTCTTCTCTCTTCTGCTTCTTCCTCTCTCTTCTGCTTCTTCCTCTCTCTTCTGCTTCTTCTTCCTCTCTTCTTCTTTTTCTCTTCTTCTTCTTCTTTTTCTCTTCTTCTTTTCTACTTCCTTTCTTCTTCTTTTCTTCTTCTTCCTCTCTTCTTCTTCCTTCTTCCTCTCTTCTTCTTTTCTTCTTCTTCCTCTCTTCTTCTTATTCTTCCTCTTCCTCTTCTTCTTCCTCTTCCTCCTCTTCTTATTCTTCTTCCTCTTCCTCCTCTTCTTCTTCCTTTATTCTTCTTCTTCTTCTTCTTCCTCCTCTTCTTTTCTTCTTCTTCCTCTTCCTCCTCCTCCTCCTCTTCTTCTTATTCTTCCTCTGTTTTTCTTCTTCTTCTTCCTCTCTTCTTCTTCTTCTTCTTCTTCTTCTTCCTCTCTTCTTCTTCTTCTTTTCTTCTTCTTCCTCTTCTTCTTCCTCTCTTCCTCTCTTCTTCTTCTTCCTCTCTTCTTCTTCTTCTTCTTCTCCCTCTCTTCTTCTTCCTCCTCCTCTTCTTCTTCCTCTCTTCCTCTCTCTTCTTCTTCCTCTCTTCTTCTTCTTCTTCTTCTTCTTCTCTCTCTTCTTCTTCCTCCTCCTCTTCTTCTTCCTCTCTTCCTCTCTTCTTCCTCTTCCTCTCTTCTTCTTCTCTTCTTCTTCTTCTTCTTCTTTTCTTCTTCTTCTTCCCCTCTTCTTCTTCCTCTTCCTCCTCCTCCTCCTCCTCTTCTTCTTCTTCTTCTTCTTCCTCTCTTCTTCTTCTTCTTCCTCTCTTCTTCTTCTTCTTCCTCTCTTCTTCTTCTTCTCCTCTCTTCTTCCTCTTCCTCTCTTCTTCTTCTTCTCTTCTTCTTCTTCTTCCTTTATTCTTCTTCTTCTTCTTCCTTCTTCTTCTTCTTCTTCTTCCTTCTTCTTCTTCTTCTTTTTCCTTTCTTCTTCTTCTTCTTCCTTCTTCTTCTTCTTCTTCTTCTTCTTCTTCTTCTTCTTCCTTCCTTCTTCTTCTTCTTCTTCTTCTCTTCTTCTTCTTCTTCTTCTTCTTCTTTTCTTCTTCTCTTCTTCTCTTCTTCTTCTTCTTCTTCTTCTTCCTTCTTCTTCTTCTTCTTCTTCTTTCTTCTTCTTCTTCTTCTTCTTCTTCTTCTTCTTCTTCTTCTTCTTCTTCTTCTTCTTCTCTCTTTCTCCTCCTCCTTCTGTTTTCCTCCTCTTCCTCTTTCTCTTCTCTTCTTTCTTCTTTTTCTTGTTCTTGATTTTTTCATCATTCTTCTAACATGAATTGCACTACAGGAGGATTAATATCAGATCATGTGGACTTAAATAGTCATTGAAATAGTTAACTCTCACAAATCAATAGCTAGTATAAAGGCAATTAAATAATACAATTGGTCAAGTACTGAACCTGGAGTCAGGAAAAGCTGAGTTCAAATTCAAGCTTACTACCTGAGCAAATCACTTAACATGTCTGCCTCATTTTTTTTAAACCTGTGAAATGGGTATAATAATAGCATTTAACTTATGAGGTTATTGTGAGGATAAAACGAGATTAGTAGAGTTCTTTGCAAACAAATCTCTAAGTGCTAGCTATTATCATTGTTATTGCTTTTTTATTATTATCATATACTATTCAAGAGCTATAACTGACACATTTTTTTGGAGTAATATCCATTCTCAAAAAACTATAGACTTAGAAACACAACAAAATAGAGCAATGGGACATTTGCATATGGCACAAAATCATCTAACAAACAACTAACTAAAGTTGGGGAAGTTAGCTCAGTCCAGTTTCATCTGACCAAAACTAAAGTTTTTTTAAGTTAACCTAGAATTAGAGATGTACACAGTAATGACCATTGTTTTGTTGCTGGATTTTTTTCCCCTGGCATATAGTAAATACTATATAAATATTAGTTTTCTCATTATTGATTGTCTCCTGGATTTATTACTTTGCATACTTTTTTTTTTCTCAATGCCTACAATATATTTCTTCCTTCTCTCTGCCTCCTGGAATTTCTACCTTTATTCAAGATTCATCTTCAAGCAGACTCTCTCAATTTTTTTAGTTTGAATTGCCCCTTTCCCACCAGAAATGACTTTATATTTCTTTTCTTTTCTTTTTCTTTTACCTGAGGCAATTGGGGTTAAGTGACTTCCCCAGGGTCACACAGCTTGGAAGTATTAAGTGTCTGAGACTATTTTTGAACTCATATCCTCCTGACTTCAGAGTTAGTGCTCTATCCACTGCACCAACTACCTGTATTTATTTTCTAGATTTTTTGTGTTTACCTGTATGTGGACATATTTGCCTAAGAGAATGAATATTGCTTTCATTTTTGTCTTTCTATCCCTAAGATCTGGCACAGCGCTTGACAGATAACAAGCATTTAATAAGTATATATTGAATTGATTCCTTTGATAGATGATAAGTCCAAAGTATTTGTCCTTCATGTACAAGGATAATTTACATTCTCAACAAGGCATGCATGCAGTATAAAGTGATGACTGCAGTAATGGCAGCCATGAATCACTTTCTACTATTTTCTGGACCCTCAAAAGCATATTGGCATAGTAGTTTTACTAGCTATTTGTTTCAATATAAGGCAAGTTATTTTTTCTTCTCAGAGTCCTGGTTTCTTATCTATAAAAAAGGAAATAATATTAACATTCTTATTTTTAAAATTTTCAAGTGATATATAAATATGGACTGGTCCTATTATTATTAACAAATTAATTTTTGAGGTATTTAATTCTTTATTTTGTGTCAAGCACTGTGCTAAATGATGGTGACACATTAAGAAAAATTGTCAACTAATCAGGTCAGCAAATAGCATGTAACGCACTGTGCTTAAAGTGCTAAGGTTAAAAAGAGAAGCAAAAAGTAGTCTCTGCTTTCAAGAAACTCATAGTCTAATGGGAGAGGCTATATATAAACAACTATGTACAAGCAAGACATATACAGGATACACTTTTGATAAATCAGAGGGAAGGTACCAAGATTAAGGAGGAAAATCTTCTTGGAGAAGATAAGTTTTTTGCTGAGACTTGGACAGAATCAGTAATCCAAAAAAAGACAATCTATCCCTGCCTAAAGAGCATAAATTCTACTTTATGGGGATTCTACATAGGGTAGTGGTAGAGATGAGCCATGCTGAAGATAGAGAACACTGAAAAAGAAAGTTCAGCTATGAAGAAGATAAAAAGGCCCAAGTGTATATTAGTGGGTCACATGATAATGCTTACGAATCTCCAGAGTTAGGAACAAGTCTGCAGCAGTTGGGGAGATAATCAGTAATAATATTAGCTATTATTTATTTGGGCTTTAAAGGTTTACATCATAATTTATATACATGTTGCTAAACATGATAATAGTAGTAGTAAGATGATTAGGCAGCAGTGACTTTTGTTCTCTTTGGGAATTTGCAACAGAGAACTTCTGCACCTAAAAAAAAAAATCAGATATTCTGTACAAGGCTATTATATGGGACATTTGTCCATATAATATGACATCCTGAAGCAAACACTCAAAATAGAATGTCTACTTATTTTTCATTAATAGTATATTTAATTAGTTGACCAATAGTCTACAGACAAAAATTGACTAATATAAAGAGAAGTAATTTAATAGTGTTCAGTGTTTTATAAAACACACCCAATTTAAAAACCAGAATATTAAAGAAGAAAAAGAAATGGGTACATTAATGTCTGTTGGAAGAACTATATTAAGGAGATTAAATATCTATTTCATTCCCTGCTTAAACCTCTAATTTAAATATCCACACTGCAAGATATACAGTAAATAGAATTCTGTCTTGTTCCGCTTTCCTGTAGAATATCCTCTAAATGAAGAATTCTCTTAGACTGATATAAGTCCAAATTCATTTTAGCCCCCAAAACTGGAGCAAAGGATTGTGGGCAGAAATAGGCTAGAATTGATCAATTGTTAAAATCTCAGAGTGAGCATTTCATACTTTGGAAATGAGCAAATGTAACAATCAGGGCTTTATGGTTTTGCTGATTGTCTAGACTTAAGAAAGTGATGGAAAAATGTTATTATACAAATTAAACCTTTTCAGGGAGCTGCTTATTAAATATTTTACCAGCAAATGTGTAGATCTGAGCCACCTCAGTTCTGGAAGACTCCTCAGTTCTGGAAGACTCCTAAATCTATATTACTTCCAGCACTAATCCACCTAATCCCGAATTTTCTTCCAGAGCAAGAATATTAGAGACAGAATGAGCCAAGGCTTGATGAGTTGTCAAAGATTCTTGGAGTACCTATCCTTCATTCCTGACCTCAATACAATTTTGTATTCTGAGGGTTTGGAACTGGCTCGTTTAATTCCAACACTGGTAGAATTAGACTTATTTATATTGACTTCCCATGACCTTAGATCTATATTTGGTGGGGACCCCAAAGGCCATCTAACTATTCCATTGTTTTATTGGGAAGGGGGGAACTGAGGGCTAGAGAAGCTAAGTGTTTTACCCAAAGTCACACAGGTAGGGATTTGAATCCCATTAGAGATTTGAATTGAATCCAGAGGCAGGGTCCTTTCCATTCTAATATATTACATGCAAAAAGTAGTGTTCTACAAAAGAACTTTCAGGACTTCCTGGCAGATATTTTCATCTGAGATAAATCCTAATTCATGAGGTCATAGTCATTTTTTTTTAAACAATAGCTTTTTATTTTTCAAAATACATGCAAAGATAGTTTTCAATATTCACTCTTGCAAAATCTTGTGTTCCAAGTTTTTCTCTTTCTCTCCCTACCTCCCCCATCCTCTAAGCAACAAGTAATCAAATATAGGTTAAACACATGCAATTAAGTTATTTTCTTATAGAATATGAGATTCAGCATCGAGTAATGTTGGGGAGATCATAAATATGTCAGTTTTTAGGTCTGAAAGGTCTTTGTTAAAAAAAAAAACTTTCAAATTCTTTTCATGATATTCATTTGTAAATCAAGATATCATCTACTTGGTATTATTGGTCCTCTTTGAGAAAGAAGGACTACCATCACCAACAGATCATATTTGAGGAAGAAGATGCTTCCAAGAATTGAGGGAAGAAATCAAGCATGGTACCTTGAAATCAGAGTACATGAGTATCTTATTGTAAAATAATTTAATCAATCTAAATATCAAAATACTAGCTAAATATATATCTACTAAAGTGCAGAATATTTTTAGGATGGGGCTCTTCATCTTGGTTCTGTGAACTTGTTTAAATTATACATATATACATACATACATAGAGCACCAGCCCTGCAGCTGAAGGATCTGAGTTTAAATATGGCCTCAGACACAACACTTTTTGGCTGTGCAACACTTGGGGAAGTCATTTAATCCCAATTGCTTTGCAAAAAGCAGAAAAAAATACATACACATATATAACATATAAAATGTTATTTCAATATAATTGTTTCCCTTTGTAATCATGTGTTTTATTTTCTGTTTTAAAAAACATTATAAAAAGGTTCCATGGGCTTTCTAGATTGTCAAAAGTGGTCTGTGACACAAAAAAGTTAAGAAGCTCTGCTCTACAATTTGGGACTATGCTCAAAAAGTTATCAAACTGTGCATACCCTTTGATCCAGCAGTGTTTCTACTGGGCTTATACCCCAAAGAGATACTAAAGAAGGGAAAGGGACTTGTATGTGCCAAAATGTTTGTGGCAGCCCTGTTTGTTGTGGCTAGAAACTGGAAATTGAATCAATTTGGAAAATTGTGGAGTAAATTGTGGTTTTTGAATGTTATGGAATATTATTGTTCTGTAAGAAACGACCAGCAGGATGAATACAGAGAGGACTGGCGAGACTTACAAGAACTGATGCTAAGTGAAATGAGCAGAATCAGGAGATCATTATATACCTCAACAACGATACTGTTTGAGTATGTATTCTGATGGAAGTGGATCTCTTCGATAAAGAGAGCTAATTCAGTTTCAATTGATCAAGGATAGACAGAACCAGCTACACCCAAAGAACTCTGGAAATGAATATAAACTGCTTGCATTTTTGTTTTTCTTCCCGGGTTATCTATACCTTCTGAATCCAATTCTCCCTGTGCAACAAGAGAACTGTTCGTTCTGCACACATATATTGTATCTAGGATATACTGTAACCTATTTAACATGTAAAGGACTGCTTGCCATCTAGGGGAGAGGGTGGAGGGAGAGAGGGGAAAAATCAGAACAGAAGTGAGTGCAAGGGATAATGCTGTAAAAAATTACACTGGCATGGGTTATGTCAATAAAAAGTTTAAAAAAAATAAAAAGAAGCTCTGTTCTAGAGGAAGTTACTTTGTTAATTATTCAGAATTATATCAATAAAGAAGAAATATTTTCTAACCTAACCATGGTTAAAAAAGACAAGCATGTCAGTTCTAAGGTCTGAAAAATCTTTATTTAAAAAAAAAAAAACTTTTCAAATTTTTTTCATGATATTCATTCACAAATCAAGATATCTTCTCCCAGATGTCATTGGTGTTCTTTGAAAAATAAAGACACACAGCAACAACAGATCAGTATATTAAAAATCTACATATTTATAGATATGGGGGCCTATGAGTATATAATTTTGCATATGCTGTCATAATGGTTGATGAGCACATCATTTTTATTTATTGGGGGAACACATCAACTTTGCAGAATTATTTTTTCCCTTAAAACTTTTTTTTGTTGTTGTTAGGAGGGTTTACTCATAAGTAGTAGAAGAAGAAGAATATATCTGAAATGAAGGCACTGTAACAAGCAATATTATTTTCTTCTTTTTAAAAAATAACTTTATTCAGTATTTTATTTTCCTCCAGTTACATGTAAAAACAATTTTAGCCTTCGTTTTTAAAACTTTGAATTCTTTCTCTTCCTCCTTTCTCATCCCTCCCCAAGGAGAATGCAAACAATTCAATATAAGTTACTCATATGTAGTCATGCAAATCATTTCCATAATAATAATGTTGTAAAAGAAAACATAAATTTCACACACACACACACACACACACACACACACACACACCAAAAAAAAAAAAAGCCTCAAGAAAAATAAAGTAAAAAGTAAGCTTGCTTCAGTCTGCATTCAGATACTATCAGTTCTTTTTCTAGGTATGGCTAGCATTTCTTTTAATCCTTCAGAAAGTCAGAAAGTCCTTCAGAAATGTCTTAAGTCACTTTCTAGCTCAGGATAGTTATACCATTTACAACTGATTGTTTTTACAATACTGCTGCTATTTTGTACATAGTACATTTTACTTCATATCAGCTAATGGAAGTTTTTTCTTTCCAAAATTTTCTGAGGACATACATCATTGTAATTCCATTATAATCACAATCCACATTTTTTTTTCAATTATTCCCCAGTTGTAGGACATCCCATCAATTTTTAATTCTGTGCCCCCAAAAAGAGCTGCTATAAAATATTAATTTTAAAAAACAAATAAATGTGAAAGAAAAAAGAGACAAGAGACACAAAAAAAGGGCAATTCTGGACCAACTAAATGAGCCATTTAGAATAAAAGTTATTTTACATATACTGATATAGTTATACATAACTGACTATATATATATTAGTTTGGCTTTCAATGTAGACAAATTCCATTCAGAAATTAATATTCTACTTGATTTTTATCTCATTACCAAGAATAGGATATGGCAAGAAAAGTTGAAAAGCTGTAAGTTTTAGGAATATTCAGATTAAATTTAGCATTGAAAGACAAATTAAGATGAATACATGATAGCTAGGATTTAAACATTTCTTTGATCTTTGCAAAGCCCTTTATAAATATTGTTTCATTTTATCCTCACATCAACCCCAAAAAGTAGATGTATCAATATTTTCATTTTATAGATTAAGAAACTGAGGTAGACAGAGGTCACACAACTAGGTCTCACAAACATCTGAGGCAGACGCAGGTCTTCCTCACTCCTAGTCTAATACTTTATTTGGAATGAAATGGAATTTTATATAGAGGGGACAGCAGTCTAATTCCACTTTCCACCTCCAACACTCAGCAATGGGATCATATGGCCAAGGAATGAGAGACTGACCCTATCATAGTTTGTATCTATCTAATTTGAAAAAAGAAGGGGGGACAGAATATTACATAAGGGATAAAGTAATTAATTCATGGATCTGGTTTCAATTCTGCCTTCAAAGGTTTACTAGAAATATGACAAGTCATATAATCTTTGAGCTTGTTTCCTCATTGGATAGGGAGAGGATATGGTATTACTAGATGGCCTCTACTGTACATCTAGCTTTAAATTTAGAATATTATTGTGATCATATGATTAGGGGTCAGAAAATGTATCTCAAAGTATAATTATGACACTCATTAGCATTATGATCAAAATATGGTGTGGTATGAATTTAGTGAAAATTAATAGTGGATTTGTATAATCAGAGGGGATCCCAGTTAAGTTTGTTAATTGTGTGACCTTAGGCAGGTCATTTGGGGTCTCCAATTTCTTATCTAGAAAAAGAAGGCACTTAACTAGCTAATCTTTATTGGATCATTTGAACTTCAATATTCCAAGACTCCTTGATTGAGTGATTTCAGAGATGCTCATTAGAAAATAAGACAATTCTTTATCTCTTTCACTATAAAACATTTTACAAAGGAATAGAGAATTATTAAGGACTGTTCTTTTCCTGTTTTTCAGAGTGAGTAGAATCTCAATCTCACAGAAGTTATTTCTTATGTTAATTCTCAATAAAAGAGGCCATATATAGAATAAATAAACCTGTTCTCTGCTAAATAGGTCAGGCACATAAGAGGCCATAACAAAGACAATGGAAGTTCTTGACTCAGCTTTTGTTCTGCAGCAGGTCAACTAAGAGACTTGGGGCCAATAAAATATATATACTATCAAAGTAAAGAAGTAATAAAATGTTTCCTAAAGAGTCTTCCAGAACAATGACTAAGGATGATTAGGGTCTAGGTAATAAAACACAGAAAGCCTCTAAACACAGAAAGCTTTCTAAATAAAGTTAGGTTTTCTTATTAATTAATTCATTTATTTGCTATGTGAAACAATACTAATAATTGGCTCAAAATTTTTAAATTGGATTGAGTGTTTCAAAGGTGAGGAATTTCTATAAAAGATCCTCAGGTTTGTTTTTTCTTCCCTTTACTGTCTTGCATTGCAATGTCTGAGATGAATAATTAATAATACTCAAAGCATTGCTAGTAGTAGTGGTAGTAGTAGTAGTAGTAGTAGTAGTAGTAGTAGTAGTAGTAGTAGTAGTAGTAGTAGTAGAAAAAGAAGAAGAAAAAGAAAAAGAATTTAGTATTACTGATATAACACTGGTTTGAAAAGCTCTTTTATTTATTATATTTAATTTTATTTTTATTATATTTATTATATCACTTTGTCCTACAACAAAGATACTATTGTTATCTATATTTTTTACAGATGAGGAAGTTGAGGCAAACAGAAATTAATGACTTGTCCAAGTTACACAACTAATAAGTGTCTGAATCAGGATTGATTTAAACTCAGCTCTTTCTGACTCCTGGTCCACTGATCCACCTAGCTTCTGTTAGCTAACCAAGATTACTTCCAGTCCTTTTAATTAGGCACATTCAAAGACTGGTGAAACTTTTATCAATTCTATTTATATATCTATCTGTAAATATATTTATCAAATGATTTAGTTTCATTATTATAATTATAAATGCCAAACTGTGCTATGTCAGGAACAAGTTAATGAAGTTGGGAACCTCTAGCAAGTTTGTTTTATAACTTCTATTCAAATTTTGCTTATAGAGATTTTTGAAACTTATTCTAAAAACAACATGTGCCCAACAAGGGAACCTAGACACAAACCCAAAAATTTATTAGACAACTATTTAAAAATTTATTCTTTTTCCTTTTTGAAAGAATTTGTCTGGCTCAAATTCTGGTCGCTTACTATAATCATGCTAACATTTTAAAAAGTCAGATGTGGTGGGGGAAGGGTGGTGATGGATTTTTATCTTTTCTCCCTTAACAGTATTCTTATTTTATTTTAAAATTTAAATTAAAAAAAAAGCTGAACAGACTTCTTCTTTGTTATCTAAGTTTTGCCTTTCTGTCTGCAAAACTTAATTCAAAAGTTGTATCTATTGAATTTATCCTTAGATTTAGCACAGTGCTGTTCATGTAGGAGCTTCTATATAAAAACTTGTTTTCTTCCTTTCTCCTTATCTAGACTAGATAAGTTAGGGAAAAGTCTCATTTAATGTAATATAATATAAATGTAAAGTATAATAATGAATACATTTTCTTTCATTTACAATTTCTTCCAAATAATCATGACAGGTATATAGTAAAATTATTACTTTTAAAGGTATGGAAACTTGATCTTGGTTAAGTCATTTAAAGGAAAAAGAATAGCACCTACTTCACAAGGTGGTAATAAGGTAATAAGGAGCGAAATAATATATGCAAAATGTTTTTAAAAACGTTAATGGCTGCATTAATGTAAACTATTATTATTCTTAAATCTCTAAGGACATCAGTTTCCTTAAATATAAAATGAGTTTTAAGGTCTCATTCAACTCTAAATATGTGATTCTACTTTTCAGATAAGGAAATTGAGGCTTAGATAAGTTAAATGATTTGCCCACTGTTCCTAGCTTGTGATAGATTCAGAATTAAAATTCTTGTTTTCTGATTCTAAAAACAGTGATCTTTGAATAACACATGTCCTCTGCCCCTTCTTACCTCCAACTGGTTAAAACATTTTTGACATTTGGCACCATGTTTGGCAACATATTTTGGTTGGTAAAATATTAATCTAATACCATTTATTGAGGTGTCATTTTAAAAAAAGATATTTCAGTGGACCTCAAAAGATGACTAGCTTCATGAAGATAATATGCCTATATATTTTGAAATTGTATAGTGTTTTCAAGGATCCCAAGCTGTTCCCTGTAACAAAAGTGCAAACAAACCAATATTCTCCCAGTGAAGCTGCATACCTTTGAATTTTTGAACTCTATGATCTCCAAACAATTACAAATTACAAGATGAACTCTCCACCCACTCAATATGACTAATATAACACAATGGAAAGAGAAAATGGGGTCAAGAAAGCTATATGCATTAATAATCAAAGACCCCAAAAATAATTTAATGTTTAAAACACTAGGATTATAATAAAACACTCATATTTTTATACTGTTTGTATGAACTCCAAACACAATTCAAGACAAACCTATATTTAAAAATTTTGAAACCATATGTGTCATAGCCAGAATTTTCACTTGAAAGTATCCTTTTGAAATAGCTCCCCCGACCCCCATATGTCTCTGTTTCATTAAAAAAAACCTCACACTAAATTACTCAATATCTAAAGGAAAATGATAAGTGATTATTTTTGCCATTACCCTGTACAATCTCATACTTAGCATGGTATCTACCTCCTCCTGATAGCTCTTAAATAAGTAGTTTTGCTACATTCTTTTCCCATACATTTTAAAAGTGAAATTCATTGTAGG
This sequence comes from Antechinus flavipes, assembly GCF_016432865.1. Lineage (NCBI taxonomy): Eukaryota > Metazoa > Chordata > Mammalia > Dasyuromorphia > Dasyuridae > Antechinus > Antechinus flavipes. Next base: position 313,068,638 of record NC_067401.1, read on the forward strand.
AAGTCTGTCTGAAAATGGAACTTGATGTTCAATAACACAGGAATAGTTTTGCCTAAAACAATTAAGTGCTTTATGGAGGGGCAATAGCAGAAAGGAATTATGTCTAATTTCAACAGCTCCAAATTTTTTCCTTTCTTCTTCTTCTAAAGAAACAATTATTATCTCTAGCACAGATATTACCTGACTTTTCAGTCAGTTTTTAGTATCGGGAAGTCCTTCAGAAGCAGTTTTAACCCCCTGCCTGAAGGGATATGAGAAGGGAAAATATCTTTCCCTAAATAAACCAGAGATAACATCTTGCCCAAATAAAATAAATCATGTACAGAAAGGTCCTCTAAAGTTCCTGGCTCTCCTTGGAGAGCACATCTATAGCTTTAGAAGAATTTTTTTCCTTAGTCACTTGAGAAAACCTAGCTCAGTTGTCAGTTATCAGTTCTTGAGATAATAGACCTTTTCCCAGAGAAAATACAAGGATGCTTACTTTCTCTTACCTGAAGTGAAAGTAATGGACCAGCCTGGTTACTACTGTGACCATCTCTTCCAATTCCACAATAGGCAAGGAGTGTCAAAATCAGAAACAGAGAAGGAAGCAAAAATAATCCCACTTCCCCAAAGAATCCTTCCAAGGAAGTTCCTTTATTTTTCTCCTCTGCACCTCCTCTTCCCTCTAGACATAAGAGTTCAGTGGCTCTCCCTGCTCCATCTGTGTAGCAACCATAATCCTGTCACTTTTCTCCATCATTATGGCAGCCACCAGATCAGGACAAGGCTGGAAAGGGGACAGAGTCCATTGTAGGAGCCCTGAACAGGGGTTGGCTCTTGAGCTGTCTGTCTCTTCAGGCTGTTGCTATTGCTGCAGCAGCTGCTGCTGCATAGAGTGACACTGCTGCTGCTGCTGCTGGGATTTCACATTAGATTTCCAGGCTCAGATTTAGCACCAAAAGAGGCACTGGCAGGGTTTGGATTGCCTCACCTCTGTCCCCGCTGATGGAATACGGACAAGAGCTTCTCATTTGTGAATAAACCTGACCTGTTTACTGAGCATGCCCAGCTTCACAGCTGGGGACCTTGCTAAGGGTGGCTTCTCCTTAACCAGGTTTCAGTAAATAAGACAGGAAACAGGGTCAGGTGGGAGATACTCAGGGGAACTGGTTTAAAGAAGAGTTTATAGTTAAAAATGTGAAAGGACAAGCAAATGCTTAGCCTGGTGATTTGAACATAGCTGAGATTCAATAGAAATTTGTTGACTGATTGATTGAAAATTGGCTCTGAGAAAAACATTAATAGCATTTGTCAACCACTGTTAATCTCAATCAACAAGATAGGACTGAATGGATCTCCTGTGACTATCATAGAATCAGCAGATATATGTTTATTCATCTGTCAGCTGAGAAGCCAGTACTAAGACCAAGTAGGAATGAAAGGAGAGTTATTAAATTTGAAGACCCAGTCTCTTTACCCAAATATGTATCCTGTGCTATAAAAATCAGCTTTCATTTGTTTTATTTAAATGGATATCACACAGGTGTCCCATATATAGGAATTCTTATTATGTTAAGGGGCATGAGTTCCACAAATTACTGAAATAATTTATGGTGATTTAATGTCTGCCCTTCCCTCCAAGGTCCCCAATTCATTTTTTCCATTGTTTATCCTTATTTATTTTTAAGTTTCTCTATCCTCTGAGGGTTTTTTTCCACCAATCAAGAAATTTTTATTGATCATCACTGGGTTGGGGACTGTACTAGAAACAGAAGAAACACAAGGTCTTCAGAAAGTCTTTGTAAAATTTAAAAATTTTTAACAATATTGTCATGGTGGAAATTGAAAGTTGTATTTAGAGATCAAATTAAAATTCTTATTGATATTAGAGATTTAAACTCTATTAGCCACAGCACAGATTCATATATTTGTTTATTATTTAAATTATAGACCTTTTTCTTTGTTTCCATCTTTCCTGTCTCTTTTGTCTTTTTCCTTTCTTTTTTTCTCCCTCTCCCTGCTCTTCTCCATCCTCCTCTCTCTCTGTCTTTCTGTCTCTGTCTCTGTCTCTGTCTCTGTCTCTGTCTCTGTCTCTGTCTCTCTCTCTCTCTCTCTCTCTCTCTCTCTCTCTCTCTCTCTCACACACACACACACACACACACACACACTCACAGTCACAGGCACACTGATAGACACACATTTGTTTATAAAAATATTTATTTGACCTTTTTCTAAGCCCCATCTAGGCCCTTCTTTTTCTTGTGTTCTTTTCACATCTTCTACCACTATATATACTATGAACCAGTGACATTATCCTCCTTGTTGCTCTACAGGACAATCTTACAGGCATTTTTACATCTATGCCCATACCTGAAATTCTCCCTATGGCCATCTTTCACTTTTTCATGTCAGCTAAAATCCTACCTTCAATATCTTTACTGATTCTCCTTAAATCAGTGCCTTCACTATGTTGATTATCTCCAGTTTTTGCTCTTTGTACCTTGTTTGTATATGTTTAGGTATTTTTTTCAGTTATGTCAGATTCTTTGTTATCTTTTGGGGGATTTTTTAAATAGATGTACACATATATACAATAGTTTTACACATATGCATGGGTTCAATTCAGTTGTTTCTAATTTTAGTGATCCTGTTTAGGTTTTGTTTTGTTTTTGGCAAAGTCACTGGAGTGGTTTGTCTTTTCCTTCTCCAGTTCATTTTACAGATGGAAACTGAGGCTTATAGGGTAAGTAACTTCTCCAAAATCACACAGCTAGTAAGTGTCTAAAGTCAGATTTAAACTCAAGTCTTCTATCCAATGCACCATTTAATTTTTTGCATGTTGTATTCCCTGTTAGATTGGAGTTCCATGAGATCAGGGGCTGTTTTTGTCTTTCTTTGTATCCTCAGAGTTTAGCACAGTACCTGGAATATAATAGGCTCTTTATAAATGTTTATCATCTCATTTTCTGAAATCCCCAACTGTCTGCCTTCAACAACAGCTCTACCTGAATGTCCTCCATTAGTTCAATCTCAACAAGTCAAAGCTAAGTTTATTATCATTTGCCTTATACTTATTTTTCTTTCTGATTTCCCTATTTCTATAGATAGCACCACAGTTCATTTGGTATTTCTTTTGCAATTTTATTTTTGGTTTCCTCATCTGTTGTATCCAATCAGGTCCATTGATTCTATCTTCACATTTCTTAAATCTAGTCAACTCTATTTCTACTATCATCATTTTCTTGGTCCACATCACCCACTTGGATTCCTGCAATCACTTCTTCACAGGTCTTTCTACTTCTCTCTCCCTGCTCCAATCTATATTTTATTCCAGAATAATTCTTCTAATGAAGAAATCTGGTCACACTTCTCTGTTCAAAACCTTCTTAGTAAATTCAGCCTCTTTTGTCCAACATTTAAGACTTCTTACCAGCTAGCTGAATTCTACTTTGGAATATGCTTTTTTCTTTCATATACTCAAAATCACTGCTAAACTGAACAATTCCCAGTCTCCTCAACATGCACTGGGATGTCACCTTGCCATACTGTTGCTCATACTGTTCCTTATGTCCTTCTTCCCCTTCTTTATCTGTTGAATTTTTCCTTTCAAGCCAAACTTAATGCCTTTTCTTAGATATATTTCCTGATCCTTGGAAATTATTTTTTTTAAGTAGATTGGCTTTTTTGTTTTGAGTAACTTTTTAATGCCTATCTAATGTAATACTGTGCATTACAGTTACTTATACTGATATCTTATCCTTTTGGTAGATTTTAAGCTTCCAGAAATCAAGAGGAGATTTTTATCTAAATTTTTGTATCTAACTCCTGCTATGCTTAGTACTGTACTTGATCACAGTAGTAAGAACAGACATTTCAAGTTTGCTTTATATTGCTGTTGTAGGAGTAAAATCCTAACCCCCTATACCAAGTTAGGTGGCTGTTTAGTCATTTTTCAATCATGTCCAACTCTTCATGACCCCTTTTGGGATTTTCTTGGCAGAGATACTAGAATCCAAAAAAATACTGGAATTCCAACTCATTTTACAGATAAGGAAACTGAGACACATAGGCTTATGTGAATTGCTCAGGGTAGTCGCAAAGCTAGTAAGTGTCTGAGGCAAAATTTGAACTCAGGAAGAGGAGTCTTCTCATTCCAAGACTAGTACTCTCTTTACTGTGTCACTTAGATGCAAATTTTCCCCTAAAAGATATTGTGATCCTTCTTGAGACTTGGCTTTGAGGACTAAAGACTCTGATCTTTGATATCACTTCCTTATTGTTGGAGTACAAAGTTGACTTGAGGAATTTCAGGAACTCTGAAGATTTGCTAATGAATCATAATGGCAACTCAAGCAAGGGGGCTTTGCTCACTTAAGTCAATTTCAGGGTCTTCCATGATTATCCTCATTGAATCCCTTATCTTTTTTTAAAATAGCTTTTTATTTACAAGATATAGCATAAGTAATTTTTCAGCATTGACAGTTGCAAATCCTTTTGTTCCAACTTTTTCCCTCTTTCCCCCAACCTCTTCCCCCAGATGACAGGTTGACCAATACATGTTAAATATGTTAACGTATAAGTTAAATATAATATATGTATACATGTCTAAACAGTTATTTTGCTGTACAAAAAGAGTCCGACTTTGAAATAGTATACAATTAGCCTGTGAAGGAAATCAAAAATGCAGGCAGACAAAAATAGAGGGATTGGGAATTCTATGTAGTGGTTCATAGTCATCTCCTAGAGTTTTTTCCCTGGGTATAGCTGGTTCAGTTCATTACTGCTCTGTTGGAACTGATTTGGTTCATAGCATTGTTGAAGAGGGCCACATCCATCAGAATTGATCATCATATAATATTGTTGTTGAAGTATATAATGATCTTTTGGTCCTGCTCATTTCACTCATCATCAGTTCATGTAAGTCTCTCCAGGCCTTTCTGAAATCATCCTGCTGGTCATTTCTTACAGAACAATAATATTCATAATATTCATATACCACAATGTATTCAGCCATTCACCAATTGATGGGCATCCCCTCAGTTTCCAGTTTCTGGCCACAACAAAGAGGGCTGCCACAAACATTCGATGCAAAAAGTTTAAATAAAATATTGGCAAAGAGATTGCAGCAATATATTACAAGGGGCATACATTATGACTAGGAATGCAGTGCTGGTTCAATATTAGGAAAACTATTAGCATAACTGACCATATCAATAAAAAACAAGAGAAATAATATGATTATCTCAATAGATGTAGAAAAAGCTTTTGACAAAATATGGCACCCATTCCTGTTAAAAGAACTAGAGAACATAGGAATAAATGGAGCTTACCTTAAAATTATTAATAATATGTATCCAAAATTATCAGTAAGCATTATAAGTAACAGGGATACGTTAGAAATTTTCTCAATACAATCAACAGTGAAACAAGGATGCCCACTATCACTTCTATTATTTAATATTGAGCTAAAAATGTTAGTTATAGCAATAAAAAAGGAAATAGAAATTAAAGGAAGTAAAATAGACAATGAGGAAGCAAAACTATCAATTTGCAGATAATAGGATGGAATACATAGAGAACACTGGAATATCAACCAAAACTCTACTTGAAATTATTACCTTCAGCAAAGTTGCAGGATTCAAAAGAAACTCAAAAAATCACCAATATTTCTATATAATACCAACCAAGTTTGGTTATAGGAGATAGAAAGAAAAACTACATTTATTATAACTGTAAACAATATAAAATACTTGGCAGTCTACCTGCCAAGACAAATTTAGAAACTATATAAACAGAATGATAAAACACTTTTCACACAAAGTCAGATCTAAGCAATTGGAAAAATATTAATTACTTATAATAAACCTAGCCAATATAATACAATAGCAATTCTACTTAAATTAACCTATTTATGCAATACCATACCAATCAAATAATCTAAAAAAAATTTATAGAGTTAGAAAAAAATAATAAAATTCATCTGGGAGAATAAAAACTCAAGGATATCAAGGGAATCAATTGGGTTGGGGAGGAAGAATGTGAAAGAAGTTTGGTCTAGCTGTACCACGTCTCAAACTGTATTATAAAGTTGTAATTATCAACACAATCTAGTACTGGCTAGGAAAGAGAATGATGGATCAGTAGAATAGATTAAATACAAATTACATTATATTAAATGATCTTAATTATCTACTATGTGATTAATCCAAAGATTCAAGCTCTTTGAATAGTCTTTTTTTGGGGAGAAAGGGGGAACTGCTGGGAAAACTGGAAAACAGTATAGCAGAAACTATGTATAGACCAAAATCTCACATCATATACTAAGAGAAGGTCAAAATGGGTACATAATTTATACAGAAAGGGTAACAACATAAACAAATTAAGAAAGACTGGAATAGTGTTCCTGTTAGATTTGTGGATAAGGAAAGAATTTGGGACCAAAGAAGATATAAAGAACATCACAAAATATAAAATTGGTAATTTTTATTATGTAAAATTAAAAAGGCCTTACACAAACAAAATCAATCCATCCAAAATTATAAGGAAAGCAGAAAATTGGAGGGGAAAATTGCAGCAAGTATCTCTGATAAAGCCTTCATTTATTAATTATACAGAAAACAGAGTTAAATTTATAAAAAAAATACAAGTCATTCCCCAGTGTATAAATGGTTAAAGGGTATGAACAGGCAATTTTCAAACAAAGAAATAAAATATCTATAGTCCTATGAAAAATGCTTTAAATCACTATTTATCAGAGAAATTCAAATTAAAATAACCCTGAAGTACCACCTCAAATCTATCAGAGTGACTAATATGACAAAAAAAGGAAAATGTTAGATGTTGGAGGACATGTGGGAAAACTGAGACACTAATGCACTGTTGTGAACTGACCCAACTATTCTGGAGATCCATTTGGAACTATGCCCAAAGGCTACAAAACTGCATATTCTTTGATCCACCAATATGACTGTTAGGTTTATATCCCAAAGAGAGACAAAAAAAATGGAAAAGTATTTAATTGCACCAGAATAGTTATAGCAATGAATTTTGTTGTGGCTAAGAACTGGAAATCAAAGGTATGCCCATCATTTGGGGAATGATTAAGCAAGTTATAGTATATCATACTATATTTTTTGCTGTAAGAAATGATAAGCAGGATCTTTTCAGAAAAACTTTGAAATATTTATTCATTTGAAATGATGCAGAATGAAATGAACAGAACATTGTACATAATAATGGCAATGTTCTTCATTGAAGAAGTATTGATTACTTAGCTAGTCTCAGCAATACAATGATCCAAAACAATCCCACGGGATTAATGATGAACAAATTATCTGCCTCCAAAGAAAGAGCTGATATTGATTGAATACAGACTGAAGTATGTTATTTTTCACTTTCTTCCTTTCATTTTTTCTTTTGAATTTCTTGTACAAAATGAAATATGGAAATGTATAATATGGAAACATTTTAATCGCACATGTATTATCTATAGCTGATAGCTAACTGTCTCAGAAGAAAGGAGAAAAATGAGTAAGGAATAGAATTTGGAACTCAAAATGTTAAATAAAAATTTTTAAAGAGAAAAAGAAGGAGGTTTGGTTCCATCTAATTCAATGCCTTACTTTAACATATGAGAAAACAAAGAATTAGAGAGATTATATAATTTAGGTAAGATTATTGAGTAATAACTGATATCTGTGGAACACTTCAAAAAATGTCATGAAAACATTTTCCCCCAGGATGCTTCCTTACCAGCATATCCCTGGCCTTAACCTACAAATGGTTCCATTTTCCTGATCAAAAAAATTGACATTCTTCTATCTAGAATCTTGTAATGAATATTATAATATTAAATTTAATAAGGATAAGTATAAAATCTTGCACTTGGGTAAAAAAAATAACTTCACAAGTATGTTATAGGAAGGCATTGCTAGACAACAGTTCTGAAAAACACCTGAGCACTTTACTGAACTGCGATCTCAATATGATGTTGGAATATAAAGTATCAGCCAAAAAGTTAATGTCATCTTGTACTATGTTAAGCAGGGAAATAAGGAAGCAATAGGGAGGTAATACTCAACTTTTAGAACATTCTCTGGAGTATTGCCTAAACCAGAAAGTGTCCAGAAGACACATGCAGAACCTTGAGTTCATGTCTTATGATAATCAATTAAAAGCATGGGGGCTATTTAGCCTGAAGAAGACAAGATTCAGGGGGTCATTATAAGTCAAGTATTTGAAAGGCTATCATATGAGGAGGGGATTAGAATTGTTCTGCTTGATCTCAGAGGGAAGAACAGAGGGTATTGAAGGGAAGAAGCTAATTTTGGTTTAATGTCAGAATAAACCATTATTATTGCTATCTAAAAGCGGAATGGACTGTCTGAAGAGGAATTGGCTTCCTTCTTCTTAGAGTTCATCAAGAAAAGGCTGGATAAAGCCATGCTAGCTCTTCCTGAACTACAGTTTCTTACTATTTACTGGTTCTTTTACTGCTGCCTTTAAATAAAAACTTTATGTTGTTTAATATTATAATGATAAGAATCAGTATCTAGACATTTACCTTAAGTGGTCCTAATATTCATAAAACATATAGGCAAAGACAAATGAAGTTTGTATTTTCCTACTTTTTTGATCTATGTTTATTAATTATTATTACTAGGCAGATAAAGCTCATAGTTTTTGACTGGATGAAACTTTTTTTTTTAATCAGAGCATAGGTTTTATTTTTTATAAAGCTTTTTATTTTCAAAACACATGAATAAAGTTTTCTATATTTAAAACCCTTGCAAAATCATGTACTCCAATTTTTTTTCTCCCTTCATTCCCCCTACTCTTTCCCCTAGATGGCAAGTAATTCAATATATGTTAAATATGTGCAATTCTTTTATACACATTTCTACAAATCATGTTCTCAAGAGAAATCAGATCAAAAAGGAAAAAAAAAATGAGAAAGAAAACAAAATATAAATAAAGAACAACCAAAAAGTGAAAATACAATATTGTGATCCACACTCAGTTCCCACAGTACTTTCTCTGGGTGCAGTGGGTGCAGATGGCTCTCTTCATCACAAGACCATTGGAACTGGCCTAAACCATCTCACTGTTGAAAAGAGCCACTTCCATCAGAATCAATCATTTTATAATCTTGCTGAGTACAATATTTTCCTGCTTCTACTCACTTCACTTAGCATCAGTTTATGCAAGTCCCTCCAGGCCTCTCTGAAATTTAAATGAAACTCTTAAAGAACTGCAAGGATTTTAAATAACTCTTCTTTTGCTGCCCTGGTAGTTAACTTAGTTTCTGGTTCCAATAAAGAAAATTTCCCTACCCTAGCCTCACCCAAGCCTGATATTGATAAATGATCCTGAGAACTTTCCCTCCACAGCTGGGTCTATTTAGGAATGGCCCCTCCCCACATCTGGTACTGATTAGCTGTTCTCAACCAATTCCATTCTTTTTTTTATTTAAAAAATATTATTTTTATTTATATAATTAGCAAACCAAACAGTATAACAAAGAATAAAACTAAGAATATATATGAAGCTACTAATTTTTGTTACTATTTTAAAGTATAAATTAAATTTAAAATGGTAGTAACAGGACTTTATCCCAAAGAGATATAAAAGGAAAAAAACCCAAATGTACAAAAATATTTACAGCAGCACTTTCTATGATAGCAAAGAATTGAAATTGAGGGAATGCCAATCAATTGGGGAATGATTGAGCAAGCCGAACCAACTTCATTCTTAGGGTGTATAATTATGCTACCTGAACCCTAACTTTAAGCAGATTTCCTCCCCAATGTGTTTCCTTTCTCTTTGCTCTTGATAAGTTTCTTGAATCTATGGAGATGAAGCTCTATTTATAGTGCCATATAACATGTATATATAGATATAGATAAAGATATATGTCTATATCTATATGTGGATATATTTTTGTTTGCTTGTTTATTGTGCCACATAATAATAAAGCTCTTGTTTAAATCTACTGTTATTTAAGTATGCACTGTTGTTGGATTGTTGGATTATGTATTATCAATAAATTTTTTATAAAATTAGACTAAAATATGGCTTTGCTATTATTCTTTGAAATATAAAATGATATTAATTTTGTTATAGGAGTGATATAACTGATGTCAGTGAGAACTAATGACCAGAGATATATAATATTAATAGCCTTTTTATTAGGATTCTATTTACATGGATCCTGAGCCATCTCAGTTTGCTTATAGAAATAGCATGGGGCAAAGAAAAGAGCTTTGGCTTTAGAATCATAAAAAAGTCAAATTTCCCCTTTGCTACTTTACTACCTATACATGTAGTACTTACTACCTGATTAAGTTATTTCTCTAGGGTTTTAGGTTTCCCAAAAGTAAAATGCAAGGATTCTTCATCTATGGATCTTCAAGTGTTGGGTTAAATTTCATTAGAGTTGGGTGTATTTACCCCCTGAGGCTTTCAAATTCTTTGTTAAATTAATTATATATTAGGTTTTTCCATCTTATGAAATAATTTCTTGTGTCATAATAGATTCTCTCTTCTCATTCAGCATTTTAGATGATAGGAAAATGCATCTCTGAGAATCTCAGAGGTGCTAGGAAACAAGCAGAAGAAGATTACATATTGGGGAAATTATCCTTGATCTCTTTATATTTTTACATGAATGAAGTGCAGTATAGAAAGAAGAAGGTGAATTAGACATAGCTAGGATCAGGAGACCTGATATTTTAATCCCAAGTCAGCCATTCATTAATACTACATATCTCTTACCCTTTCCAAAGTCTTAGTGCCCTCATTTGAAAAATGTGATTCATAATACCTATTTTACCTCTTAGAGGTATTGGGAGGAAATAGATTTGTGGCATTTTGGAAAAAGTGCTGAACTTGGATCAGAAGACTTGGATTTGATCCCCTGAATTGTTACTTACTATTTCTGAGATGTGTGGTTTTCCTCTCTGACTCTCAGTTTCCTCATCTATTAAAACAGGGGAGTGAGACTAAATACCTTCCAAAATACCTTTAGGTTTTTAAGCTCATTAGAAATAGGAGGGGTTTTAATTTTTAATTTTTTTTAATTTTTATTTTCCCCAGTTACATGTTAAAAAAACCCATCATTTTTTGTTATGCATGTACATTCCTTTTTTTAAAAAAAACATATTTCCCCATGAAGTACATTGGGAAAAAAGAATCAGAACAAAAGGGAAAAATCATGAGGAAAAAAACAGAAGAAAAAGAAAAAAAAGTGAACATAGCATGTGTTGATTTACATTCAGTCTCCATAGTTTTCTCTGTGGATGTGGATGGCATTTTCCATCCAAAGTTTATTGGCATTGCCTTGGATCACTGAACTGCTGAGAAGAACAAGTCTGTCAGAGTTGATCATTGCATAAACTTACTGCAGCTGGGTACAATGTTTTCCTAGTTCTTTTTGTTTTGCTCAGCATCAGTTCATGTAAATCTTTCCAGACCTTTCTAAAATCAGACTGTTTATCATTTTTTTATAGAACAATAATATCCCATTACTTTCATATAACATAACTTGCTTAAGCATTCTCCAATTGATGGGGATCTACTTCAGGGGTTTTTTTTTAAATCAAGTTTCCATGTATTCTATTTATTTTCAAGTATATTTTTCAGGAAAAGGAAAGGAGAAAGTTTGCTAGTTATTGCTCTAGGGCAAAAAAGGTATAGAAACTGCTTGTTTAAGGCACTACATCTAATTCAGAATATTTTTTTAAACAAAAGTAAAACTTTTACTTAATATAAGTAATGCATGTGAGTTCATAAATAAAAGAATCTGCTGTACCACACTTCGTATGATTATTGTTCTATGTAGGGTTATAGTTTTAGATCTGGGAGGAGCCATAGAAGTCATTAAATCTAAAACTCTTATTTTCAGATAAGGAAATTGAGGCTCAGAAAATGACTTGCCTAGGGTAGCACAGCCAGTATATGCCTGAGGCAGGATTCAAACTCAGACTTTCCTACTCTAGACTTAACACACATCTACCACCAAACTGCCTGAATGTCTTGGTTTACATGTTTAGATCATGATGAACGAACAGTGATGTTTAAGCTGACATATGTCCATGTAGAGTACAATATGTAGAAGTATCTGTTCTGGACCTGAAAGTTTTATATAAATCATTTGTCCTGTTTTGTCCCCATACTCACTTAATTTGGAAAATTAGATGCAATGGCAGATACCATTATACATAATTGATCTGAGGAAGTGAAAGTCATATGACTCATGCTTAGTACTTCATGTTTCCTCAGAGTCTGCAGTCCTGAGAAGATTTCTGCAGCTTAGTTTATGCATATTAATCCCAATGGAAAGTCCCTAACCACATATAAAAATTATATTCTTTTGAGAACAAGATTTCTGTGCAATAGCAGGCACTTAATTAAGGGAAAATGATAATTTTCTTAATTAGGTTGGTGATGCCAAATTAATCATTTTTGGTGAAAGTTAATAAAAACCAACCTTTCAATAAATACACTAAAATCATAGAGCAATAGAACTAGAGGCGGAAAAGATCCTAATGTTGTCATTTTTCAGAGAAGTTAAATAATTTGCCCAAGATTACTTAGAACAAAGCCAGAAGGTGCACTCAAGTCTTTTGAATGAAAAGCCTGGCCTCATTCTGTTTTATCATGTTATCTAATTACAGGTGATGGAATGTCCTAGGATATGAACTAGCAAGTTTCATTATAGCACCAATCTCCTTTGAGGATTAACATTGGGTAAAGTCTAAATTCTTTAATATTTCATTTAATGAACTTCACATGAAGGAAACAACTTGCCTCACCCTTCTAGCCTTAATTCATGGCACTTTCCTTTTCATATATTTTAAGCTCTGGGAAACCACATCTAGGATATTTTGTTCAGTTTGGGGTACCATATTTTACAAAGGAAATTAATAAGCAAGAGAGAATGTAGAATAGGAAAACCTAGCTAATGTACCTGAAATTAATATTTTGTGATACTCAATTGAAGGAACCAGAATTGTTTTTTTGAAAAGAAGATTTAGAAGATGCATGCTGATTCTCTTCAAGTATTTGAAGGCCTGACTCACTAAAGAGAAATTAGATTTCAAAGATATAACTAGGAGCAACAAAAAGAAGTTCTGGCAACAATTAGTCCTATCCGAAAGTGAAGTAGCTAAATCTCAGAAAATAATGAGTCTATTCTTAGGGAGAATTTTCAAAAAATTAATACTTTATTTTCCCCCAATCATTTGTAAAAGTATTTTTTTTAACATTTCTTGTTCCCTATTCAACCCATTTCTGATGTGAGTAGGTTTTTAGAACTATAAGCCCTCACCCATCTCTAATGCCTTTGTATCAATTCGTCTATACTTTATTTGTATAATGTAATTACAATTTTAACTTTTTCTAGACAGTATTGTTTTTTTTAAACAGATCATACTCAGTTTTACCCCAATCTTTCTTTTGAGCTAGCTAATTACTGATGTTCATCTTAAATATATAGTATACATTTCCATGCATAACACATAAAGCATTTGTCCATGTTGAGTTCCTTGAAATTAATCTTTGATATTGGCTACTTATATGTTAAATTTTATAGTAAGTTCATGTTTGGTTGAGATAAAGTCCTGAAAATCTGCAAGTTCATTGAATGTCCATTTTTTCTCCATTCAATATAATGGATAATTTTGCTGGGAATATTTTTGGTCATGACCTAGGGTTTTTTTTTTTTATTTTTATTACCAGTATGTATTATTACAGCACCTGCAGTCTTTTATTGTGCCTACTGATAAGTCCTGTACAATTCTAAGATGAACCCTGATTTTCCCTATTCCCATAATAAGTTTCCGTGGTTGGTTTTTTCTTCTTTGTCAGTTCATGTTTTTTTTTTTTTTTTTTTTTTTTTTGGGGGGGTAGGGGAGAAGTATTAGTGTAAGCACTTCTAATTGTGGGGTGGAGGGATAGTGCCTCAAGCTTCACTTCAGTTTTCCCCTCAGACCAGGAACCCCAATCCAACAGTGACCCCTCCTACAAGTGTCCAGAGCCAGCAGTATCCCTGCCTCCCTACCTCTGCACTCAACAGGTGTGGTTCCTTCTTGCCCAAGGCCATCTCCCAGCACAACTGGTCCTGGCATTCCTAATCAGCTGAGATTCCTCAGTCTTTCTGGATTCAGACCCCTGACTTTTCATTCTGCCCAGAGGTGAAAGTTTCTGTGATTCCTGTTTAGTCTCCAGCCAAATCTAGCTCGAGTATTTTTGCAGAGGTAGCCTGGAGGTGTTTGTACTTCACATAGGATTAATCCCCAGCTTGGTGTCTTTCTTCTGGTCTTCTTGGTTGTCCCAGGAGATTCCTTCCCAAGTCTTTATTTTTCACTAGTCTAAATTTACCTTGAGGCGAAAACTTCTCCTGGTGAAATAACTGAATGAGAACAAATTGTTCCAATAGCCACTAAGGTGACTGAAGTGGGCATTTTGGAGTACTTAGAGATTAGTTAGCTAACAAAGATGCCAAGGACATCTACTGCTTCTTGAAGCCATCACAATCACCTTGACTTTTGTTCTGCCATTGAACTCCAGTGACTCTGGAAAGAGATGGTGAAGCTGATGATCATAGAATTTTTCATCACTTAAATCCAATTCACATGAAAGTCAAGATATCACACATTACATTGCCATGTCTTTAGTCCTCTTCAAAAATGAAGAATCAACAACAATTCCAGTGATTTGCCATTTGATTCTCCAGCTAATTTTAAAGATGAGGAAACTGAGGTGAACTGGAGTAAGTGACTTGCTTAGGGTCACGCAGCTAGTATCTGATGTTAATTTGAACTCAGGTCTTCCTGATATTCTAATCTACTTTCCCAGCTAGCTGCTCTCAAAGTCTCCTCTGGAAATCAGGTTGAAATAGAGTGATTAATAGTAAGGACACTCATCTAGATGTCAGGAAACCTAGGTTCAAGCCTCTGCTTGAACTTTAAGACATTTAAGTCTCCCTGAGTTTTAATTTCCCCTCCTTCACTTTTTATCTGCTTTTCTGCCTAGTTTCAACTCCACAAAACAAGATGCCCCTTGCACAGAGTATCCCCAAGATCTGTTCTCCCCTCCACTCTTTTTTGTTTTCTTTGTATATTGTTTTTCCCTCATTGGACTGTAAGCTCCTTGAGGGCAGGGTCTGCCTTCCTTTTTTAAAAAATTGTATCACTAGCACTTAGTATAATACCTCTCTAGCACATAAGTGCTTAATAAATGTGTATTGGATTGTAATGAATTATCTGCAAAAGAGGGGAGAGTATAAAAGGGGAATTTAGATTTTTTTCCATATCTAAGATTTCTTCTAATTCTAATATTCTATATTATTATTATTATTATTGATGCTTTAACAACTGAAAAACTGAGGTAAAGAAAAATGAATTGCTAATCAAATCAAGAACCAATCACTGACAAGTTGAAATAAGAATAAACAGTTCTATGTTTATTATTTTTTGCTTAATGACCCATTGCCTTATTCTAATATGGGGAAATTCTTTGTCTTTTTAAGTCTTAAAATTCAGTAGCATTAGTTGAAATAGGGTTTCAATCTGTGATTTCATTGGGGTTGGACTCTATCTCTCTATGAAGAACTTTTCCAAAGACAATTACTTTCATCTAAGAAAGAAAGAAAAAACATACTGAAAATTTGGTCATGCAACTTCAAATGACAACAATCTCAAAAGTTTGAAAATCTACAAATTATAAAGAAGTGCCAATTAAAAACTAAAATAGAAGAGATTTTTAAAAGCAGATTATCCCTTTCTGCAATGTAAAATATTAGAGAGTTTAAGCTTTAAATGGAATTAAGCAGGGTGACAGCAAGTATGTGTTAATAGTGGCACTTCCTGTCTCTGAAGTAAGCTCTCCCTTTTTTACATCATGTAGCATTTTGATAGTGGCATTAAAGGAAATACATTCTCTTAGATGGAAATGAACAGAAACATGTTAACCTCAAGCTTGATTAAATAAATATTTGCAGAGCAAAATACTACTCTAAATAAATCACAGGGCTAGATGTTGACCCCCATCTTCCTTCTGTTGATTATTTTTCATATTTCCTGCATATATATTATTTACATATAGTTGTTTACATGTAGGCTTATTCAACTGTAAGCACCTTGAAGGTTGGGATTGCTCCCATTCTCCTCTCCTCTCCCCCCCTTTCTTTGTGTACAAGTATAACTCTTAGCACATAGAATAAATGCTTTTTGCCTTGAAGGAATTAGATTAAGGGAAGACATGATTCTTGCCTTCATAAAATATTTAGCCTTCTAGATATCTGGCTTAGTCAAGGAAGCAAAATTCATCATGTACAAAATTCATTATAATCCATTTAAATTCCATGAACTACAACCTTGAAATGAGAAAAAGCAAACAAGAATTACCATTTATAAAGCATTTACTATGTGTCAGGTACTATACTATAAGCAGTTTACAACTATTACATCATTTGATCTTCAAAACAATCCTAGGAGGTAAGTACTATTTTTTATTCTTATTTTATAACTGAGTAAATTCAGACAGACAATGGTTAAGTGACTTCTCCAGAGTCACATAGCTAAATCTAAGATTGGATTTGAACTAACATCAGGCCTAGCATTGTAACCACTGTACCAACTAACTTAATCTCTTTATTTTTAGCAATGACAAATTCATGCATTAGGGGAAACAAACCAAAAATAGATGTAAAGATTAGTGGAATATACAAGATTTCCATTTGTAGCTTTCCAACAAAATTTCTGAGAATTTTAAGTCTGTCTCACAACCAGAGCCTTTGTGTAACCCTGCAGGCAGGGTCATCTTTGAGAATAGGGCCATGTACATTTGCTTATGGTTGATCAGGTGCTGTTTTTATATTTTAAATTGACCAATCTTTCTCTTTTTGATCACTTAGATGCTTTAAATATGCCCAATTCAAATGTCCACAGATGTCCGAAGCTCACCAAATTGGCTGGCAAGAATATGTGCTAGCATTGGCCCAGAATGAAATAAAACATCAAATTCTGCTCCAACATATTTTAGTTTCACAGTGTTGGTGTTTTCCTTATAGATCACATGGTCAAGAAGGGAAACCACAAGTCTGCATAATGACTCTACACCTTAATGGAATTTATAGTTGGTTTCAAGGAATTTTTCAAAAGTGGGTGAGTGGGGGAAAGGGAAGGAGAGATTCTGCCTTCAGAAGAAACTTCCTTTTCTGACCTAAGGCAATTTCTATCACCTGGAAGCCCCTTAGATTTGGGGTACCAAGTGTATCATTAAGAGCTTTTTGGGTTTATGTGCGATTTAGGTGAGGTATTTACTGAATTTGAATGGATTTTTAATAGGGATTGTGGATTTCAAAGTAGAAGTAAACAATAACCAACAGCCTCCTAAGATACTATTTTAAATGCATCTTTTTTGTCCAAACAACAAATGTGGTTTCGAATGTAATAGCATGGTGAGCTAAATTTACACCAGAATGTGGTATTTATGCTATTGTTAACTTGTTTAGGGAAATGAGCAATCTCTTCATGTTTTTACTGAGTTTCCCCATACACTATAATTATTTGTAAGGTTGAATTTGCAGTGTGATAAGATAATACCTATAGATCCTAATCTTGTATGGTGTTTATCAAATAAAATAGTTTATATATACAATTAAGTCACATTCCCCCCACATCACCCTCCCAAATAAGTTTCAAGGTACTTGCTTACTTGGTTGCTTTTGAAAAATTCATTTGGTTGCTGCCTCTTGCCATTACATCCTAGTCATTTCTGGAAACAACTCCCCCTTTTCTCCGCCTTCCCTTTGAATTCTTTCTTATAACAATGAACAAAGGAAAAAAAATAAAACAAAACAAATACACCAATCAATGTGATAAGTCCTAGAAAAGTAAAGAACATTCTGAACTAGAAGCATCATTCCACCTCTATCCTATTTTAATTTTCATTTTCAATCACTTTTTCATTTACATGATTAAAATCATTGTCGTTTGCCTCTTTTTGTAATCATAGCACTTAGAAAACTGCTGGGTAGATAGTTGGTGCCTATTCTTTGATTATTGATTGATTGTGTATAATATTCTTTGGGCTCCTCTTCTAACTTCCTTATCTTTAAAATGGTGAATAACAATATTTTTACTCTTTGTCTTACAGGGTTGTTGAAACGAAATTTTATCTACTATTAATTAGTAGGTAGCTAGGTGAGGCAGAGATAGAAAGCTGGGTCTGAAATTATCTTACTGAGTTCAAATCTGGTCTCACTTATGTTATCAAAGTGGAACTCAATAATGTTGGAGAGTAAGCCTTGGGAGGGGGCTGCCACTGCTCACTGCTCCCCAGTTGCAAGCTAGTCCAGGAGTAGAATTATAATCTATAATTATAATATTTTAGAATGAGAGAAGAATCCTTTATTCAGCAATTCTGATGAGAAGTTGGTATGTTCCTGAATGGGACACATGCCAAATACAGAAGCGAGAACAAGTTTTGTACTGTTAGTTGGATACTTTATCCATCCTTCAAGGCTCAGATTGTTCTGAGTTACGATCTGTGTTACAATTGGACAAATTTATAATCTGAGTTACATTTGGTTGGAGTTACAATCCTCCTTATTTGCCCATTCCATATGTCAAAAGACTTGTCATTGACCCTAGCTGATTTGGGCCTGTTTAGGCTTGGACCCCTTTCTTTATCAGGAACTTTGTTGTTAAGTCAATTTCTTGACTCAGAAGGTGATTAGTTGGAGATACCTCAACAAGATATTTTATTCCTTCCTTTTGGCAATATCTGTGGAAACCTAACTTCTCATACTCCTCACACTTACTAACTGTGTGACCCTAGGTTTATTCCTCACCCCTATTTATCTCAGTTTCCTTGTATATAAAAAGGTCTGGAGAAAGAAATACCAAACCATTCCAGTATCTTTGCCAAAAACAAAATAAAACCCAAATATAGTTAAGAAGAGTCAGACATAACTGAATAACAACAAACCTTGGCATATATATGCACATACATATATATGCAGATGTATAAAATATTTGCAAAAGTACATCCATAAATATTTACATACATGTAAGAAACCATGAAAAACTCTAGGACACATCCCAAAACTTTATTTTTAACAATCTGATCATATTTACTTACTATACAAAACAATAAACTATATCCATTAAAAACTTGCAGTTTCTATGAGAGAGATTAATATCTCACACACTATACTGAGTCTTTGCAGCCCCTGGTGTAGTTGCAGCAAGTGATTTACTGATTTCTTTTTTCTATAGTTCTAGATATGAAGATAATTTCAAGAGAAAATCATACGACACAGTCTAGATGGTAGAGAGATAAAGAAGAGGCATTTCCAAGGAGAGTGTAGGCTATAGTTCTTTAATTCACTGAAAATTTTAACAAAATTTGATTGTTTATAATAAATTTATGTATGTATATTGTATTTAACATATACTTTAACATATTTAACATGTATTGTTCAACCTGCCATCTGGGGGTGGGGGAAGGAGGGAAAAAATTGGAACAAAAGGTTTTGCAATTGTCAATGCTGAAAAATTACCTATGCATATATCTTGTAAATAAAAAGCTATAATAATACATTTAAAAAGTGAAGAAAAAAATTTATGTATGTATACTTAATGGTAGTAAATGACAAAATAGGTTAATGGTTAATAAAATAGATTAATAATATAATATTTATGACTTACTAATTTTGTTTTTTTTTTACCTATGTAAATTGTAAACCACAAATGTGAAACCTACGAATGTCAAGGGATGATTGTATATACATAAAAAGTATACATAAATGACTCCCTTAAACAAATGCAGCATCTTGATTTATTATAAGACATCAATGCCTCAGGAAGAGGCATTCTTTCCACTTTAGTAAGCTCCACTTCACTTAAATCATGCTTTTGTAAGTCAAGACATCACCCCATGATGTCACTGGTCCTCTTCTAGAATGTAGAATGAACAACAACAAACAAAAAAAAAAGTTCCTGAAAACAAAAGTTATCTACTTATTAGATTCATTATGTGATACTCTTGTTCATCCTTTGTTTTTTGAAGATGATCAATAACATGTCAGGTGAGCTTTAAATTGGATTTAAATGATACATAATTGCATAAAGTCTTCAACCTTACTCTTTTCCTGAGTCATTGAAGTCCAGTGGCAGGCAGAAGTCAGGAAAACCAGTGATGGCCCAGGGTATGGTGGATGATCTTGGAGTTTCTCAGTGCTTGATCAAACTCTAAGCACTTCACAATTCCTTTCTCGGTTCACCTTCACTGGGAATACTTTGTTCTCATTTGCCCATTCAATCATCACATACTTGGGCTAGACATCTTTTTAAATAACATCCAACTGTGGCCTGTTGGTTACTCTCAATCTGGTTTAGTCTATCTGTAGAGACTGTTTATAGGGCTGTGGCCATTGCTCATTTTACAGTTTCTTTGAGTCACAGGTCAGAGCAGGGTACCAGGTGGATACTAAAGGTGGATGAACAGTCCTGAAAAAAATTCAGCAATTCTTCACACTGGAGGTGCTAGTACTTTATCAAAACCTCACATATCCCACACTACACTAGATGCATAGGGAGATGCACAATCCTGTCTTCATCTCTTAGCTTCAGGAATTTTTTTCTGACTGTCCCCCAAAGAACTGTCTTTCTTCTTCATTTCTACTTTGGATTTCACCAGCTTTAACTTACAACTAAAATGTCCTTTCCCACAGGAAATTTTACCCAATCCCTTATAATTCTAGTGTCTTTTCTATGTTAAATTTTCCCTATGTATGTATATATATTTATTTGTATACTGTTCCCTCATTAGATTTCAAGCTCTTTGAAATCAGGAACTCTTTTGCTTCTTTTGTTTTTTCCTGAAGCAATTGAGGTTAAGTGACTTGCCCAGGACACAGCTAGGAAATGTTAAATGTCTGAGATCAAATTTGAACTCAGGTCCTCCTGAATTCAGGGCTAGTGCTTTATCCACTGTGCCACCTAGCTGCCCCTGCCTCTTTTTTTTTTTTTTTAATCTCCACTTAGCACAGTACTTAGCATATAGTGGGCACTTAATAAATTAGTCTTAGAGAACTAATAATCTCTTAGAAGTGATGAGATGTAGGAAGCAAAATGGATTCTAAATCAGTAAAATAAATGTCTTTAAAAGGAACAACCATAATTATTCACACTTTTTATTGCTCTTTTTTATTTACATTTATTTACATACATATCATATCCCTAAATTGGAATAAAAATTCCTTGAAATCAGAGACTGTGTCATTTTTAATCCTTGTATTCCCAACATAATAACTCACAAAGATAGACAAGATAAATTTTTTGGGAAGGAGGGCAATAACTTCTAAAGGGATAAGAAAAGATTTTGATTAAAAGGGGTCCTTGAGATGAACTTTGAAGAAAAGTGAAGGAAATGTATGTTTATAGTTCCTCCACTATTTGTGGCCCTCTATAGGAAAAGAAAAATTCTAAGAGGAAGAAGAAAGTATGCATTGCAGGCATGGGGGACAACTAATACAAAGGTATAAAGACAAATTGGAGTATCATGTATGAAGAGCAAAATGTCTAGTTTTGCTGCATTATAGATTATGATGCAGGTGATATTGTATATTAAAACTGAAAAAGTTGGCGTTATCCAGGTAGTAAAGGACTTTAAATGCCAAATGGATCAGTTTGTGCTGGATTCTAGAGATAGTGTGATGTCTAGCCCTACCATAAATCTGAAGATGGAAAAAAAAAACAAATTTAAAAAAAAAAGGATTCCACCATAGAAGAGTGACAGAGACGCCCAAGACAAAAATCTAAAAAAACACATATTCTCAAAGAAAATCACCACTCGGAAGAATTTCAGCTACAATTTTTGGTAGAAATGAAATGAATTTTTAAATGAATTTAAAATATTTCTTAATGAATGAAATGAAAGTTTTAGAAGAAAATAATGGGAAAGAAATAAGAGCTATGACAGAATTGGAAAGATAATGAACAACTTGATCAAGAAGATGCATAAAATCTTACCCCAAAACCAAACTTCCTAAGTATTAGAATGGAAAACAAATAGCATTTTTTAAAAGTCAAAGACTTAAAAAAAATAGAATATCTCAGAACAAAAACAACTGACCTGGAAAATAGATTTAAGTATCAAGTAATCACAGCAGGGATTACATATGATTTAGTCACCTCCATTATAAAAGAATGGAGATTGGAAGGGGGGGTCTAATATTCAGGGATCAAAGCATACAGGTTTACAATGAAGAATATCTTATCCAGAATAATGGAGTATAATCCTATAAAGGAGAAAATAGACTTAATGAAACAGAGGCACTCCAAGAATTCCTGATGAAAAGACCAGAACTACAGAACTACAGAATAATTTTGAAGTATAAAAACAAGAATCAAGAGACTTACTTTTATAAGTAAGTAATCATAAGGCACTAAACATAGATAAACTGTTAATGTGTTAATACCAGAAAATACATGTCCCTTTAAAATACGATCATCATCAGGGGTCGATGAAAAAAAAATCTATTTAGAGAGAACGCTTGGGAATGTTTTTGTTATGTCTGAGAATCTTAAAAGAAGAATAAAAAAAAAAAAGGAAAGAAAAATACATTAAGGGAAAATTGAAGATGAGGAAAATGATCTCATAATTTTGCTATACAAATAGAAGTCTATACAAACAAGAAGAAAGAATTGAGAGGCTAGTTGATTCCTAAACATCATTCTTATCTGAACTAGTCAAAAGATAAAAAAAACACAGAATTAGGTGTAGAAATACATTTTACCCAATTGAGAAATATAAGGGAAAGAGAAGGGGGAAAGAGGGAATAAGAGGGAAGGTATATTAAAGGAAGGTGAGAGATTAGTCCTAAGCAAAACAAACTCTAATTAAAGATACAAAAATGATTATAGTAGCTCTTCTTTTTTTTTTTTTTTGATGGCAAAAAATCAGAAACTGGGGTGGGGGTATCTAACAATTAAGGAATGATTGATAAAATTATCTTATATCAATATAATGGAAGCTGTGGATGAGGGGCAGGGGTTTCAGATAAACCTGGGAAGACTTATAGGCACTGAAACAGTGGAGATGAACAGGACAAAAAAAAAGGTTTATATAGTGACAAGAATATTATAAAGAAAAACAACTTTGAAACACTTAAAAACTCTGATCACTATTCCATAGGACTCATGATGCATGATACTACTCACCTCTTTATGGATAGAAAGTGTAAATTGAGGCACATTTATTTTTGGACATGGCCAATGCAGAGATTTATTTTGTTTGATAACAGGAGTTTGGTTTTTCTCTTTTCTCTTAGTAGAAGGAAGAGGGGGGCTAGGAGGAAAAGGAGGAATATTTTCATTCATTGAAAACAGGAAAATTTAATTTTAAAAATATTAACTTACATTTCTTTCACACAAATTTAGTCAGTGGTGCAGTAATTTAAGTGCTAGATTTGATGTTACCGGGTCTAGGTTAAAAATCCTAACTCTACTACTTAATGGTAAGTCATTGAACTCTGCTTGTTTCCTCTGTGAAAATGCTTTTCTACTCTAATATGTAATCATATGATTATAATCATAAATGGAAATGATGAGAGAAAAATCTAAATTAGGATTAAAAAATCAACTGGAAAATACAAAGAGGAGGAAAAGAAGAAGAGAATGGGAATGGAAAATTTAAGTTGGAGATGATCAACAGCAATACTTTAAAGCTTCAGGAAAATACTTTGGAAGAGCAAACTATTTGATTATTTCTGACAGCTCTATCTTTTCCCCATTAGACACACTAAAGAAATCCTTTATTTCTATTATATCCAGGAGAAGATTGGACATTATCCAAAGACATGCAGATACTTTGAAAATATGTATATCACATTATATTTGTGCTATATCTTCATATCAGAACTACATACAATCATCCTTTGCTATCCATGGTGGTGTTAAGGGTGCAGAACCCCTGCAAATGTGAAAAACTGGTAATAACTCCAGGTCTCACCCCACACCTTTATTTTTAATAATTCTGATCATTTTAAACTCAAAACTGCAGCCATAAAATTACTGTTTCTATAAGATTAATGTCACACACTATGCAGAGTCTTTACAGCTGCTTATATAGCTGCAGCAATTGCCTCATAGATTTTCTTCTGAAAAGCTCAAGATACAAAGATCACCTTGGGAGAAAATATGGGGCTGATGGCAAAGAAAAGAAGAGACATTCCCAAAGAGACTGTGTATTTTGTAGTTCTTTAGCACACTAAAATTTGTAAGAAAATTTAACTGTTTTTAATAAAAGCATGTATGTATACTTGGGAGTAAATAATAAAATAGCTTAATAATGTATTGTACTTATTGTAATGTCTGGGCTAGCTCTCTGGTAGCCTCAGGATCAGCCTGAGGCCTTGGGCTTAGTGGGGCAGTGAAGCGAAGGAGGAAGGAGAGCAGACACATGACTGTTCAAAGATGGAGTCTGGCCTCTGGAGTCTAGACCCTGAAGTCTTCTCTGTGGCTGCAATCACCATGGTCAAGAGAATCCTCTGTCTCTGGGACTTCCTTAAATACCGCAGCACAACTACATTACACCACCACACCGGATATGCACAGCTATAGAACATCACATCACCACATTACCCTAAATATATTCCAGCTAGATGGACCACATCATTATATTACATCAAGTATGTGCTTAGAGAACCACCATTTTACACCAAGTAGGTACTCAACGACAAGCACTTTGTTGTCTTAGATTCAAGTACACCCTTTCAGAGTTCCTGCCCACTACATCTACCACTTTCTTTTGTTTTGGAATACAGGTGATCACACCCTCCCTAACTTTTCATGGAGGGAGTGAAAACACCAAAAAGAAATGGGGAGTCAAACCAGATATTAACTGGTTTCCTCTGGGCTGAAGGGTACTTGAAACAGGTATACATAAATCTATCAACATGGAAGGTATTACACAAGCATATAGTAATATAACACAGGCTAATAGTGATGATGACTCTCCCCACATCTGGTGCAGGCTCAGTATAGTGTAACAAACCTGAATTGTACATGCAAGTAGTGATATAACAAACAATATGAATCAACATGGTATTGTAAAAGATTTCCAGAAGTTTTAGATAGAGGGTATATAAATAATAATCATGCATACGCCTCCTTCAGCAGTCAAGAGATAGTCCAAAACCAATCTATTGTCCATTACTTCATGTGTCAGGGAGTCCAATGATTCCTGCACATTTTGAAGTTCTACAATAGTCTCATCATGTGTTAGGGAATCTAATGATCCCTGAAGATTTTCAAGTCCTGCAACAGTCTCATCATGTCTCAGGGATTCCAATGATTCCTGAGGGTTTTCCAAGTCCTGCAACAATCTTATCATGTCTCAAGAAATCCAATGTTTCCTGAGGGCTTTGAAGTTCTACAACAGTGTTATCAACAATTTTTGATGTTCATGAGTCAATTGCCATAACTGCCATGCTTTTTCAGTGGTGGGCACAATCAGCAATGGAACCATCTGATGTTTCTTAGGCCTTCTCCTTTGTTTCAAGGGTCTGCTCCATCTGTTTCTGATGGACAAGATGAATATGGCTCATTGGCAACCATCTGATCCCTTCTCCATCTGTAGAGATACAAGCAAACCCTCTACCCCAAGCAGTTAACCTATCTAATCCCTTCCATTCACCACTTTCTGGATCTTTCCACATCACCTGGCGATTATCTAAAGATAGTGGAACTGCTTGCACTGGACACTGCCCTTCTGGTGGGTTATAAAACCTGTCTGCTGGAGTCAGTGCATCTTTATCAAAAATCAAAAAATTAATAGTGTAAAGAGCTAAATTTAAAAGTTCTCTAGGTTACCTGTGGCTCCCCCCTCTTTTTTGTTTTTGGAGGAGCATCTTGATATCTCTGTTTCTCCTCTCTATTATTGCCTGTCCTTGAGGATTAAAAGGTATGCCAGTGGTGTGTAAAATCTGATACTGTGCACATGGGTATGGCATACCCATAATTGCAAATGCTTGTATAAGGAATTCAGTGACCACTCGGGCTGTTTCTTTTGCTACTGGTATTGCAAAAGTCAATACTGAAAAGGTGTCTAACACAACATGGATAAAAGACTGGTGACCAAAAGATTTATAATGGGTCACATCCATTTGCCAGATTTCATTGGGTCTCAAACCACGAGGGTTCTTCCCTGGAGGCAGTGTAGGAGCATGGAAAGGAAGGCAAGCTGTACAGGCTTTTATTACGCTTCTAGCTTCCTCTCTTGTTATTCCAAATTGTAAATGTAAAGCTTGAGCAGCCTGATGATATTTAGAATGAGATTCTTGGGCTGCCTGAAATAAAGGAGTATTGGCCTACATGGTTAGAAGGTATCTGCCTTTGAATAGGACCTGGAAGTCCACTATGAGAGTGGACATTCAAAATATAAATCTTACCTGGATGCTTTCTCACTTGCTCTTGAAGTTCCTTAAAGACCTGATACATATTAGAAGCTACAAATTTTATTTGGGCTGTGGCAATTCTTTGTACCACACCTAGTGAATAGGCTGAATCAGATATTATATTTACATCTCCTGGATAGTAAGTAAGAGCTAGAATGATTGCATACAATTTATTCTGCTGAGTGGACTAAAAAGGCATTCTGACTACTCCCTTTATAGTTAAGTCATGAGAGTATATAGCACAAATGTTATGTTTGGATGCATATGTAAAGATAGTTGGTCCTTTAAGAGAAACTTTAGAAACTTTTCTTCAAGAATCCATTGGTAATTATATAATAGTCTGGTTATCTTTAATGGAGACCCATGTGTAAAATTTGGAGCTGTGACCAATAAAATTTGCCACTTTGGGATGGTTTCATAGCATATATTAATTTGTGCATTGGTATAAAAGTTGTATATCTTGTCAGGTCTTATTCCAGATATTTGTACTGCTTGCTTAATGGTTTTTAATAAAATTCTACCCACAAGCATTGGGTAAGGAGTAAGAATTTGTTCTGGTTGTGCTGGGAGGTTCACCCACTCTATCACACTATCTCCTTGATGACGGACTGCTTGGGTGCCTCTTTTGTAGCAAAAACTGATATTTCCAAAGGTTTTTGAGTGACTATTTCAACCAAATTGGATAAAGCCAGTTCAATTCTCTCAAAGCCTCTTGAGCTTTTTTGTAAGCTGGCATAGTGAGTTTAAAGCACTGTCTCCCCTTAAAATGTTATATAATGGTTGCAATTGATGGGTAATTAAGCCTAACACTGGACACATCCATTGGATATTTAAGTCATTGAAGGTGTTGAACTTCTCTGTTCTTAAAGAAAACTTTTGTAACTGTAATCACCTTAGGATATACTTCATATCCTAAATATTGAAAAGGAGGATGTCTTTGAATTTTTTTTTCCTGGAGCCATATGCAATTTGTAGTTCCTTAGTGTTTCTATGGTCTGTTGTAGATATGCTTCTAACATTTGCTCCTCAGGTACGTACCCCAATATATCATCCATGTAATGTAACAAAATAACTTTTGGGAATGCTTTTCTTACTGGAGTAAGAGCAGCAGCAACATACATTTGACACACAATAGGGCTATTTTTCATTCCCGGTGGCAAAATTGTCCATTCATCTTTTATAAGGTTCAGCTAAGTTAATGCTGGGCACTGAAAAGGCAAATCTTTTCAAATCCTCTTTATCTGGAAGGATAGAATAGAAATAATCTTTTATGTCTATAACCCAAAGAGGCCATTCTCTAGGCAAATGAGTAGGAGATAGAGGTCCAGACTGAAGAGTTCCCATTGTTTCCATCAGTTCATTTACTTTTCTTAAATCAGTCAACATTCTCCATTTTCTAGATTTCTTTCTTATAACAAATACAGGGGAATTCTAAGTACTTAGAGAAGGTTTAAGTGTCCTTGGTCAAGTTGCTCCTGTACTATATCTAATAAGGCCTGAATTTTATTGCTACCTAAGGACCACTGTTCTATCCACACTGATGTATGTTTCCCACTGAATAGCAACAGGTGAGAGTGTTGGCAGGCCTTCAACAGCAGCCCTGGCTAAAAAATTGAAGTACTCATTTGTAATCCAAATTGTCATAAAATGTCTCTTCCCCACAGATTGATGGGGATTTTTTCAACTACAAAAGGAATAAAAACTCCTATTTTACTTTCAAATGTCCATCTCAAAGGGATAGCACTAACTTCAACTGCTATTGATCCTGCTACACCAGACATATAGGTGTCTGCCTTAATGTTTGGCCAATGAGTGGGCCAGCTAGCACCGATAAAGACTATATGTTCTACACCTGTGTCTACCAACCCTTCCAATGGTATGCCATTTACATAGATAGTGAGCATAGGTTGGTCAGCTGTAACTGCTGCAGTCAAGAATATTCCTGTTTCTGTTGCTGGGAGTCAAAATCTGGACAAATATCACCAGATTGCCTATTAGGAGTCTGTATCAGTAAACTTGATGCTACTCCTCCTGGGCGATAAGTCACAGATTGTCTACCTGTATTCGTGACTGGGATATTATCTATACATTCCCCAGTTTCTCACATCAGTGTATGGATAGACACTGTTTTGTAAGTACTCTCAGGAGGCGAAATGGTTAAGCCTACTGAGTGTGGAGATAAGGGACCTATGAACTGGATAGAGACAAATTTCACCTCTCCAGGCAATATCTCAGTAGTCCCAGCTGCATACAACTCTATTCTCCCCAATTGTAATCCCTTTCTTCCACCAGATTGCTTCTTGGCTTATTGGTCATGTTTGAGTACTGAATTTCTAAAGACTCTCTGGGTGCAACATCATCTGCCATCATGCCCCAAGTGTTTTTTGTGTGGGGCCCTGAGGCTGGGCCCTGCATTTGGGTCTTGTTCTCCCACCTTGTTGTTTCACTTTATCTTTATGCGAACATTGAGCTTTCAAATGCCCTACTTTACCACAATGAAAGCATTGACGAGTCTCTCTGGAAGTCCCTTGCCAAAAGGGACCCTGTCTTCCCTTGAAGATCTTGAGAAGTCTGCATCATAGCCTGGGTATAAAAGGCATTTGTGTCCACTGTGGCACAGCATCTTATGATCTCATCTAAAGGAGCATCCTTGTGTAGTACTAGTATAACTCTTCTACAAATCTCTTTAGCATTTTCTTTAGCAAGTTGTCTTATCAAAATTTCTGTTGCTACATTTTCACCAATAGTTTGTATGACAGCTTTCTGTAGACATCCCACGAAATCAGCAAAGAGTTCATTTTGATCTTGGATCTTGGATCGTGAAGGCTTCCCCTCTATCTTGCCTTCCTGGGAGGGTGCCCCATGCTTTGATATTAGCAACAGTAGCAATTTGCTCATATGCTGCTATAGGGTAATTAATCTGTGCTAAAGTGTCTGCATAAAGACCTAAACCTGCTCATTGATCAAAGGTGACTGGTATATTAACTCCAGGTTGCCTATTTCATTTGGGCTTGTATCCTACAGAGTTCACCATATTCACAAAGCCTCAAGTTTTGTCCAGGTTCTAAACATGTCCAGTCATTAGGGGTTAAACTTCAAAAGCCAAATTCTCTAATAATATCTTAACATAAGATGTTGTAGGCCCATAAAGAGTATAAAGACCCATAAAGAAAAAAAGAAGAAAAACTCCTTTTAATCTAGAAATTATTAAAGATCTGGGAAAGACTTGTCCAGATCTTTAATAATTTCTAGATTAAAAGGAGTTTTTCTTCTTTTTTTCTTGACCCGAAGAGTTAAACTCTTCAGTCACAGGATACGTTTATGTTCTCAAATCAGCTGTATCCTGCCTTTCCTCTTGGGCTTTAAGTAATGCCTTTTGTAATGGAGGCATAGGGGGTGGGCAGGACTTCTGTATGGGCAGTGGTGATGGCGTCACTGTATTTCTCATTCCTCCTCCCTCCACTCAGGAAAGCCAAATTGATGGAGAAAGATCAGAATATGGGAAATTCAGAGTTCCTGCCCCTACAACTTATATTAATTTTTTAAAAAAGTTTTTAATTGCATACACATGCTACTTAAAAATTTCCCAAAATTTCCATTTAATTATTGATGGCCAAATCATTAATAACCACAAATATAGAGGGGTGAGATATCTGAATTCACACTTCCCTTGAAGCTCTTGGGGCCAGAGAGCATTATGGGAGAAAACCCATAATCCCTCTCTCTCTGCTCGGTTCCAAGAGCTCCCTCAAATGTCTCCAAATCCAAAGGTTTTGTCCTTCAGCCTCTGCCTCTGCTTTCTTTAGCCTCCAACAGCCAGCACCAAGTTGAATTTGTCTTGCCTCTGAGAGAGCCTTCTCAATCTTCACTGAATTCTCAACTGGTAGCTTCTTCCTCTGAAAACTCTTCTTCCACCACCAGCCAGCCAAGTGGAAAATATTCCAATGAATCACTCTTCACTGGCTTATATATGACTCTTCTGAGAGAGAGAGGGATTATGGGTTTTCTCCCATAATGCTCTCTGGCCCCAAGAGCTTCAAGGGAGGTGTGAATTCAGGTATCTCATACTTAACCCTGAAATTTCCCAAATGTGTGAACTCCAACGAGTAAAGGTGCAAACACAAGCATTGTATCAATTAGTTCTACTTAGTACCTTGTTTCAGGTTCTGGCCCAAAACATCTTATTGTAAGATCAGATCAATAATCTATCAACTCTAATGAGTTAGCAGTTTGTAAAGATTCCAACAGGGCCTTTCTGTTTCTGGACCCATGCATACAGAAGAACTGAGTTCAATCCTTGAGGATCTCAACCACCTAGAATAGTTTTTGCATTTTTACAGTATTGTGTACTCATTGTGCAGTCTGGTATAACCCATACAATGCCTTCTAAGAAAAATGTTTTTAAATGCATATAATATATAGGTTTATACAGAAAAACATATTGAAATGTGGTTATAAAATATATATTTTTTAAAGTTCATGAACCTCAGGTTAAGAACCCATGACCTCTAAGAGGAGTTGGACTCCCTCAGCAGGTTAGAAATAAGACTGAAGAAGATAGTGCATATAGAAACATGAATCACCATCATAATCACCTCCATTTGATTTGCTGCACTTGCTACCTAGCTAATTTTCCTGTTTCTGTTATTCATTCCATCCTCAAAGTTGCTGTTAGATTAATTTTTTTTAAATACTGCCTTAATGACATTACTTTTATTTCACAGAGCTAAAGTGACTTCTTATTGTCAATTTTATTAAATTTAAATTCTTCCAGGATTTCCAATTTTTCTAAAATCAAATCTAGTTTAAAAACACACACACACACACACACAAAACCCTAGAATTTTGCCACAAGTCTCATTTCCCCAAAACATGAAGAGTTGATTCAAATTTGTAAGAATAAAGGCCATTCCTCAATTGATAACTGATCAGAGTATGAACAAGAAGTTCTGAAGGGAAAAAATGTATAGTTGGATAAAAAAAAATAACAAATCACTAATAATTAGAAAAATACAAATTAAGCATCTCTGGGATTCCACCTTGCACCCATCAGATAGGTGACCACTAACAAAAATGGAGGATGATAAATAGTGGAGGAACTATGGTGAATCAGGCAAATTGATGCATTGTTGGTAGAGTTGCAAAGTGGTACAATCATTCTGAAAACCAGTTTGGGACTATCCCTCCAAAGCTGTCAAACTCTGTGTACCATTTGGTTGAGTAATATACTATAAGACCCATACCCCAAAAGATGAAAGCAAGAGAAAAAGGTCCTTAGGTGTAAAATTTAATGTTTTTATGGGGACAAAGACAAAGAAAATAAAGAGGTGCTCATGAAATGAGAAAGAGTTTATGTATGTGAATAGAGATAGATATGAATACAATAGAATAAAGAATTGGAAATAATGATTAGGCTGGTTTCAGGGAAGTATGGGAAGATTTATATGAACTAATTCAGAATGCAGTGAAAGGAATCAAGATAACAATTCATATAATAATAATAATAATGTAAAAACAACCATCTACATAGCAACCATCCACAATTCTGGAATACTGTTGATGTAGAATGTTACTACTTGACAAAGACTAAATATAAAGAATGAGATTATTTTTAGATCTGGCCAATATGGAAATTTATCTCATGTTATTTAAGAAGGGTTTAGGATGTCAGCCCACAATGACATTGTCTTTCTGTAACTCCTTTGGCACTTACTATCTGTAAAATATAATTTATTATATAATATTTTATTTTCTACTTTCACAGACAGACACAGTGAATAGAGTTCTGGATATAATATCAGAAAGACATGAATTCAAATCTAAATTTAGACTCTTACTAGCTGTGTGAGTCTGGGCAAGTTACTTAACCACTCCATGCCTTAGTTTCCTTATCAGAAAAATAAAAATAACTTAGCACTTAATTTCTAAGGTTGGTTGTGAGGATAAAATGAGCCAATATTTGTAAAGTGCTTTACCAGAGAGTGTTATGTAAATGCCAGCTATTATTATTCTTTGCTCAGTTTAGCAGGTAATTATATCAGCATACCTTGTTTTATAGATTTCTTCTTCTGCAAATTGTTTTCCCTGAACTTGTCTTAACTTTTTTATCAGACTTAAAACAAATGTTAGTTGAATTAAGTTGAATTGAATTTAGAGGGAAGAGTTCTGCTCCTGGATCTGTTATTTATTACATAAGTGACCTCAGGACTCAGTTTTCTCAACTGTAAAGAAATTGCACTAAACAAATTTCAATGTTTTTTTTTTTTTCAGCTCTAAATCCTAGAAGATAAAAAAAGTATTTACTGAATATTCCTTGAATGAATTCTTAGAGTAAGTATAATTAGAAGCCATGATTAGGAATTGGAACACCTGTGGAAAATTTATTTGAATGGTATTGAGGAGGTGATAAGGAATAGGAGCAAATATTCCTACAAACACTCACTGCTAGGAAGGCCACAGTGCAATATCATTGTCTCTAATCCTACAAACTCCACATGGTACAGGCCTCCCAATATGTACTACTTTATCATGACACAAACAATCCAACCTGATTGGGTACAATCATTCTGACTTGGTGATGAAGATAGTTGGTTCCTGAGAAAGGGATGTGGTGGTGAAGAGATACCAGAAGTTAGAGTAGAGGCCTTGAGTGGGAATGGTCATATTAGATCATATTGGGTCAATAGAGGATCACTACAGGAATAAATCTTCCCTTTCTGGATGTTAGTATCCTTGGATCAAACCTTGCATAAATTAACATCTCTAGTAAATGTAGTTACCTTTATGTGTTTCCTCCTTCCTTCCTTCCTTTCTTCCTTCCTTCCTTCCTTCCTTCCTTCCTTCCTTCCTTCCTTCCTTCCTTCCTTCCTTCCTTTCTTCCTTCCTTCCTTCTTTGGCAATTTCTGTTTTTCTTATACCTTACTCCTTGACACATATTCTGATTCAGTGACATTAATCTCCTGGCTGTTCCACGAACAAGACACTTCATCTCTCAACTCCTGGTATTTTTTCTGGCTATCCCCCATGCCTGGAATCATCTACTTCCTCAGCTCTGACTATTGTTTTCCCTGACTTCCTTTAAGCTAATCTTTTACAGGAAGTAACTTCTCTTGATTTTAGTGCCTTTCCTTTGTAAATTATTTCTTTTTTATTCTATATAAAGTCTATTTGATATATTTGTTCGGAGATTTTCTCCCTCATTTGATTATGAGCTCTTCCAGGGTGGAACTATCTTTTGTCTCTTTTTGCATCCTGTTACTGAACATAATTCCTGGTTAATAATAGGTGCTTAATAAATATTTATTGAATGAATGATAGTTTTAGAATGGATGACCTATAGTTATGGGCATGCTGGAGCCACCATCTCCATCAACTATCTCATGAGAGTCAGTTGTTACATTTTCAGTGTGACCATTTACAATTCAGAATTATCAAGTGCTATAAATTATGGATTGATTTATTGTTTTGCTGGTTATCTAGACTAAAGAAAGTTGATGAAAAAAGTGTTAAGAATGTAAATTAAACTTGAAAGTATGTTGTGCATATTCCCTTCCCCCCGCCCAGAGAGTTATTTGTTAAACATTTACCAGCATACTATGGATATGAGTATAGATAATGAAGGTGAAAGAGAGCCTAGTTTACTGGCCTAAAATCTAAATCTTCTATACATTGGCACCAAATTGTAACCAACTGATTTTCCACTGTCTTTACCCTCAAATATATACACAATGGCATATTATACTGTCATTTGCTTTTTAAATTAGGTACATGATAACAACAGAACAACAACCAACCATTTCTACAGAGTTTTAAGTTTCAAAAAAACACTTTTCCCATAATGACTCCGTGAGGTAGAGAATAAGAGAATTATAATCCCCATTTCACAAATTAGAAAGCCAAAATTCAAAGATATGAAGGATTACCAGTGAAAAAACATCAGAACCAAGAATTTCTGTTAGATTTTTTTACTCCAAGTTCAGTGTATAATAATGAATTATCTGAAGACCAGTCAACCAATAAATCTACAAGCATTTATTAAACACCTACCATGTGCCTACTAGGCCATTGCCAGTTATCTTGATTTATGTCTTGCCACTGAACTTGATGCCTCTGGAGGAGAAAATGAGGCTGATAACTTTGTGCAGCTTTGCTTCCACTTAAATCCAATTAACTCTCAAGTAAAGACATCATTCTCATGATATTATCAAGCCTCTTAGAGAATGAAAGATGAACAGCAGCAGCAACAATGTATCCAATACTATACCAGGTATTTGGTAAAAAGGGGATAAAAACAAAAAGATGAAACAGTTTCTACCCTCACAAGCTTACATTTTATCATGGGAGACAACATGAATAAATAAAATAAATTCAAAATTGTAAGGCATAGAAGTGGAAAGAACATTTGGAGGGATCAGGAAAGCCTCCTTTGGAGGTGGCATCTGAACTTAGAATTGGAGGAAAATGATTATAAGAGGAGAAGGTATGGGCTAGTGATCGGGCATTACATATTAAATTGATTAATCAACTAATTAATTTATTTATTTTGGTGAGGCATTACACTTTTAAAAAGTCTGTATAAAAAAACTCTGACTTCAACCAATTATACAAGTACAGCCTATAAAAATTCAATTGAATTTCATGCTGTATCTGTATCAACATAAGCAAGAAAAGAGCAATGTGGTGTCTGAGTTTCAAAAAAAGGCAATCCCATAGGGGGTTATTTTAAACAATGTGAGCTGTAATTCTTCTTATTTGTACCACTTTAATTTGAAGCTGGTTTGGGAGTTTGAATTCCTAAGGATTAGTAATTCTAAGGATTCTTA
The DNA here is from genome assembly GCF_016432865.1 of Antechinus flavipes. NCBI lineage: Eukaryota > Metazoa > Chordata > Mammalia > Dasyuromorphia > Dasyuridae > Antechinus > Antechinus flavipes. The sequence continues at coordinate 313,103,909 of NC_067401.1, forward strand.
AGTTCTGGAACATTTTCAACAGTGTGGTAGAATCTTGGAAATTGCTCTTCTTTCTGACTGTTCAGATAGTCATAACCTTGAGTTTCATTTTCAGAGTTAGAGCTGTTCTTTGGAAAAGGTTGTTTGAATATGTATTTCATATTTTCAATTTCCAAATGGATATTTCCATTAAGAGACCCTGCTACTGCTGCAAAAGCCAAATCTAAAATAAAATCCATTATCTCTCTACAGATCAACTTCCTATCTTTGCTTCCATTTTTTTTTTTTTGACCAGGTAGTCACTATCTTAATCCTATATATTAAATTAGTCACCAAATACTGTTAAATATTACTTTAAAGTGTTCCATACATTTATTTGTCCTTTCCACACTATTCCTATTGCTTATACATAAATTTTAGGCCTCATACACTTATGTATCAGTTCCTATTTCATAAGACCTTATCTCACTTCTTGAAACCTTTGCTACTTGGTATTCTGGAATAATTTGAATAATCCTAATAATGCATGTAAATTATAGATATTTTTAGCACATCCTCTATATAAACAGATCTCACAGAAATAACAAATCAAATAGTAAAATATTTAATTGAGGCCAAACTAGGAAAATAGAAGGCAAGAATTATTCTCACATCCCTCAAACCCTAATTCGATATCCAGAAAAAAATGAGTCCAAGTTCCCATAAGCTTATAGAGGAACAACTAATTTCTTTTGATCAAGAATCTACCAACTTAGTGCCTGTAGAGAAGCAACTAATTCTGGGGGAAATGGAGTTGATGATAAAACTTGTAGTGTTGATGCCAGCCTTAAAATATGCTATAGTCTTTTGGGTGAGGGTCTTTATGTTCATCCATATGAAGTTATTCTTAACAATCCCCTTTTTCCATAATCACCCCCAAAAGAAAAAGAAAATCCTTATAATAAAAGTACATACTCAAGCAAAATAAATTCTTAAATTGGAAATATCCAAAAATATGTGTCTTATTCTACATGTGTGTTTTACTTTCTAGAGCCCCCACACTGGGGTGATTAAAATATACCATCCTAGTACAGAAGGGATGAGGTGGGACTCCTGAGTCCTGGTGGGAAAGGGAGGTCCATTTATTTCAAGGACTTTCCCCTTTTTATATCCTTATACACCCTTATGTAACAAAAACATTGGGCATGCCCCCAGCATATACTGCAAACATAGGACCACAATTTGCTATTGTAGGCAGTTTGCCACCTGGTATCACTTTTCCATTGGGTATTCTCTCTGCTTCAATCTCAGCACAGGTTGTCATCACCCCCAACTTCTCAGGAAGGCCTAGAGCCCATAAGGGAGATGAGAAGCTGAACCAGACATTGTTAGCAGGTTCCCTATGGGCTGAAGGATCTTATACCTCACCCAGAGTTTCCCCACTGATGGTGACCCTCTTCAGGTCTGGAGGTGATTCTGTTCCTTATCATGGACCTTCTGGAATTATAGTTGATCGTGGCCTTGATCACAGTTCTTATTTTTATAGAAATTGTTCTCTTGGTCTTATTTACTTTGCTTTACATGAATTCATACAAGTCTTTCCAATTTTTTTCTGAAAGTGAACTTTAATAATTTCTTATAATACTACAGTATTCTATTATATGTATATAACATGATTTATTCAACCATTTCCTCCTTCTCTTAGATCTGGGAATTTTCTCTGGCTGTATCCCATGTTCAGAATGTTCTCCCTCTTCTGCTCTGACTACTTACCTCCCTAGCTTTCTTTAAATGCCAATCTTCTAAAGGAAGTCTTCTTTATTCTAGTGCCTTCCATCTTCATTTAAAAAAAAATTTCTCCTGTGTAGCTTGTTTTATATATATATATATATATATATATATATATATATATATATATATATAATTCTTTTATACATGTTTCCACAATTATCATGCAGCACAAGAAAAATCAGATCAAAAGGAAAGAAATAAGAAAGGAAACAAAATGCAAGCAAATAAGAATAAAAAAGGTGAAAATACTATGTTGTGATCCGCACTCAGTTCTTACAGTCTTCTCTCTGGGTATAGGTAGCTCTTTTCATCTCAAGACCTTTGGAACTGTCCTGAATCACCTCACTGTTGAAAAAAGCCATGTCCATCAGAACTGATCATTGTATAATCTTGTTATTGTATACAATGTTCTCCTGGTTCTATTCACTTCACTTAACATCAGTTCTTGTAAGTCTCTACAGGCTTCTCTGAAATCATCCTGCTGATTAGGATGCATAACATTTAAAAAATGTTATGGCTAAAGAAAATTTTAAATTTTTAGCACATTCTCCAACTGATGGGCATCTACTTAGTTTCTAGTTCCTTGCCACTACAAAAAAGGGCTGTTACAAACATTTTTGCACACACATGTTCTTTCCCTTTTTTTATGATATCTTCAGGATACCGACCCAGTAGAGACACTGCTGGATCAAAGGGTGTGCAATTTGATAGCCCTTTGAGCATAGTTCAGAATTGCTCTCCAGAATGGTTGGATCAATTCACAACTCCACCAACAGTGTATTAGTGTCCCAGTTTTCCCATATCCCCTCCAAAATTCATCATTATCTTCTTCTGTCATTTTAGTCAATCTGAGAGGTATGTAATGGTACCTTACAGTTATCTTGATTTGCATTTCTCTGAGCAAGAGTAATTTAGAGCATTTTTTCATGTGACTAGAAATGGTTTTACCAGTAAATTGTCTATTCATATTCTTCAACCATTTGTCAATTGGAGAATAGCTTGAATTCTTATAAATTTGAGTCAATTCTAAATATGCTTTAGAATTGAGGACTTTATCAGAACCCTTGGATATAAAATACTTTTTCCCCAGTGTATTACTTTCCTTTCAATCTTGTCTGCATTGGTTTTATTTGTACAAAAACATTTTAATTTAATATAATCAAAATTATCCATTTTGCATTCCATAATGTGCTCTAGTTCTTTGGCCTCAAAATCCTTCCTTCTCCACAGAGTTGAGAGGTAGACGTTCCTTTGTCCTTCTAATTTGCTTATAGCATTACTCTTTTTTTTTTATAGCATTACTCTTTATATCTATATCAAATACCAGATTATTATAGTCATTGACAATTGTGTCTTGTGAACCTAACCTATTCCACTGATCAACTATTTCTTGGCCAGTACCAAATGGTTTTGGTAACCACTTCATTATAATATAGTTTTAGAACTGCTATAGCTAGGCCATCTTCATTTTCATTTTTTTTTTCATTTATTCTTTTGAAATTCTTGACCTTATGTTCTTCTAGATGAACTTTGTTATTATTATTTTTAAATAGTAAAATAATTTCTTGGGAGTTTGATTTGCATGGCACTGAATAAATAGATTAATTTGGATAGTACTGTCATTTTTCTTATATTACTTGGCCTATACATGAGCACTTCATACTTTTCCAATTGATTAGATCTGACTATATTTGTATGGAAAATGTTTTTTTTTTTAATTGTGTTCATTTAGTTCATGACTTTGCTTTGCCGGATAGACTCCCAAATCAATTTATCTCATATGATCAGCTATATCTCTTGTTTAATCACACACTTCTTTATTCATAGATGTGAAAGTTATCTTCCTTTCTGAAGTTCTAATTTGTTTATAATATGACCCTTTATACATAGGTCATGTATTCATTTAAAACTTTCTATGTTATGAGGTGTGAAAAGTCTAAGCCTAATTTCTCACAGACTGTCTTCCAATTTTCCTAAAATTATCTGTCAAAGAATAAATCCTTATCTCAATAATTTATGTCCCTAAGTTTATTGAAAACTATGCTCCTTCATTCAATTCATCTGAATCTTGTATATCTAATCTGTTTTAATGATTAACTTTTCTAGTTCTTTCTAGTAAGAAATTGTTTTATTGATTACTAATTTGTAGTTTAGATTTGGTATTAGTGCCCATTTCTTTTTATTTTTTTCTTGCTTTTCCTTACTTATGCATTTTTTTCTCCTATCAGATAAATTTTGATTCCCCTACCAGTTTTTAAATGTAATAAATTAGTTTGATTGGTATTGCATTAAATAACTAAATTAAGTTGTGTTGTTATTTTTATTATATTGACATGGCTCAACAATAAGCATTTAATATATCTCCAATTATTAGAAACTATATTTCTGAAAAGCATGCTTCATAACAGAATTCATATAGTCCCTTGGCAGGTAGCCTCTCAAATATTTTACATATTCTGTAGTTATTTTATTGGAATTTATCTTTCTATTTCTTCCTGCTAAAAACTGTTGATAATATATAGAAAAGCTTTCCCTTTTTGTGGTTCTAATTTATATCCCCTTACTTTGCCAAAATTATTATTTAAAAATTTTTAATTAACTTTCCAGTGTTTTCTCAATTAACCATTGTATCATCTGTAAAAAAAAAAAAGTGATGATTTAATTTTCTATTGGTCTATGCTTTATTCCATCAATTTTTTTCTTGTCTTATTTATGTAACTTGCAATTCTGATATTATATTAAACAATAGTGATGATAATATGTCTGCTTTAACCCAGATCTTTTTGGAAAGGCATCTAATTTATCGCTATATTACATATAATGTTGGCTCTTCATTTTAGATATATTCTATTTAACATATTAAGGAGAAATCCATTTATTTGTAGACTTTAAAATTTTATTTATTTTGACATTGTTTTTATTATATATAACTTATATATTGTAATATAATAGCATATGTACATGTAATATAAAACTACAAAAAAAATGAAAAATTTATGCTAGATTCCATCAGTTCTTTCTCTGAAGTTAGCATTTTTCATCCTAAGTTTAATGCTAATTAAAAATTGTTTTTGATCATTGTACTAATCAGAATAGTTAAGTCATTGAGAGTTGATCATCATTCAAAATTATAATAACTGTATATATGGTTCTCCTGATTCTTTTCACTTTACTTTGTATCAATTCATATAAACATTCCCAGTTTTTTTGAAACCATCCTGCTTGTCATTTCTTTTAACATAGTAGTATTTCACCACAATCATATACCACAACTTGTTCATCCAGTTCTCAATTTATGGGCATCCCTCTACTTCCAATTCTTTGCCAACAGAGAAAGAAGCTGCTATAAATATTTTTGTACATTTTCTTTTTTCTTTAATCTCTTTGGGATACAGATTTAGTGGTATTGTTGAATCAAAGGGAATGCAGTTTTATAGTCTTTTGTTCATAGTTCCAAATTACTCTCCAGGATGGTTGGAACAGTTCTCTATTCTAAAAGTGCATTAGTACCCCAATTTTTCCATATTCCCTCCAATGTTTGTCATTTTTGTTTTTGTCATATTGACCAATGTGAAAATTGTTAATTGATATCTCCAGGTTATTTTAATGTGCATTTCCTTCATCAATAATGATTAAGAACATTTTTTCATATAACTATAGCTTTTATTTTCTCTTCTGAAAACTGTCTTTAACCATTTATCTATCAACTGGGGAATGACTCATATTCTTATAAATTTGACTCAGTTTTCTATATACTTGATAAATGATACATTTTCCAGAGAAATTTGCCATAAAATGCTCTCCCTTCCCTCCCCACTCCAATTTCCTGCTTTCCTGTTTTCCTTGGTGGTATTGGTTTTGTTTGTGCCAAAACTATTTAATTTGATGTAATAAAAACTATCCATTTTATATCCGTGTATGCTCTTGATACAAGGAGCCTTGATGTCTATTTCTCTCTTGATAGACATCCTCTGATGTCTATATCTATGCTTTTAAATGATTTTTAACATTGGAGGTACTGTATTTTGTCAAAAAAATTTTCTGTACTTATTAAAATAGTTATATATAATTTTTATTGTTTTTTATTAATATAATTTTTGTCATTAATGTGGTCCATTATGTTGATACTTTTCCTATTGAAAAAATTTAGAATTGCTAGTTTAAATCCAGATTTTTCATAAGATGTTAATGACTACTTGATGTCTTGTCTATTTTGTTGCTGTTTTTTTAAAAAAATGTTCCTAATTTTATTTATCAATTCAATGGGGTTTTTGTTTTATTTTTGTTAATTTTTTCTTTGATTTTCAGAATTTCTATTTTGATATTTATTTGGAATTTTTTACTTGCTACTATCTATTAATAATTGTGTGTGTGTGTGTGTGTGTGTGAATATTTGTTAGGGATATTGGTACATAGTTTTTTTTTTCTATTTTGTCTTTCCTTAATTTAGATAATAAGACCATACTTATATGATAGGATTCTTCCATTCTTATTTTTCTTCATAGTTTATATAATATTGGAGGTAATTATTCTTTGAATTTTTGAAAAAAAATCACTTGTAAATTAATGTGTTCTTGGTTTTTTTTCTTTAGCAGTGCATTTATGACATGCTCAATTTCTTTTTCTGAGATTGGATAATTTAAATAATCTATTTCTTTTTCTGTTAATCTGGGCAACTTTTAAAAAAATAAACATTCATTTCATTTGTCAATTTGATTAGGATATACTTAGGCAAAATAGTTTCATATGTTTCCCTTTTTGTTTTCATATGTCATATAGTATCTTTCTTCATTTTTGATGCTGGCAATTTGGTTTTTTTTTTAAATGACAACCCAATGTTGTCATTTTTTAAAAGAAAATTTTCTAGTAATTTATCAGTTTAATTTTTCTTCTTTTAAATTTGTTAATCTCTTATTTCTAGAATGTCCACTTTCGCATTTAATTGGGATTTTTGATTTGTTAGTTTTATAGTCAATTAATCTGTTTCTGCCTTAATATCATTTTTTTTCCTTTTTTTATTAAAATAAAAAAAATCCTTTCTTTGTTGGACACTTTTTAGGTGACTAAGTAACTCTTTTATATTCCTCCTTACTTGATCTTGTTTCTATCCTTTATACATATGTGTGTCATCATAGCAGATTAGTACTGTTTAACACTCCCTCACCATTACATGTATCTTTTAAAACTGTAGTTTTATAAGTTCTCTGTAATATTTAGATACAGTGTGACAGTGACCACATGGCCACAGTGGAGCAACTGTTCTTAATTACTTTCTAGGAGACTATAAAGAAAAATGCCATTTAAGGCAATGTTATAGTCCCACTTGGTGATGGTGATCAACAGACTGGCCCATGCAAGTCTGGAGAAACCACAGGGATTTTATTGTTCCATCCCAGAAAATTACAGCTCAGGACATTGAGACAGGATCACACATCTAGATAGCTTTGGCTCCAGAGTTGGTCTGGGCATTCAGCCCTATGTCCCTATATGTGAGCATTTATAAATCCTTATTGTTTTCTTCAGAGTTGAAAGCTTAGTAAGTTTTTCTTCTGCACTTGTTTTGAGGGGAAGTGGGTCCTTCTAGTCTGAGGCTTGTTATAACACATCAGTCTATTAGATGTAGAATTAAGTTAGGGAGTGGTTTAGCCATCTTTTTAGGTCACAGAGGTAATGAGACTGGGAGGTGAAAAAGCCTTAGGCTCTGTTAAGAAATGCATTATGGAAAAGATTGACTGAGTCTTTCCCTGTTATTAATATAATAATAGCAACAGCTCACACTTTTGTAGTGCCTTAATATTTATAAAGTGAAGTATGACTCTAGGGAGGTAACCTCAAAGCTCACAGTTGAGGGCAAGATAATGACATTGAACACTAGCAAACAATAGAACACAGTTTATTTTTTTCTTGCAATGCAATAACATATTTTAATGCTAAAATCCAGACCTCAATTTTATTTCCCAACACCAGTTTGTGGTAGGCAATATCATCATCATAATAATATACTGCCATAACAATGAATAGAAAATGAAAACCATAGCTTGTTCCTCTCATTGGCAGAGGGAAATATAAGGAAAGATTAAAGCATTAGTAATTACCTCCAAGGAATAAATTAGCTATAGGAGATATAGAATAACTCAATATTAAAGTCATTTTGTGTCTATGCAGAATAACATTCCTGTTTACTGGTGCTGAAGGAGGATGAAGTCCCTACTATGTGCACAATACACAATGCACAATTAAGAAATGAGAAAGATATAAAGATATTTAAGACTTTGTACCTACTTTCTTGGAATTTACAATATAATAGTGGATGAGATGTACACTTACATGCAATAACAATACAATAGCTAACAGAAAGGCATGTTGGAGTTATAGTACAAGTCAACCTTACAGTTAGGAAGTTTTGTTTTTGACATATCTTAGCTATGTGACAATCAATGAGTAACTTTACCTTTTGGTGCTTCTGGTGATTCTCTAAGACAACTTAAAGAAGAGTTTCTGATATGTGATGGTGGAAGGAGATGCCACACTTGGAGTTTCCTACACCAATGGGATCATACTTCTGGAATTTTAACATGCTAAGTGCATATTCATAAGGACCATGAATTTTTGCTATTGTGAAGAGTTCCACCTTTCTTTTCTAGGCCATTCTGAAGCTTCTAAATTTCAAAATAATTAGATAATCAAAGATGAGGAAACTGAGGTTACAATTTATTAAGTTCCATTCAGCATCCTTGGTGGTAACAGTTCTAAAAAATGTCTCCTCTCTTGAACAGGATAATGCCACAGAACCCACAGGATCCCTGTGTTTCCTCTACCCACTCTGGTTAAGTGCTGTTCCTCACTTACATACCTTTTTATTGCCTATATTTATCTTCCCTACATTTCCTGTAACTGATGCTTCACTGCTGGCCCCTGAGTTGTACTTGTTGAAGATTTCCAGTCAGTTCTTCCTCCTTACCTCTTCCCAGGAGACTCCTGTTCATCATCATGAATTCATTATTCTCCAAAAGTCTGTCTTTATTTCTTTCTTCTGGCTAGAAGGTTAATTTCAAGGCTAATCTGGAAAGATTTTCTTTTCAATCTGAGAAAAATCTTTTCTTGATCAAAATGGTAAATAAGTAATACTCAAGACTACTATTGACGAGTTACATATTCACTGACAATATCAATGTGAATTCAATATGTTCAGGAAGCAAAAAAGACATAATGAAGCAAAAAAATTTAATTTTCATTTAAATATATATACACACCACGCACACCCCTAAGTTGTGTGTTTATGTGGGATATGCGTATATGTGTGTGTGTATGTAGTGTGAATTCAAACTATACAGCCACTTCACCGGATTCATTATTTGTACTAATTTCTACTTAGCTGTACACACACATACACATACACATACACACATGTATACTATGCACACGTGAATATACATATAAATATATATTAGGAAATCCTCTCTACCAATGCAGATGGATTTGTGTTCTGTATCTTAGAGTTGCTGAGAATTGCTGAGTCACTGAGTGATTGCTCAGGATCTTCTGGCCAGTCTTGCCCAGAAATAGGAGTCAAGTTTTCCTGATTCTGAAGCTATGTCTTTTTTTCACTCTAGCATTCTTCCTCTCTCAATAAAATAATAATTCATATTTATATAGGACTTTATCATTTTCAAAGCATTTTACTCATAACAACCCTGAGAGACAAAATAGCTACAAATATTATTTTCTCTATTTCAAAGATAAAGAAACAGTTCATAGGAGTTAAATGATTTGGGCAAAGTTATAGCCATTAAATGGCAGAATTGGTACTTAAATATAGATCCTCTGATTCTACTTTCCAATTCTTTTTTAAAATATTTTTTAAAAATTCCTTATACATAGCTTAGAAAAAGAAATTTGTATGTGAAACTGTGAATCTTGGTCATATAGAATTTAATTTTTAATGTATAATAAATTGAATATATGACTTTCACCGCTATCCTACTTATCTATACTTCTTTCTGATCTTTAATACATTAAAAATGCTTCAATGACCTTATTTTCTTTCTTTTTTGGGAGGTAGACTAGTCTATTCTACCTTTAATTCTTCTTTCCCTTTTATCTATTTTCTTGGGAAAAAAGAAAGCAAAAACTCTCGTAACAGATGTTGTTGTTCAGTCATTTTTCAGTTACATCTGATTTTTCATGACCGCATTTAAGACTTTCTTGGCAAAGATACTTAAATGGTTTGTTATTTCCTTCTCAATTCCATTTTACAGATGAGGAAACTGAGGCAAATAGGATTAAGTGACTTCCCCAGGATCACACAGCTAGTAAGTGTCTGAGCTAACATTTGAATTCAGGAAGTTAAGTCTTTCTAACTCCAGGCCTAGTATATTTTCCATTGTATTATTTAGCCATCCTTGATAAATATGCATGATCAAATAATATAAATCCCCACATTGCCTGTGTCTAAAAAGATATTTAATTCTGCATCTTGGATCCATACCTTCTTTGTTAGGAGGTGAGCAGTAGGATTTGTTGGTCATCTGGAATCATGATCGGTTATTGATCAGAGATCGTAAATCTTTTAGAATTGCTTTTCTTTCATACTTGATATTATATGAATCACTCTAAGTTCTATGCACTTTATTCTGGATCGGTTCATATAAGTCTTGCCAAGTTTGTCTGAAATGCTCTTTTTAGTTATTTTTGTGATGTCATAATGTTCCATTAAATTCATATGTAATAGTTTGTTCAGCTATTATTCAAATGATGAACACTATCCTAGTTTCTAGTTCTTTGCCACTACAAAATGACCTGTTAAAATATCCTTTCCTCTTCCTTTAATTTCCTTGGGGATAGGCCTAGTTGTGACATTGATGTTCAAAATTATGCACAGTTTAGCTGGAATTTTCAGACATACTTTGAAATTGCTTTCCAGAATGGCTAGGCCAATTTGCAACTCTGTAAATCTTGCACTGCTGTGCTTGTTTTTTGGCAATCTTTCAAAATTTATCTTTTTTTCTTACATTTTTGACAATCTAATAGATGTAAGATGGAACTTCAGAGTTATTTTAATTTGCAGTTCTTAATCAATAGTGATTTTGAACATTTCTTCATATGAGTAGAATTGACTTTAATTTCTTCATCTAAAAATTATTAATATCCTTTGACCATTCTTCAATCAAGGAATGGCTTGCATTCTTATAAATTTGAGTCAATTCTCTATATATTTTAGAAATGAAGCCTGTAAAAATGATTTCCTAACTTTCTGCTTCGTTCTAATCTTAGCTGTATTGGTTTTGTTTGTACAAAACCTTTTTAATTTCATGTAGTCAAAATTATCAATTTTGCGTTTCATAATGTTCTCTAGTTCTTCTTTGGCCATAAAATACTCCTCTCTCCACAGATCTGAGAGGTAGACTATACCTTGTTCTCCTAATTTTCTTATAGTATCGCTCTTTATGTCTAAATCATAAACCCTCTTTGACCTTATCTTGCTATAGGGTGTTAAATGTTTGTCAGTGACTAGTTTCTGCCAAACTATTTTCCAGTTTTGCCAGCAATTTTGTCAAATGGTGAATTCTTATCCTAGAAACTGGAGTCTTTGAGTTTATCAAACAACAGATTGTTATAGTTATTGAACATGGTGTTTTGCAAACCTCGCCCATTTCACTAATCGATTTCTTAGCCACTACTAAGTGGTTTTGATGGCTACTACTTTATAATGTAGTTTTAGGTCTTGCATGGTTAAGTTAACTTCATTTGCATTTTTCCATTAATTCCCTTGAAATCATTGTCCTTTTGTTCTTCCAGATGAATTTTGGCATTATTTTTGCTAGCTCTATAATTTCTTGGGAGTTTGATTAGTATGGCACTGAATAAGTAGGTTAATTTAGATAGAATTGTCATTTTTATTATACGAGCTTGACCTATCCATGAGCACTTCATATTCTTCCAGTTGTTTAGATCTAACTTTATTTCTGTGAAAAGTGTTTTGTAATTGTATTCTTATAGTTCCTGGCTTTGTCTTGGCAGGTAGACTAATTTGAATCATTTTTGATCACTTGTATTTCTTTCTTTGAAAATTTCTTGATTATATCTTTGACCATTTTTACCTCAGAAGAATGGCTCTTGTTATAATAAATTTCATAAATTATAAAACTATAAGTTGGGCACAGTGAATAAATGTATAACATATCTTGAATATGAGTCCTTTCCAGAGATATTTGCTACAAAGATTTGTTTTTCTCCAGTTAACTGTTTCCCTCATAAAATTAACTGTTTTGTTTTTGTTTATGCAAGCCCTTTTAAATTTGTGTAGCCCAGATTACTTATTTTAATTTCTGTGATCGTCTCTATCCCTTGTTTGATCATGAACTTTCCTTTATTCATGATTACAAAAGATGTTTTCTTTCTATTGAGGAATTAGATAGTAGAGTGTGTAATACAATGATGAACCTAGAGTCAAGAAAACATGAGTTCAAATCTGTCATTAGACACATATTAGCTGTGTGACCCTGGACAATTCACTTAATATCTGTTCACCTCAATTTCTTAAATTGCAAAATTGGGGTAACAATAGCCCTCCCAAAGTTTTTCTGAGAGTAAAATGAGATAATATTTGTAGATCTTAGTATAGTGCCTGGCACATAGTAGATACTTTATAGCTCATTGGTTTCCCTTTCCTTGCTCCTCTATTTTGTTCATGGTATGATCTTACATATATCCAAATAGATACATGACTTAGGCATAATTATTTTGTCTTAGTATATGGTATGAAGTGTTGATTTAAATCTAATTTCTTCCAGTTCTAATGGGAGATTTTTTTGTTAAATTGTAAGTTTTTTATCCTAATAGCTGGGCACTGTACTACTTTGTTATATATATATATATATATATATGTGTGTGTGTGTGTGTGTGTGTGTGTGTATTAAAATCTGTTCCATTGATCAACCTCTTTTTTTTTTGCTCAATCATTGCCAGACAGTTATTATGATTACTACTTTGTAGTATTGTTTGAAATCTGGTACTGATAGTTACCCTTTCTTCACTCTTTTTTCTTTTCATTATTTCATTTCATTTTTACTCCATTTTTTAAAATTTATTTTACATTCTTTTTGAGTTTCTTGAACTTTTTGTTATTCCTGTTGAATTTCAGTTTTTTTCCTAAGAAATACTTTTGAAGTTTGGTAATACAAATATGGATAATACTTCAGATTTCAATTCTAATATGCTTTCCATCATTCTACCTTACTTTCCATAAGAATAGGGGACAAGACAAGACAGTATAATGGACAGAGAACTATGTTTTAGAGTCAGGATGAAATGAGTTCAAGTATTGCCTCTAACCATTTCATCTGTAAGCCACTTAATCTCTCACCACTTCCAGGCAACTTTCTATCTCTTCATTGGTAGAGGGAATTTTCTCACTCAGAGTTATGTTCACATGTATCTTATTCTGCAGGAAAATAGAAGGGGAATATGATATGGGAAGAGTGAGTTGATAAAAGAGAGGGTATATTTGGGGAGAGAACAGTCAGTAGTAAAAGTAATCAAGAGGGACAGAATGAAAGGAGAAAGAGAATCAATGGGGAAAAATATAATTAGCAATAGTAACTGTAAAAATTGTTTTCAAGCAAGTTTCTCTGATAAAGCCTAATTTCTGAAACATAGAACTGAATCAAATTTATAAAAATAAGAGCCATGCCCCAATTTATGAATGATCAAAAGGTATGATCTGTGCCCAAATGGCTATAAATTCACGCATATTTTTTGACCAAACAATATTACTACTAGGCATGAATACCAAAAGAGATTTAGAGAAAACAAACAAACAAAAAAAAAAAAAAGAAAATGACCTATATGTACAAAAAAATATTCATAGCAGCAGGGCTGCTTCTGAGGGCCAAAAAATTGGAATTTGAGGGGATTCCCAACAACTGGATAATGACTCAATAAATATCAATAAATTGTGATGGAATCTTTTCATTCTCTGGGAAATTATGAGCAGGATGCTCTCAGAAAAAAAAACCTGGAAACTTCTCCATGAACAAAGTGAAATGTATTGTATACAAAGTTATAGCAATGTTCTGGAATGGTCAGCCACAAATGGCTTTGCTATTCTAAGTGGTATAATCACCTACAACTACTTTGAAGGATTTATGATGAAAAATACTATCCATATCCAGAGATGGAACTGATTGTGTCTGAATACAGATTGAAGGTTTAATTTAATTTTTCTTGAGGGTTTTTTTTTAATTAGGGTGGGAGTTCTATGTTTTCTTTCATAACTTGACTTTTATAGAAATGTTCTGCATAACTTCACATGTGGTTTCTTAATTGTGAGTGGGAATAAGGGAGAGAACCTAGAAGTCAAAAATCTTAAAAACAAATGTAAAAAAAATTATTTTGAATGTAATTGGGGGAAAATGTCAAACAAACAAAATTATGTTCACATATCCTTGTTCAATTCTATATTTAGCACATTTTTTTTCTTAAATGTGTGCTAAATATAGAATTTTTTTCTAAAATAGTGGTCCTGATTTATATCCTTTTTATATTTAAAAATAATTGGTTAGGCAGTTAGGAATTTTTGATAGTCAATTTGCCTTAGAATAGAATTTGGAGTTTAAGAAAAAATGAGTATTTTTAGTTAAAGGAATTAACATGCCTTTTCCACTGGTGCAGTGGCAGTAAAGTTTTGGAGTTTAAAAAATAACCTGGGAAGAGATAATGATAAATGTTGGGGGGGAATATGGGAAAACTGAGACACTAATGCATTGTTGGTGGTGATGTGAAAAGATCCAAACATTCTAGAGAGCAATTTGGAATTTTGCTGAAAAGACTATAAAACTGTGTATACCCTTTAATCTTGCAGTGTCACTACTGGATCTGTATCCAAAAAAATCATAAAAGAGGGAAAAGAAGCTGCATGTTCAAAAATGTTTGCAGCAGCTCTTTTTGTAGTGGCAAGAACTGGAAACTAAGTGGATGCCTGTAAATTGGGAAATGGCTGAATAAGTTATGGTATATGAATGTAGTGCAATATTATTGTTCTATAAGAAATGATGAGATGACTGGAAAGACTTACATGAACTGATGCTGAGTAAAGTGAGCAGAACTAAGAAAACACTGTACAAAGTAACAAAATTATGTGATGATAAAGTTTGATAAATTTAGCTTTTCTCAGCAATGTAAAATCCAAGTAAATTCCAATAGACTTGGGAGGGAAAATGTCAACTGCATCCAGAGAGAGAACTATAAAGACTGAATATGGATCAAAGCATAGTATTTTCATCTTTTGTTTACTTTTTTCTTTTTTTATATTTTTCCCCTTTTGGTTTGCTTTTTCTCATACAACATGACAAATATGGATTATGTTTGAAAAGATTGTATATATTTAATCTATATCATATTGCTTACTATCTTGGAAAAAGGCAAATAAGGAAGGGAGGGAGAAAAACTTGGAATACAAAGTCTTACAAAAATAAATGTTGAAAAACTATTCTTACATGTATTTGGAAAAAACAAAATACTTTTAAAAAAAGTAACTTGGGGCATGAAGAGTTTGACTGATTTGACCAGGGTCACTATGTCAGTATGTATAAGAAGTGGGCCTTCTATGAGGAAGGCCTTAATAAATGCTTATTGGATTACATTGGATCTGTTCTACAATGGTTTCACGTTCTAAATTTTTGTCAACCACTAAAGGAGATATAACATAGACTTTAGAATAGTCATCTTGAGTATGCCAAATGAACACACAAAAAATGAGGATTTTTGATGAATGGATAAATGGATGGATTTTTTATAAACGCCTGTCCCTACTAACTAAATACCCAGTTTGAAATCCCTGCTAAGGAAAATGAAGGCAAATATCTGACAAGTTCAGAGATTGAGGTAATATTCTTATTCGATGAGAAAGGAGATGAGCATTATGCTTTTAAGACAGATTCATTTGACTAGCCTCAGTTTCACCAAATCTATCGCAAACTGTCGTTTCCTTTATCAAAATCATTTTCTTTGTACTTCCCTTCATTTGTGGGGAAGATGAGGGATTATGGGTATGAAATGTTACATATACTTAATGCATATGCATAATGTATCACATCAATTGATTTGAGGTTGATATGACAATATGATTAAACTTTTTTAAACAAGGAATGGCTCACTGGGTAGGAAAATTATTTATTTGGAAGTGAATTTTAGTATAGTAGAAAGTACACTGGCTGTGCAATCAGGGAACTTGAGTTCAAATATTGACTCTGCTACTTATTACCAATATGGAGTTAGGCAAATCATTAGCTTGTTTTTGGTGCAGTTTTTTCAACTGAAAAATGAGGGAGTTAGAATAGCTAGCTACTGGTATCCATCCCTTCCAGAACTAAATCTATGATTCTATGAATATGTTGGGGGAAAAAAGCTATCAACAAAATTTTACTTTATTTTTTTAATGGCCATAAATTTTATTTGACATAATAAAGAACTGAAAAATACAAATAATCCACATCATTTGAGGATTTAATTTATAAATTCTTATTTTTTATTATTAAATCTTTTAATTTTTTTAAAAATTAAAGCCTTTTATTTTCAAAATATATATGGATAATTTGCATCCTTGCATTCACCCTTGCAAAACATTGTGCTCCAAATTTTGTCCCTCCCTCCCCTACATGGCAAGTAATCCAATATATGTTAAACATGTGCAATTCTTCCACAAATAACATGCTGCACAAGAAAAAATCAGATCAACAAGGAGAAAAATGAGAAGAAAAAAAAAACAAGCAAACAACAACAAAAAAGGTGAAAATGCTATGTTGTGATCCACATTCAGTTCCCATAGTCCTCTCTCTGGGTGCAGATGGCTCTCTTCATCACAACATCATTGGAACTGAATTGAATCATCTCATTGTTGAAGAGAGCCATATCCATCAAAATTGATCACCATATACTTTTGCTGTTGTTGTGTATAATGATCTCCTGGTTCTACTCATTTCACTTAGCATCAGTTCATATAGAGTCTCTCCAATTCTCTCTGAAATCATCCTGCTATCAACAAAATTTTAAAACAAGACAAAGCTGAAATCATTTTTTCTCCTTGACCTAAGCTTCAATATATAATTGGTCTATTGTTCATGAATATGATTTAGGATTTCTGCTCTTCTTTTAAATTCAAGTTCTATAGGGTGAACTTTGTATATGGATATAAAAAGAAGTCAAGTACAGTAAAAAGTAGAACTAGATGCTGAAGCAAGAATCCTACCTGTCCTATTAAAAACATCCAGAACAAAGTGGATAAAGTTGTCTTTGAATAAGCAGTGTCTAGTGTCTGGCCTCTACAGATCATTAAAATTAGGCCACAACCTGCAAATAAATGACAGGAAAATTTTTCTATTAATTACGATGATGAATAATTGTTGGGTGAATTTATGATTGCAGAACAATAGCAAGAGCCTAAGATATATCTTTCAAACAGAGATTACATTTTAAATAGTGTAGTAGATAATTTCTAGCTATGAGAGGATGAGAATCTATCTTGAAGGAAATGAATTTTGGAAGCCCAAAGAGTCTTTAATGGGATAAGAGCAGTGGATCAAGTTAATAGAATAACTTGTTTTGTTAAAAATATGCCTTAATTTATTTAGTCTTTGAAACAGTCATTTTTAAAAAAATAATGATAGCCTTTTATTTTTCAAAATACATGCAAAAACAGTTTTAAACATTCACCCTTGCAAAACTTTGTGTTCCAAATTTTTCTCTGTCCCTTTCCATTTCCCTCCTCCTCTAGACATCAAGTAATCCAATTTAGGTTAAACATATGCAATTCTTTTTTTTTTTAATTATTGTATTGGAAAAAAGAGTAAGAAAAAAAGAAAAACTAAATACAAAGCAAAATAAAGCAAAACAAAAGAGAATATTTTCAAGTGCCCAGAAGAACATCAGAGAAGATTTAAAATATATAACAACAAATTACCAGATCAAGAACATATATATACATACATATATATATATATATGTATGTATGTATGTATGTATATATATATGTATATGTAGAAGAAATTATATTCAGGAATGTCTATTTTTCTTTACTTCCTTATAAACTGTTCCTTTATTCTCTGCTACACATCTTATTTACTTTATTCTTTTCCCCCTTCCATTCCCAAGCAAGCTACAATTAAGAAATAACATTTATATATACATATATATGTATATACATAGATATATGCATACATATACACATATGCACCTCACACATACACATATCTTTTCTATCGCTGCTGAATCTCTAATTAAATTCTGCTCGATAACTTGTCTTTCTATTACTTAACTTCCCCCTACCCAAGGATCCTTCCCTTGTTTTCTTCCCTCATCTTTTACTTTCCCATCCATCCATCCTTCCCCTTTATTTCTGTAAAGATTTTGGAGGGTGCTACACTTTTCATGGTATATATGCAATGTTGCCTATTGAACCCATTCCCAATATGAGGTTTTCAGAACCCTCTTTTCCCCTCTATTGCTTCTTTTCTGTACCTCATTTGTGTAACATGATTATTATTTTATCTTAACTCTGCCAATCTTTTTTTTTTAGCTACACTATTGTTGATGTGAATTTTAAACATACATTTCCCATGTAGAAAAAACATAACAATTTGTCCATGTTTAAAGAGTATGTTCATATTAAATTCCTTAAAATTGCACTCTGGGACAGACACAGAGCACTCTGTGAGATACAGAAGCCCACAAGCCCACTCTCAGAGGTAGAGTCAGATTCATTCTGACTTTCACCTTGGTATTGGCTGGAGACATTTGGAAGAAGAGAAGCCGAAGCTGGAAGAGGCAAAAGATTAGCAGCTAGAGCTCTAGGAACCAAACAGAGAGATAGGCCTCTAAGAAAGCTATCCGGGCCCCAGGAAGAAGATTCAGAAACCGGAGATAAAGGATTTGAACTTTTAACACCTAGCTGTATTTGGAGTGATTATTACTCAGAGCTGAAACTAAGGCTGCCTCCAGAAAATCTCCCCAAGAAATCTGCTCCCAGAGGGAATCATCTTATATTATATGTTAAATTTTTTGTTAAGTTTGTGTTTGGCTGATAAAAAGTGCTGAAAATCTGTAAGTTCATTGAATGTCCATTTTTTCTCATTGAAAATTATAAATAATTTTGCTGGATATGATATAATTGGATATAGGCCTATTTAGTCAGTAGATATGATTTCAGAACTTGTAGTCTTTTATTGTAGCTGCTGATAAGCCTTATACAGTATTAATTGTAGCTCCAGCATATTTGAATTGTTTTGTTTTTATGGGGTTTTTTTTGGTGTTTCTTGCAAAATTTTCTCTTTAATCTGGGGGTTTCAAAATTTGTCAATAACATTTCTGTGTGTTTTCCACAAAGGATCTCTTGGAGGTGGGATCAGTGGATTTTTTTTTCTATTTCTATTTCCCCCTCATATGTTACCACCCCAGGACAATTTTCAAGGATTATTTCCTGTATCATTGTATCAAATTTCTCTGTTTTGTTCACAGCTTCTTGGCAGTCCAATTATTCTTATATTTTCTCTTCTTGATCTGTTCTTTAGATCTGTCATTTTTCTTATTCTGTTCTATTTTCTTATTCTTTATAATCTTTTTTGATATTTCTTGGTTTCTCATATCTTCACTGACTTCCCCTTGCCCAAATCTAGTTTTCAAAGCATTATTTTCATCTTTGAGATTCTGTACCTCCTTTTCTAGTTGGTTAACTTTTTTTCATAATCTTCTTTTTCTTGGGAGGTTCTTATTATTTTTTAAATTTTTCCTTAATGGGACTTCCAGTTAAGATGGCGGAGAGGAGGCTCACAACTGCATAAGCTCCACGCTTTCTCTCACTATCCATTTCATTACAAGCCTCTGAATCAATGCTTGACTGAAAAAAAACCCCACAAATAGTTACCAAGAGAAGCCATCCTTGAGATCCGCCACGAAAGGTCTGTCTTTACTGGAGGGCTGGGGCAGTTTTAGATCGGGCACAGGCAGTGAGAGCACGGGAGCAGACTGGAGAGGGGGTGGAGAGTGATCGCAGCCATCTCTGCGGGGAGAGCTTCGCTACAGGTTTGGAACCTGCAGCAAATCAGCAGCCCAGCAGAGAAGCTAAAAACACCGGGGCTGAAGAATACAACCCCAAACAGCTGGAGTCTCTCAGGACCTGGCCGCCCCCCCCTTCCCCCCCCTCAGTGACTCAGCACGCTTTGGGATCTCAGAGCGCAGGCGCAGCACAGTCCTGCTAGTGCCTCACTGCTGCCCCCTGCAGTCTGTAGAGGAAGCTCGATAACACACCCAGCCCCCCCCCCCCCCCCAAAGAAAGACTCCAGTTTTTTCTGTTTTTCTTTGGTAGTTTGTCTCTGATTAATAGACAGAATGAGCAAGAAGCTGAAGAGGACTTTAACCCTTGACAGCTTCTACACAGATAGAGAGCAGACTTTAAATCCTGAGGAGACTAAAAACAGGCAGTCCCCAGGTGATTCCCCAAAGGAGGAGATCGTCTGTTCCTCAGCACAGATGAACCTCATAGAAGTGATTAAAAAGGCTCTCACAAGGGAGCTAGAAGAAAAATGGGAAAAGGAGAGGGAGGCTTGGCAAAAGAGCCTGGAGAAGTCAGTTAAAGAGAGAGTGGATAAAGAAGTAAAATCCTTGAAAAATAGGATTAGTGAACTGGAAACAGAAAACAGCTCTCTAAAAAACAAAATTGGCGAAATGGAAAAAAATTCCACAGAACAAAAGAACTCAATTGGACAATTAGAGAAAGATTTTAAAAAAGTGAGTGAAGAGAATACTTCACTGAAAATCAGAATTGAACAAGTGGAATTGAATGACTCGAGGAGACAAGAAGAATCAGTCAAGCAAATCCAAAAAAATCAAACAATGGAGAAAAATGTGAAATACCTTCTGGGGAAGACAACAGACCTGGAAAACAGATCCAGGAGAGACAATCTGAGAATCATTGGACTCCCAGAAAAACATGATGAAAAAAAAGAGCCTGGACACTGTCTTCCAGGAAATTATCAAAGAGAACTGCCCAGAAGTCATAGGAACAGAGGAAAAAATAAACATTGAAAGGATTAATCGATCACCCACTGAAAGGGATCCTAAAATCAAAACACCAAGGAATATAGTGGCCAAATGCCAGAACCCTCAGATGAAAGAAAAAATATTGCAAGCGGCTAGAAAAACCCAATTCAAGTATCAAGGAGCCACAATAAGGATCACCCAGGATCTGGCAGCATCCACATTAAAAGATCGAAGGGCCTGGAATATGATATTCCGAAAGGCTAAGGAACTTGGTATGCAACCAAAAATAACTTACCCAGCGAGAATGAGCATCTTTTTCCAGGGAAGAAGATGGACATTCAACGAAGTAAGCGAATTTCATCTATTTCTGATGAAAAAACCAGAACTTAACAAAAAGTTTGATCTACAAATATAGAACTCAAGAGAAATCTAAAAAGGTAAAGATTAATCTTGGGAACTATATTTTGACTATATAGATGTATAAAGAATACATGTATACCTTGTTCTAGAAATTGATGTGGAAAGGACATTGTACCAGAAAAAGGGTAAAGTGGGGGTAGTACATCTCATGAAGAGGCATAGGAAACCTATTATATCTGAGAGAAAGAATGGAGGGGGATGAATATAGTGGGTATCTTACTGCCTTCAGAATTGGCTTTAAGTGAAAAATCTTAAGACATATTCAATCTATGGTGAAACTTCTCCCATCTCATTGAAAAGTGAGAAGGGAAAAGTGGAAAGGGAAGGAATAAGCTAAGCGGAAGGGAATACGGGAACTGGGAGGGAAAGGGGTAAGATAGGGGGAGGAACTCAAAGGCGGGGGGAGGGACACTAAAAAGGGAGGGCTGTGAGAAGCAAGGGGTGCTCACAAGCTTAATACTTGGAAGGGGGGGAAAGGGGAAAGAAGGGAGGAAAGCATAAACCGGGGTTAACAAGATGGCAAGTAATACAGAATTGGTCATTCTAACCATAAACGTGAACGGGGTAAACTCCCCCATAAAGAGGAAGCGGTTAGCAGAATGGATTAAAAGCCAGAATCCTACAATATGTTGTTTACAGGAAACACACCTGAAGCGGGGAGATACATGCAGGTTAAAGGTAAAAGGTTGGAGCAAAATCTACTATGCTTCAGGTGAAGTCAAAAAAGCAGGGGTAGCCATCCTGATCTCAGATCAAGCTAAAGCAAAAATTGACCTAATTAAAAGAGATAAGGAAGGACACTATATCTTGCTAAAGGGTAGCATGGATAATGAAGCACTATCTATATTAAACATATATGCACCAAGTGGGGTAGCATCTAAATTCTTAAAAGAGAAACTAAGAGAGCTGCAAGAAGAAATAGACAGTAAAACTATAATAGTGGGAGATCTTAACCTTGCACTCTCAGAATTAGATAAATCAAACCACAAAATAAATAAGAAAGAAGTCAAAGAGGTAAATAGAATACTAGAAAAGTTAGATATGATAGATCTCTGGAGAAAATGTAATGGAGACAGAAAGGAATATACCTTCTTTTCAGCAGTTCATGGAACCTATACAAAAATTGACCATATATTAGGATATAAAAACCTCAAACTCAAATGTAGTAAGGCAGAAATAGTAAATGCATCCTTTTCAGACCACGATGCAATGAAAATTACATTCAACAAAAAAGCAGGGGGAAGTAGACCAAAAAATAATTGGAAACTAAATAATCTCATACTAAAGAATGATTGGGTGAAACAGCAAATCATAGACATAATTAATAACTTCACCCAAGAAAACGATAATAATGAGACATCATACCAAAATGTATGGGATGCAGCCAAAGCGGTAATAAGGGGAAATTTCATATCTCTAGAGGCCTATTTGTATAAAATAGAGAAAGAGAAGGTCAATGAATTGGGTTTGCAATTAAAAATGCTAGAAAAGGAACAAATTAAAAACCCCCAGTCAAACACTAAACTTGAAATTCTAAAAGTAAAAGGTGAGATCAATAAAATTGAAAGTAAAAAAACTATTGAATTGATTAATAAAACTAAGAGTTGGTTCTATGAAAAAACCAACAAAATAGACAAACCCTTAGTAAATCTGATTAAAAAAAGGAAAGAGGAAAATCAAATTGATAGTCTTAAAAATGAAAAGGGAGAACTCACCACTAACGAAGAGGAAATTAGAGCAATAATTAGGAGTTACTTTCCCAACTTTATGCCAATAAATTCGACAACTTAAATGAAATAGAAAAATACCTCCAAAAATACAGCTTGCCCAAACTAACAGAGGAAGAAGTAAATATCCTAAACAGTCCCATCTCAGAAAAAGAAATAGAACAAACTATCAATCAACTCCCTAAGAAAAAATCCCCAGGACCAGATGGATTTACATGTGAATTCTACCAAACATTTAAAGAACAATTAACTCCAATGTTATATAAACTATTTGAAAAAATAGGGATTGAAGGAGTCCTACCAAACTCCTTTTATGACACAGATATGGTACTGATACCTAAACCAGGTAGGCTGAAAACAGAGAAAGAAAATTATAGACCAATCTCCCTAATGAATATTGATGCTAAAATCTTAAATAAAATATTAGCAAAAAGATTACAGAAAATTGTCACCAGGATAATACACTATGACCAAGTAGGATTTATACCAGGAATGCAGGGCTGGTTCAATATTAGGAAAACTATTAGCATAATTGACTATATCAATAACCAAACAAACAAAAACCACATGATCATCTCAATAGATGCAGAAAAAGCATTTGATAAAATCCAACATCCATTCCTAATAAAAACACTTGAGAGCATAGGAATAAATGGACTTTTCCTTAAAATAGTCAGGAGCATATATTTAAAACCATCAGTAAGCATCATATGCAATGGGGAAAAACTGGAACCTTTCCCAGTAAGATCTGGAGTGAAGCAAGGTTGCCCACTATCACCATTATTATTTAATATCGTATTAGAAACACTAGCCTCGGCAATAAGAGTCGAGAAAGATATAAAAGGAATTAGAGTAGGCAATGAGGAAACCAAACTATCACTCTTTGCAGATGATATGATGGTATACTTAGAGAACCCCAGAGATTCTACCAAAAAGCTATTGGAAATAATTCATAATTTTAGCAAAGTAGCTGGCTACAAAATAAATCCCCATAAATCCTCAGCATTTTTATACATCACCAACAAAACCCAACAGCAAGAGATACAAAGAGAAATTCCATTCAGAATAACTGTTGATACCATAAAATATTTGGGAATCTATCTACCAAAGGAAAGTCAGGAATTATATGAGCAAAATTATAAAAAAGTCTCCACACAAATAAAGTCAGACTTAAATAATTGGAAAAATATTAAGTGCTCTTGGATTGGCCGAGCGAACATAATAAAGATGACAATACTCCCTAAACTAATCTATTTATTTAGTGCTATACCAATCAGACTTCCAAGAAAATATTTTATTGATCTAGAAAAAATAACAACAAAATTCATATGGAACAATAAAAAGTCGAGAATCTCAAGGGAATTAATGAAAAAAAAAATCAAATGAAGGCCTAGCTGTACCTGATCTAAAATTATATTATAAAGCAGCAGTCACCAAAACCATTTGGTATTGGCTAAGAAATAGATTAGTGGATCAGTGGAAAAGGCTAGGCTCACAAGACAGAATAGTCAATTATAGCAATCTAGTGTTTGACAAACCCAAAGCCCCTAACTTCTGGGAAAAGAATTCATTATTTGATAAAAACTGCTGGGATAATTGGAAATTTTTATGGCAGAAATTAGGCATGGACCCACACTTAACACCATATACCAAGATAAGATCAAAATGGGTCTATGACCTAGGCATAAAGAACGAGACTATAAATAAATTAGAGGAACATAGAATAGTTTATCTCTCAGACTTGTGGAGGAGAAAGAAATTTGCGACCAAAGATGAACTAGAGACCATTACTGATCACAGAATAGAAAATTTCGATTACATCAAATTAAAAAGCCTGTGTACAAATAAAACTAATGCAAACAAGATTAGAAGGGAAGCAACAAACTGGGAAAACATTTTCACAGTTAAAGGTTCTGATAAAGGCCTCATTTCCAAAATATATAGAGAACTGACTCAAATTTATAAGAAATCAAGCCATTCTCCAATTGATAAATGGTCAAAGGATATGAACAGACAATTTTCAGAGGATGAGATTGAAACTATTACCACTCATATGAAAGAGTGTTCCAAATCATTATTGATCAGAGAAATGCAAATTAAGACAACTCTGAGATACCACTACACACCTGTCAGATTGGCTAAGATGACAGGAAAAAATAATGATGAATGTTGGAGGGGATGCGGGAAAACTGGGACACTAATGCATTGTTGGTGGAGTTGTGAACGAATCCAACCATTCTGGAGAGCAATCTGGAATTATGCCCAAAAAATTATCAAATTGTGCATACCCTTTGATCCAGCAGTGTTTCTATTGGGCTTATATCCCAAAGAAATACTAAAGAAGGGAAAGGGACCTGTATGTGCCAAAATGTTTGTAGCAGCCCTGTTTGTAGTGGCTAAAAACTGGAAAATGAATGGATGCCCATCAATTGGAGAATGGCTGGGTAAATTGTGGTATATGAATGTTATGGAATATTATTGTTCTGTAAGAAATGACCAGCAGGATGAATACAGAGAGGACTGGCGAGACTTACATGAACTGATGCTAAGTGAAATGAGCAGAACCAGGAGATCATTATACACTTCGACAACGATATTGTATGAGGACATATTTTGATGGAAGTGGATTTCTTTGACAAAGAGACCTGAGTTTCAATTGATAAATGACGGACAAAAGCAGCTACACCCAAAGAAAGAACACTGGGAAACGAATGTAAACTATCTGCATTTTTGTTTTTCTTCCCGGATTATTTATACCTTCTGAATCCAATTCTCCCTACGCAACAAGAGAACTGTTCGGTTCTGCAAACATATATTGTATCTAGGATATACTGCAACATATCCAACATATAAAGGACTGCTTGCCATCTAGAGGAGGGGGTGGAGGGAGGGAGGGGGAAAAAATCGGAACAGAAACGAGTGTCAATATAATGTAATTATTAAATAAAAAAATTAAAAAAAAATTTTTTTTTTCCTTAATGTCTCTCTTTTGATTTTTAAATTCTTTTTTGAGTTCTTCTATAAATTTTCTCTAGGCAGTGAGCCATTTTATATTCCTCTTTGGGGTAGAAGCTTTTTTTTTAACTTCAGTGTCTTCCTCTGAAGATGAACCCTGGTCTTCCTTACTCCTATAATTTGTTTCAATGGTGGGGTTCTTTCTTCTTTGTGGGTTCATTTTTCTTTTTAATAAGCGGTATTAGTGTAAGCACTTTTAATAGTGGGATCGGAGGATGGTACCTCAAATTTCCCTTCAGCTCTTCATTCTGACTAAAAATCCCAAACCAAGAGTTCCACCCTCTTGCAAGGACCCAAAGTGAACAGCATCCTTGCCCCACTGCTTCTGCACTCACAGGTTCTGGTTCCTTCTCACCCAGGGCTGCTGCTCTGCAACATAACTGAGCTTGGACTCAGCTGAGGTTCACTCAGTTTTCCTGGGACTCAGATCCTGACTGAACTCGACAAACAGTCTTCGAGGTGAACGTCTCTGTGGTTCCTGCTCCAGACACATCTAGCTAACCCAAGGAACCCCACTTGATATTTCTCTGGAGCTAGCTCGGAGGTGCCTGCACTTAATAGAGAGTTAATCAACTGCCTGGGGTCTTTCTTCAAATCTTCTCTGGTAGAGGACCCCTGTTCTGTCCCAAGTCCACTTGATTTTTCAGTTTATGTTTTCCCTGAGGTGAGAATTTGTTCTATTTGAGGGTGAAATTAGGAGAGTTGAAATTTATCAACCTACTCTGTCATCTTCTTCCCAGAATCCTTCCCATATATAATTTTTCCAAACATATTTCCATGTTTATCATGCTGCACAAGAAAAATCAGATCAAAAAGGGGAAAAAAAACTAGAAAGAAAAAATCAAGCAAACAACAACAAATTGAAAATACTATGCTGTAATCCACATTCAGTCTCCATAGTTTACTCTCTGGGATGTGTATGGCTCTTTCTATCATATGTCTATTGGAATTGTCTTGAATCACCTCATTGTTGAAAAGAATCCAAATCCATCACAGTTGATCATCATATAATCTTGCTGCATAACAGTCATTTTTGATCTATTATTTTTTTAAAATTTATTTTGCATATGGTTGGATTAAAGGAACACCAAGAATGCATTCAAAGTTAAGATTCATAGTGTTGAATGAATGACCAGATCTAAACCCTTATTGACTTTCACACTCTGATGAGAACTTAGGAGGTCTCTAAGGAAGTACAAACAGATCTGTGCTTGGTCCTATGCTGCTTACAATATTTCCATAATTGGATAAAAAACATTGATGACATGATTACTAAACATGCTAATGACAAAAAGCTGGAAGGAATAGCTAATATTT
This sequence comes from Antechinus flavipes, assembly GCF_016432865.1. Lineage (NCBI taxonomy): Eukaryota > Metazoa > Chordata > Mammalia > Dasyuromorphia > Dasyuridae > Antechinus > Antechinus flavipes. Next base: position 313,131,169 of record NC_067401.1, read on the forward strand.
GTGATGACAGATTTGGGACTCAAAAAGATTTAACTAGACCAAAAGGCTTGGCCAGAGGAAATAAGATGAGATTTAATCAATTATGTTCTCTTATTTCTATAGGAACCTTGGGATCATTACAAACAGCTTTGCAATTTCTTCAAGCCAATCCTGTTTTTTCTTCTTCTTGGGGGCTGAATCTGTCCCATCTACTCAGACTGACACAAAAGTTCAATAGTATTGCCATGGATATGGCTGTTAGAAATGAGGAACTAATAGGCATTCTTTAGCTCTCCTGGTCTCCTGGTGTCTCCTGGCTTTTATGGATGGTTGAGCCAAACTTTAAAAAAAAATTAAATTTGTTAATTATTATATCTTTTTATTTACAAAACATATACATGGGTAATTTTTTCAACATTGATCCTTGCAAAACTTTCTGTTCCAAACTTTCCCCTCCTTCCCCCATCCCCTCCCCTAGATGGCAGGTAGTCCAATACATCATAACAGTCATTTTGAAGAAAGAAAAAAAGAACCTTTAATAAAAAAAATGAACAAAAATATTTGATTATGTAAACAATCTTTTTTGTCCTAGTAGTTCCCATCTCTCTGCTTTCTTTGTTTTGTCATTTACTTAGAGTTCAGAAAACCTTCTTTTTAATTCTCTTTTTCTCAATAATATTTTTCCAAATACATATAAAGATAGTTTTCAACATTCATTTTTGTAAGACTTTGTGATCTAATTTTTTCTCCCTTTCTCTCTCTTCCCCTCCCCAAGACAGCCATCAATTTAATATAGGTTAAAGACCCCAGCTTTTGGAATAAAAATTCACTGTTTGACAAAAACTGCTGGGAAAATTGGAAATTAGTATGGCAGAAACTAGGCATTGACCCACACTTAACACCATATATCAAGATAAAGTCAAAATGGGTTCATGATCTAGGCATAAAGAAGGAGATTATAAATAAATTAGAAGAACATAGGATAGTTTACCTCTCAGACCTGTGGAGGAGGAAGGAATTTGTGATCAAAGAAGAACTAGAGATCATTATTGATCATAAAATAGAAAATTTTGATTATATCAAATTGAAAAGCTTTTATACAAAAAAAAAAAAACCCAATGCAGACAAGATTAGAAGGGAAACAATAAACTGAGAAAATATTTTTACAGTCAAAGGTTCTGATAAAGGCCTCATTTCCAAAATATATAGAGAATTGACTATAATTTATAAGAAATCAAGTCATTCTCCAATTAATAAATGGTCAAAGGATATGAACAAACAATTCTCAGATGAAGAAATTAAAACTATTTCTAGCCATATGAAAAGATGCTCCAAGTCATTATTAATCAGAGAAATGCAAATTAAGGTAACTCTGAGATACCACTACACACCTGTCAGATTGGCTAGAATGACAGGGAAAGATAAGGCGGAATGTTGGAGGGGATGTGGGAAAACTGGGACACTGATACATTGTTGGTGGAATTGTGACTACATCCAGCCATTCTGGAGAGTGATTTGGAACTATGCTCAAAAAGTTATCAAACTGTGCATACCCTTTGCTCCAGTGGTGTTGCTACTGGGCTTATATTCTAAAGAGATCTTAAAGAAGGGAAAGGGACCTGTATGTGCAAGAATGTTTGTGGCAGCCCTCTTTGTAGTGGCCAGAAACTGGAAACAGAGTGTATGCCCATCAATTGGAGAATAACTGAATAAATTGTAGTATATGAATATTATAGAATATTATTGTTCTGTAAGAAATGACCAGCAGGATGATTTCAGAAAGGCCTGGAGAGACTTACATGAACTGATGATGAGTGAAGTGAGCAGGACCAGGAGATCATTATATACTTCAACAACAATACTATATGATGATCAATTCTAATGGACATGGCCTTCTTCAACAATGAGATGAACCATATCAGTTCCATAGAGCAGTAATGAACTGAACCAGGTACCCCCAGGGAAAGAACTCTGGAAAATGAGTGTGAACCACTACATAGAATTCCCAATCCTTCTATTTTTGTCTGCCTGCATTTTTGATTTCCTTCACAGGTTAATTGTACACTATTTCAAAGTCCGATTCTTTTTGTATAGCAAAATAACTATGGATATGTATACATATATTGTATTTAACATATACTTTAACATATTTAACATGTATTGGTTAACTTGCCATTTGGGGGAAGAGGTGGGGGGAAGAAGAAGAAAAATTGGAATAAAAGGTTTTGTAATTGTCAGTGCTGAAAAATTACCCATGCATATATCTTGTAAATACAAAGCTATAATAATAATAAAATAAAAAAGAATATGTTGAATTTACCATAGTAAATTAAGTGGATGAATAGAAAATAATATAATGATGTAGCAGGAAGAGTATTTTATTTAAAATCAGGAGACCTACATTAGAACAGCTTTGCTACTTATCTGTGTGAACTTGGGCAATTTAATAAACTTTTCTAACTTGTATTTTGAGCATTTGCACAATATGAAGATTTGTTGAGATATTCACTAAGTTCATTTCTAATTCTAAATAGCTAATCTGTTGGAAAATCTCTAAAAAAAGAAGACATTAACTGCTGAAGGTATTTCACCTCATTTTTAAGTCTGACAAATAGCTCTACATTCTTGTCTTACTGAGGACAGGGGAAGCTACAAATGTGTCTGCAATCCAGATCCAAATCAAGATCGGGGGAAAGGCTATAGAAAAGATCACTTTTATTCAAGTTATTAATGTGACATAAATAAGAACTTTCCAATTGCTGATGCAAAATTATTCATTATAGAGTGAGATATTCCATTGGAGAGAAATTTTAACAAGGACAGGTGATCACTAGAAAATCCTAACAGTATAAAATTTTAAAAAGCTTATCTCTGTCCTCAAGAAGCATTATTTCCAAGAGGAAAAACATGTCAGGAAAGTATTGCTAATATGCAGCCACTTCCCTTGGCTCTTAGGATCACAGAATTGAAAATGTTTTTGGAAGATTAGTGACCAGGTAAGAAAATGCCTAAGGTTTCCAGAACAAATATTACTTTTATTTTAAAATTCCATTTTCACCTCTTGTTAAGAGTTCAAATGTTGGAGTTTGTTCTCAGAGGACAGCCGGTTTAGAGGCTTAGAGCCCTTCGGATGTCTCCAAATCCAAAGGTTCTGTCCTTCAGCCTCTGCCTCTGCCTTCTTCTGCCTCCAACAGAGATGGAAGATCTCTCTTATCTCCTTCTGGGGAGCCCAGCCACCAATTTGCCGCGGAGAGAGGGCTTCTGGCGTTCTGGCGTAGCTCCACTGAAGTCCGTCAAAAGTGTTCTCTGCAGCAGAGTCGTTTCTCTCGAGTCTAGCGCGATCAGCCAGCCAAGAGGAAAAAATGTGTTCTGGAATGGCTGTATCGCCTTATATGTGAACCTTCTGAGAGAATGGGATTATGGGTTTTCTCCCATAGTGCTCTCTGGCCCAAAGAGCTTTAAGGTGTGGACTTTGAGTAAAGGTGGGAACACAAGCCTTGTCTTGATTAGTTCTACTTAGTACCTTGTTTCAGGTTCTGGCCAAAACAACTTCTTGTAAGATTAGATCAACTCTAATTACTTAGCAGTTAGTAAGGATTCCAACAACCTCTTCCATCTTTTGGCACTCACTGACACTTGCTCTCTTCTGATGATGCTGCATCTTTGACCATCATTTCTAGTATGGTCAGACTTTCCTTTGTGTGGTGATTCCCTAGTCGTGATGATGTTGATACTTCCTGCTTCTCATTTATTATTGCTTCCCAGTTTGCCCTCTATTAAAGTCTCTGAGCCATAACCTGCCCTCCTTGAGTTTTGATCAATCCAAATTTATCCTATAATTCATCTTCTAGTATGCTATTTTTTTCTTTTTAAATAATTCCTTTCCCCCTCTCTCTCCTTTTTCTTCTTTCCTTCCTTCCTTTCTCCCTTCCTCCCTTCCTTCCTTCCTTCATTCTTTCCATTGGGGTTAAATGATTCGCTAGCAAGTTCCAAGCATCTGGGAATTTGAACTCAGATTCTCCTGACTCCAGGGCTAGTGCTCTATCCACTATATTACCTAACTGCCCCTGTTCCACTTCTAAACCTCCTCAAAGGGATCTCCAGTCTCTCTATTCTTCAGTATGATCTCCAGTCTCTCTATTCTTCAGTACTAACTTGCAATATTGTGTCCTCTTGAATTCCATGTTCCGTAGTCACATAGCTGATTATCATTTACCAAATCCCAACCCTAGATTTCTTCTCCCCTGTATTGCCTTCATTCCTATCCACATGTTGCTGAGTTTGTGCTGAATGGATCCACTATCAGTGTGTAGTCTATAGATCATCTTAATTAGCAATTCCTATCTCAGACTTTTATTCCTCCTGTTTCTTATTTGGAATACATTTTGCCATACATTTCTACCAAATCCTACCTGTTTTCAAGGCCTGATTCCATTTTTGATGCTTTCATGGAGTTTTATCTCATCAACCCAATTTGTGGGACATCTTCCCCTGAAGTCCTATTGCACATTATTTTTCCCATCACACAAACTCAATTCTGCTATGTATTATAGTTTTTGTATACATTTGTATAAATGTATTATTTGTATACACATTTGCATACATTTAGATTAAATAAACCTGAAGCAGAGATTGCTTATCTACCACATAACACATTTTTGTATCCCCCACGTCACACACAAGCTGTATACTCAATAAACCTTTTTACAGAATGAAGGATAACAAAGTACTTTCCTTCTTTTAAATATGCCAAGTGAGTCATTAAAATGAGTGACCGAAGTTGTAGTACATTCTGATCTACTCTCCTTGCTTATATACAAAGAACATTAGACAAAGCTCATGTCTAACCAGAATTACAAAATTGCCTAAAATAACAAAATTATCTTTATGCTTGGAAAAACAGATGCAATGCACTTAAAAATAAGTGATTCTCATATTATGTAAATACTGAAGCCTGTTAAGAAACATCCAACTTGGTCTTATGGGACAATGGGGTGGTTGCTTCAAGTAGGTAATTATTTGAGCAAAAACAAGCATGAAAAAGAAAAGAATACTCATGGTATTTGCTTGTTCCTCTCTAGCTAAATTCCAAATTATTATATGACAAAATAAGTTGGAGGCAGGTTTTGTCACTAAATAGAAATAAGACAAAAAGAAAACAAAAAATAATCAGTAACATATTTCTTGGGAAATTTTCTTCTTCTAAGTGTCTGTCATTTTATTAGACATATGGATTCTTTCTACTTTGGAAAAACGAGTGCTAGGGAAAACAGAATGTTAAGCCTGAATTGTACATTTTTATGATGAATCATGAACTGATTTGGATTGGATCTCTCCTTTGAAAGGACCCTAGTATTTGTACAGCATCAGGAGAGATTAAAGTTAGACATCAGAAAGAATTTCTCAGTTGTGAAGACTTTTGGAAACTGAAATTAGTTTCTAATATTAGAAATTGGGATCTCTGTGAGAAATGTATTAGAGCAGACCAGAAAAGAACATAGGACTGTTTTTTTCTTCTGTGAATCCCTTAACCCATCTATAGCTATCATTGGTCATTCTGTAACTTAGTGCCAATTCAGTTAAGTTAGGGGAACACAAAAAGTATGAAAAGATAATTAAGATATGAGTAGTCCTGGGAGTGTGGGAAGTAGACTGGAGGTAGTGGTTAGGGCAAATGAAGAAGTTGGGTATTCAAAGAGAATAGATAATGGAGTTAAGACAATGGTGAGCCAGGTTGGATTTAGAGGAAGCAGAGCAATGCAGAGGTCCATAGATGATAGCAACAAAAATCTGGACTGGAACGTTAAAGGAGCAGAAACTAGTCTTGAAGAGGATGCCAAAAGATATAGTGTCTTCTAGCATAATCTAGGTTTCAGAAAATGCCAAAGGTAGAAGGAATATGAGAGGAAAAGGTTTATGATTATAGCTTTATAACCAGAAGTGACTTTTAAAGTCACCTAGTTCAGAGCTTCTTACATTTTTTTCTATTTATGACCCCTTTTCATCTGAAAAATTTTTGTGCAATCCTGGGCATATAGGTATATAAAATAGGTCTAGAAACCAAACATTTGCTGATAATGAATCACAATTTCACAATTGCCACATTCAGTTACATGACCCCATATGAGGACACAACCCACAGTTTAAGAAGCTTTGATTTAGTTTAATGTCTTCATTTTATAGATAAGATAACTGAGCCCAGAATGGTAAAGTGATTTGCCTTGGGTCATACATGTAATAGGATTCAGAATAGAACTAAAATTTGTCTGACTCTAAATCTAGCTTCAAAAAAGAGGTAAGTTGTCATGGAAAGGAAGGACAAAGAAGGATAATGTATAATGACAGAGTAGGACTTATCTGACTTTAGTTATAGAGGCTTATGTGGCCAGTGATAAACCTCCTTTGCTGTTGACCCCACATTGATCCTAGTTATTGTTTGGCGTTCCCAGACTATGTGGCTTGTGGTTGGGGTTAGGGAAGTGCAAACTACCTTGCTACAACAGATGAATTTGACAATTATGAAGCCCTATGGCAATGGCATCCTAAGGTTTATAGGATCTTGTCCTAACTTATGATTGTATAAAACTGGCTTGTCATTAATCTAAACAATTGAAACATTTTTATAAGGTGACCAAATCTACCTTGAAAAAGTAACCACTCATTAATAATGTTTTGTTATATTTTTAAGTGGGGTAAAGGAATCCAAACCTAAACAATTATTTAAGTAGAGCAATTCACCAATGAAGTGCAAGAACAATCCCAAAATAGCTGCAATGAAAAACAACAACAACAACAACAACACATTACATGTTTTCAAAAAAAATACATTTCCCTTCTTTCCAGAAGCCATAGTTACTGAAGAGTTCCCCCTCTCCCCTGAAAAAGAAAATTGGTTTCACAACAAAAGTACTTGGTATTATCAAATGGTTCAGTTTCAAAAATGGATATAGTTCTACCAATGGAAAGACCTTGAAGGAATTTATTACCAAAGGCTTTACCTCATACCCACAGGATACCTGGTTTTACATTTGGTTCACAGCTGAAACCTCCTATATATTGTATTTCCTCTCTGCTAAAATGTAAACTACTGGAAAACCAAGATCATCTTGCTTTTATATTTGTGTCTCCAGTGGTTATCATGATGTTTTGTATATGGTAAGTGCTTTAAAAATGTTTTTCTTTCATTCATTTTGATTGGAGTGGAGATCTCAAAATATCAGGGTTATTGAGGAGAAAGCCTGTGAAAAGGTAAACTGGGGATTGTGAGGGGTGAGAATTGGGATAAAAGATGTTACAAATGGAAATGATTGTCCTTAAAAAGCTTTCCTTCCTGCTTAAAAAACAACAATCTATTAAATGATTTGATGACCTTAGTTACAATCCATCTCTTAAACCTGTATCCCATTTCCATCTTATGCCACAGCAAAAGTTATCATACCTCTCCAACCCTACTCAGAACTGAGAAAGACAAAAAAAAATACATTTGTCTTAAACATGAATAGTTAACCAAAATTAATTTTAACATTGACCATAGTTCCCCTCCTCACGCCCCCTCCCAAAATGTTTCATTTTGTAATATGAGAATTTTACCTTTCAAGAGATAGCATGTTTCATTGTTTGTGCTCTAGAATCCTGGTTGATCATTTAACTAATCAGAGGTCTTAAGTCTTTCAAAATTATTTAATTTTAGAACAGTAATATCATTGTAGAAATTGTTCTCCTGTTTCTGTTCATTTCACTCTGCATCAGTTCAAATAGGTCTTCCCAGGTTTTTCCATTATTCAGGCATAATAATATTCTACAACATTTATATATCAGTATTTGTTCAGCAATTCTTCTATTTTTTTTTTGTTCAGTTATTCTTTGATTTTTAATGCTACATAGGTAGATTTTTATATACTCATGGCATTTTTGAAAAGTGATCCAAATTAAAAAAAAAACAAGTTTGACAATACATTTGCATATAATTTAATACCATGCTTAAAAGCTAAAGTTATGGAGATATAAATCATAGTAACCATTAGAGTAAAATCCTTAACCTGCTCTTCAACAATCAGACAAACATCAGTTCAGAAACAATCTAGATGACCTCTGTTGAGGCTAATATAACTGAAAATAAAAACAGAGCATAGCTTCATGGTATTTGAAATGAGTTAGTTCTGAAATATCAACATTCATTCAACATTTAGCAATCAACTATTAAGGAGCTATTTTGTGTAATGTACTAAGTTATACATCTGAATATATACATAGATAAATATTATGATTCCTACTCCTGTATAGTTACAATCTAGTAGAAGAGTTAGGAAGTAAGTGTAACCCAAATTAGAATAAAAATGCACAAAGGAATTTTTAAAAACCCAAACACAAAACTTCTGGCTCACCTTTATTTATCCCTTTTATGGTTTGCAAAGAGTTTTTTCTCATAGTAACTCTAGAAAATATGTAGTGAAAATTACTTACTTAAAAAAATAAAGGCTTAAAGAGGTTGATGTCCAAGGTTACTTGGACTTCTGAAACTGCAAGCCAATATCTTAAAAGTGGTCACTTAAAATTTTTTTGTGTTTATTTATTTAGCAAATCCTCTTTTAATCTTCAGACCTGTAAAAAACAGAATTGTGACAAAAAATTTTTCCCTTCAACTGAAATTATAGGGAAAGTCATAGAGTCACTGATTGAGGGCTGAAAGGGACCTTGGAAATCATCTGGCCATCATCTAGTAATCTTTGTTGGTAGCTATATTGTACAATTGATAGAGAACTGGACATCTTCATAACTTCAAATCTGACCTCAGACTTTTGCTAGCTGTATAATCCTAAGCAAGTCATTCAGCTCTGTTTTCTTCAGTTCTTTGTCTGGGAAATGTGTTGGAGAAAGAAAAAGAACTCCCTTACTCCCCAAAAGGGGGTCACAAAGAGTCATATTTGATTGAAATGACAACCACAAAGTTTCTTTATTACAAGGTTTGGTTCACTTGTGCAGGTGAGTGGGATTGGTATATTTTGAAATAAAGATGATAGAAAAAGAAAAGATATAATAAAGAAATATAGTAATAATTTTAGAGTTAGAATTATAAGGGAAAATGAGAAGAATTACAGATACAAACCCTTCCTTTTAGAGAAGAACCAATGTCCTAGAGAGGAATAAATGATTACTTAAGGTCACATGAGTAGTAAATGGCACTATCTCTATTCTTTGTGTGTCTGTGTATATGTTTGAATATAGGCAGGAGGTGAAGCTGAAATAGAAAATTATTTGTTTTCTTCTGTGACTCCCATTTTTGGAATGTGGGTATTGCTGATCAGATATGGCTACGTCTTTTCTTCTTGTACTTGTCAGTTCCTATACTCTAACCATGATACTTAATTCTGCTCCCGAAGTAAGCTTTCTTTTTATCCATACTGGAAAGAAGGAAAGAAGCATGAGTAAGGGAACATGACTGAGCAGTTTTACCCTTGTCTCAGTTAGTAAAATGATGTATGATTCATTTTTAACATAGGGCAAAGGAAAGAAAACCTCAGATCTAGTTCAGTTCTGCCCTTTAAGAAATTTATCAAAAATCACTAATAACCTAAAACTAGAATTCCTTTCAATTTTCCCAGCCAAGAGAAAGTCTGGCATATTGGGAGATGAGTTTGGCTCTTTCTCTAAATCAACATAGATACACAAAAATTATTTCTCCCTGCTGCAGCACCTATATTTGCAAATAAAGCAATACACAAATCAACAGCAGTTAGATTGACTGGATTTATCTATCAAAAAAAAATTAAACTATTTAAATATCATTCAGAAGAATAACTTCACAGGACAGAATAAACTTGGAATTAACTTTGGGGAACTTATACTTCATAGTCTGGTGCCATTCTCCTTACTGTAGAGTTAACAACTACCATCCAATTCTGGCCTCTGAAAACAGTGAAAGTTGTCACATTCTGGGCTGAGACAATAGTTCCAAAGCTATTGTACCCTAACATGTAGCTCCTCAGACTTTAGTCTCTGTCCCTGGCTACTATTCTCTCTTCTTGCTCACTATGTTAAATGCTGCTACCACAACAAATTTTGTGAACTCTTGTAGCAGTACTTCTGGCATGTAAAAGACCACTCTGCTCATGTCTCTGTAGTCATGCACTGCTTAGAGCTCATAATAGTCTTAGTCTCTCCCAGGATGGGAAGAAAACTATAATTTGTCTAAGACTCTGTCTCTTAGAAACCAAAAAGTCAGATTGAACTCTTCTTAGATGCCAGCAAGAGTCTATTGTAAAAGCCAGTTAATTATATTTGAAATTTAACAACAACATGGTAATAATAATTATATAGTCCCTACTATATGCCAGGCACTTTGCTAAATACTTTACAAATATCTCATTTGATCTTCATAGCACCCCTGGAAAGTAGGTGCTCTTTTTATGTCCATTTTCCAGATGAGAAAACTGAGTGAAACAAAGGTTAAATGATTTTCTCAGGCATACAGTGAAAATTAAAACACAATAAGGAAAAGGGTCAGTGTCATCATAGTTAACTGTGCATTGTATTGGATGACCTATAAATTTCACTTTTAGATATCATGAGTTAATAAAAAATAAATGACTTCTTATTTTTCAAAAATTGTCACTAGCATCCATTAACTGATGACTCATTAAGTACCTAACAGGTGGTAAGTATTAAAAATGAAATATATGATTCCAAAGAAGTCATTTCCTGCTCTTGGAAACTTGATGTTGTCATCTGTAACAAGAAATGTTGGATAAAATGATCTCTCAAGTCTCTTTCAAACCTGTCTTCATGTCTATGAATCTATAGGATATAGCACCTTCCCTGAGATAGAATTATTGGTCTATTATGCATCCTTGGTCCCAATGATAGCCTATTGTGGAAATTAGTTCTTTTGTGTTGATGTTGAAATGTTATGCCCAGTGAATTGTCTAGGGAACATATGAAATAGCCATTAACAAGATAAAGCATCATCAACATCTCATGTGAACTTAGACAAACTAATTGCTGAGCTTTTATAAAATGCACATAATTTACAGGGTACAGACACAAATCTCTCAATGCTCAGAGCATCTGAAGGGTCAACATTTTAGCTCTTGTTTCTAATGAGATTTTAAGACTAAAATGTTTTAAAAAGATATTCATCAGGAAGATAAAATGAAAAACCATAAGAGATAAAAACAAAATCTTTTTTTTAATTTTTTGTCACTGATATAGCCTTTCATCAAAATTATACTTTTTTCTTTTCAGTATGCATTAAATTACTGGTATGATCATATCATTCAAGAACTAATATACTCAGGTAGATGGAATAACTTCTTCAAAGCAAAAAGAAATTCATGATCCTCATTCATGATTCATTTGATAACATTCACTTAAATATTTAATAAGTGATTATGCTAGGCACTGGGAGAGATATTCAGCAAAGATAAGATAGTTTCTATCCTCATGCAGCTTATAGTCTAGGGTAGTCTGAAGGTTCTGTATACACCTACATACACACACATATGTATGCACACATACTCACTTTGCCTTGCTCACCTGAATCTGTCCTTTAAGGGGGTAACTCTGTTGTGAGGGGAATATACTCCTTTTATTAGCCACTGTGCTTTCTAAGCTCCAATGCTGCTTCCTATTTACATGAAATCAATTATCCATGATACCCATGCCATTTACTCTTAAAACACAAATCATTGGTGATTCAGGCCAACTCCAATAGAATTGTGATGGACAGAACCATCTGCATCCAGGAAGAGGACTGTGGGGAGTGAATGTGGATTACTATATAGTATCTTCACTCTTTTTGTTGTCATTTGCTTGCTTTTTTATTCTTTCTCATTTTATTCCTATTTGATTTGATTTTTCTTGGCAACATGATAAATATGGAAATATGTATAGAAGAACTACACATGTTTAACATATATTGTATTATTTGCTGTTTCAGGAAGTAGGGTGGAAAGAAGAGAGAAAAATTTGGAACACAAAGTTTTACAAGGTTGAATGTTGAAAACGATCTTGCATATATTTTGAAAATAAAAAGTTGTTATTAAAAATTTTTAAAAATTAATCATTTACTTAGTGATATGCAAGAACAGCCATAATACTATATTTATTCAATAGAGGACAGATGCATAAATAATCAAAACATTTCAGAGCATATAAACATTATAACTCTGAATTGTGGGTCTTGATGGCCTTGGTCCTTTCAGGAACAATCTATACCACACAAAGCCCTTTCTCTGACAATTGATCTTCTGGTCTACAGTGCTCTCTTGCTGTTTAAATTTATTCCTCTTCTGCTTCCAAACTGATGAAGAAGTGACAAACTTTTTTGAATTATAGCTACCTTTAAGAGAGCACTGAAGCATAATGACTGGTGGTAGTTCCCTTAAAGAAGAGAACTGCAAAACTCAGGTTAGCAATCTGGACCTTGCAGAGAATCCCCAGCCAACTCTTTTCTCAACAAGATTCTACTTTGTCCAATTAATTCTTAGTCATTCAAGTTTTTTTTTTCTCACAGAAAATAACAGCCCTCGTAAAAGACACAAAGCTTGTTTTTCCCTTTTAAATCAAGTCAAATGGTTAAATGTGATTACATATACCCAATACTTTGCAAATCTTAAAGAGCAATATAAATGCTTGCTATTATTATCAAATCAGAGAAGGTTGTAGAGAGAAACCAAGTATCTCAGAGAGGTTTGCCTTTTCGTAAGTTGTAAATAGCATTGAAGAGCCAGAGGGTCAAATAGCAGCAGAATTCAGTGCTGTTCCAATCAATGAGTTTCCTAGCAACAATCCCAGCCTTTTCTCCATCCAGTTGGCAAAGAAGTCTCTCTCTTCCTATCAGTAACTCCCAGCAAAACAGTTGAAGCCTTCCTGTCAGCTTAAATTCCTGCAGGTTTATTCACAAATATATTTTTTCATATTTCCAAAACCTCATACAGCACCTCTCATCTTTATTTAAGATAGAACTCAAGACTTTGACCTTTCTGTCAGACATCAGCATAACAGTCTTTAATCTTCCTGTAGTCTCCAAATAGTTATTAGATTTGAAACTCTGTAGATACCTTTAAAGCTCTAAAAATAATCAAATGCAACCAAATGCAAGTGAATTGCAGCAATTATTATTTTAGTCAACTTTCTGTCTTCAAGCAGGTCCCTTCATTTGAGAATTTTATACTAAAGAAGCATTATTAATTATGCTAGTACAAGGTACTTTCCCTTTCATATATGAACTATGTGAATACTTAGATTGCTCTAAAGAACAGGGGAAAAAAATAAGGTTTTTTGTGAAGAAAAAGAATGAGATCAACTTGTAAAGAAACATTGCCTGCCCCATGAAATGGTAATAAGAGACACTGTTAGGAGCACCTGAGTTCAAATGTGAACTTAGACACTTACTACCTATGTGACCTTGGGCAGTCATATGACTTCTGTTTGCCTTAACCCACTGGCGAAAGAAATGTAAATCACTCCAGTGTCTTTATCAAGAAAGGCACAAATGGTGTCATAAAGAGGTAGAAAGGATTGCTGTGATTGCTGGTACACAGGGTCATGAAAAGTTGGACATTATTATGTGCTGCTCACTGGAAATACAAAGACAATATCAAAATATTAAGACCATTCTTGATCTCAAGGAACTTGAGGGGAGACATTTCTTCTCCTCTTCCTTCTCCTCCTCCTTCTCTTCTTTCTTATAATAATTAGAATTCATATAGTGTTTTAAAGTTTTCAGAATGCTTTATTTATGTTGTCTCATTTGATTGTCACATCTCTGAGGTGGGTCCTACTATTATCTCCATTTTACAAAAGGGGAAACAGTCTGACACAGGTTAAATGACTTGTTCAAAGTCATGTAGTTACTTGTCTTTCTGTCTCAAGTTCAGTGTTCTATCCACTCTGTCACCCAATATATAAAAAATAAATACATAAATATGAGTAAATTCATTGAAGGCACTAGCTATTAGGGGACACATGAAAAGCATCATGTAGAAGATTAAGTTTTTGCTGACCCTTGAAGATTAAGTTTTTGCTGACCCTTGAAGGAAACTGATATTAAGAGAGGTTGTGACTTGTGGTCACTTAGTTGGAATTCAGATTCTGACCTTCTTTCAGTGACTACAGGTCCAGTTCTTTTCCCTACTTTTGACTATTACTCTTATATTGTGGCTTTGCACTAATCTGGAACCCTAAAACTAGCCAATGAATTAGCACATTCATCATCATTCTCAAGTCTTCCCACAGGAGTCCTCAAACTTTTTAAAATAGGGGGCCAGTTCACTGTCCCTTAGACTGTTGGAGGGCCAGACTATAGTAAAAACAAAAACTTTGTTTTGTGGGCCTTTAAATAAAGAAATTTCACAGCCCTGGGTGAGGGGGATAATCGTCCTCAGCTGCTGAATCTGGCCTGTAGGCTGTAGTTTGAGGACTCCTGCCAGCGCTTTTGGTCTGAGAGAAGGGGCTAATCAAGGTTGTGGTGGCTGATTGATTTGCTTGGTACATGTCACCACTTGCATCTCATTCAGGGTGCAGTGCTGCCCTACTCTTTATCTGTCTCGAGTCCCAGTTTTCAATAAAGGCTCAGGTAGCCTCAATATTGCATTACTATGAGTGTCAAATAGTAGATGTCATTGACACCTTGTCAGAATATATTATTTTACAGAGTAACTTTTCAGCTGTCTAAAATAGCTCGTTTTGTCATACACATTTTACAACTGCATATGTTCATAGATAAGGGTGGTATTGAAAACCATTAATTATTTGATTCTAGACTACCATTCTATATTTGCTTCCTATCATCTTCTTTCACATATTCCCATCATTTGTTGTTTCATGAACATGGCATTCTATCTCCTCACTCTTTGTTTTTACACAGACTGATCTCATTCCTGAAATCCATCTCTCTTCTCCAAAACTTCACTTTCTTTCAAGGTTCAATTCAGAGGCAATCTTCTTTGAAAAGACTGTCTGAATCCCCTTCTATGCTAGTTGTCTCTCTCTTCATATTCTCCTGCACTTATTAATTGTATTAATTTATTATTAAAAATCTGTATAGAATAAAAGTCTCCTTGAAGCCAGGGAATGTTTTCCATTTTAAGTAATTAGGTACTTAAAGGTTTATTGAATTGAAAGATTCAAAATTGTATAAAGAAATACACGAAATATAATCTTCCTCATGATCATTTCATAGAATACTATCAAAAATTCCCTATTAAAGAAAGATCCAAGGCTCTTACTTTACCTTTATATTAACTTTATTTCTTTATATTTTATATCATTCATTATATATTATATTATATATTTATTTATATATTACCTATATTTACCTTTATATATATCTACAAAAACAAGTCTAAACTCTTCAGCAATAAATTTAAAAAACTTTGACTCTTATTTCCCATCTCTTTTTTAAAATTCTTGCAGGCCAGTTAAAAGGTATGAAACTGAAATTAAAATACCTTAGTTTAAGGATTTATTTATGTCTTCCAATAATTAATAATATTTTATTTGAAAAGACAATGATTCAGATAGGTCCAGATACACAGTATCCCATTACTAATCTTCTGGCACTTTAAACAGAGATCTAGTCACTTAATGACTGAATATTTTGGTAGAACATAGAGTATAATATATTCCTTGGTGGACAACGAGGTGGCACAATAGATAGAACACTAGGTTTGGGATCAGGAAGACATCCTCATGAGTTCAAATCTGGCCTCAAGCACTTATTACTTATGTTACCCTGGGCAAATCACTTAACCCAATTTGCTTTGTTCTTCAACTGTAAAATGAGCTATAGAAGGAAATGTCAAACCATTACCATATCTTTGCCAAGAAAACCCCAAATGGGATCGTAAACAGCTTATACGCAGAGTATATTATATGAAATGTCAGGCTGAATGAATAAAAAGCCATAATTAAGATTGCTGTCAGAAATATCAATAATCTCAGGCTTGTAGATGGTACCACTCTGATGAAGAATTAAGAAGCTTCTTGATGAGAGTTAAAAGGGGAGTGTAAAAACTTAATATCAAAAAAACCTAAGAGCTTGGCAAATAGTCCCATAGAAGGAGAAGATGGGAATAGAAGGAGAAGAAATGGAAACAGTATCAAATTTTATATTCTTGGGCTTAAAGATCACTGCAGGCAATGACCATAGCCAGGAAATTAAAAGATGCTTGCACTTTGGAAGGAAAACTATAACAAATCTGGACAGCATACTGAAAAGCAGAGACATCATCACCTTGCCAACACAAGTCTATATAGTCAAAGCTATTTTTTTCCCAAAAAGTGATGTATGTCTATGAGATTTGGACTATAAGGAAAACTGAGCACCACAGAATTAATGCTTTCAAATCATGCTGCTGGAGAAGATTCGGAGAGTCCCTTGGACAGCAAGGAGGTCTAATCATTCAATACTTAAAGAAATTAATTCAGACTATTTATTGAAAGGTCAAATACTGAAGCTGAAATTTAAACATTTTGGCCACATAATGAGAAGACAGGACTCACTGGAAGAAATCCTGACTTTGGGAAAGTGAAAGCAAAAGGCACAGGGGGAGAATGGAAAATGAGATGAATAAAGAGTGTCATGGAAACATTGAACATGAACTTAGACTTTGAGACTATGTCTTCCAATAATTAGTAATATTTTATTTGAAAGACAATGATTCAGACCGGTCCAGATACACATTATCCCATTGCTTAATCTTCTGGCACTTAAACAGAGACCTAGCCACTTAATGACTAGTAGAAGATAGAATGGTGATCCATGGCCATTGATCCATGATCCATGGTCATCATGAGTCAGCACAACTAAACAACAACAAATACTCTCCTAGAGGGTAAGGATGTTCTTTTGTGTGTAATAAGGCATCCAGGAGGCCTGTGATGGATACAGTGGATACCTGTAATCAATAAGACCTGAGTTCAATTTAGGTCTTGGCTACTTATGATCTTATACTTATGGTCTCAGATATAGGTACTATCTGTGTGACTAGCTCTGTGATTCTGGATAAATGTTTTAATCTCTTCTCTACCTCAGTTTCTTCATCTGTAAAATGGGGATAGTGAGAATACCAACTCCCAGAACTGTTGGAAAGGTCAAATGAGATTATATTTATAAAATACTGAGCAAGCCTTTAAAATGCTATGCAAATGCAAGCTACTAATAATAGTATTATTTAATATTTGGCATATGTTATAACATAGATTTAGAATTGAAAGGGTCATTAGAAACTCTATAGAGCAACTTCCTCATTTTTCAGATAAGAAACTGAGATGCAGAGATAGTAAATAATTTGCCATGTTCACAATGATAGAAAGCAGAGCTAAGATTTAAACTTAAGACTTTCAAATATACTCTGTACAGAAGAAAAAGTGGGTACTTAATAAACTCTTGCTGATTTAGTGATTTACTATATTTCTTCACGACTGACCCCAAAGATAAACATTTACACAAATATTATGTTCAAAGAAAACAAACCCCTACTTCATCCCTCCCTTCTGTCAATACTTGTCATTTGTGCTTCTTGTTAGCAAGGAAATACACAGATATTACTCCTTCTTATATGACTCATTCCTATAGGGACTAAACCTTCAAAAGGCAACAAGAATAGCACTTTATTCTTCTATTGAGTTAAATACCTTTTGTACATCTTCCACAATGTTATCTTCTAGTAGTGGAATCTACTTGTTCATAGAAAAATAAATCTATTTTGATTCTGAATAATGTTCCAATAGAATTTATGTTTGAAAAAGATGATTTTTTTCCTAAAATTGAGTTCTTTTGATTGATCCAGTTGGAAATAATATTTCTTTTAATTTTGCATGATTGTTTCAATTTTATATTGTTTTTATACTCTATTGTGCACTGTGATTGCTGCATAGTATTGCCTATTTATATATATGGTGTGTCTCCACCTTTGTAGTTTATAAGGTGGTTGAGTCATTATCTTTGTGCCTCTCCCTCAGGACCTAGTAGCAAGTTTTGTAAAATAGTTCATTCAGAAAGAAAAGATGAAAAGAAGGAGGAAAAGAAAGAAAAAAGGAATAATGGGAGAGAAGGAAGAGGGGAAGGATAGAGACAAAGAAGAATAAATAAATTTGGGTTTATTTATTCATCCAGATCTAAGTTGTTAGCTTCCTCCCCCTTATTTCAAAAGAAAGGTTGTCATATTGAATTTCAAAATAATTCTATTTTACTAAAGCATACCGTATACTGCTACATTTGACCTACATTCAATACAAAGATGCATACGGTGTTTCTATGAGCAATAACTTTATCATGTGATCATGTGAACTTTATGTTCACATAAGAAATAAAGGTCTCTAATCATGAGAGGCATTAATTGGGGGTGGGGTATTCTAAGATGTACAAGAGGACAGAGGGGGCAAGTTACATGGCTTTTTTTATTCATAGTACAAACTCAGTATATTTTTGGAAGAACTTAGTATTCCCAATTTGACAGAAATGGAAATTGAAAGAGAATTACCTTTGTAATTTGTTTTGAACTAGGAAGGATTTGTCTTGAAATCAAAGGGTGCCAAAATATCCAGCTTTTTCATCCTGGAGAAATCACAAAAGAAGATGTTTTTACTATAGTAAAGGCAATTTCTAAGTCATTTAATCACATAGATATATTCATACAGGAGGCTAAAAATCCATTTGCTACAGCTGAGCTGTGTTAAATTTCAAGTTTGGGTGCCCTGGATTGAAACTACAAAGCTCTTTGAATGAATGACTAATCTCACACTGTGCTCAAACTCTCAGCTGTAACTTTGACAGCCTCTTGTATCTGTTAATCAGTTTTATTCTGACTTGTAAGCTTGGGAAAGATTCTCTACTTAAACAGAGGGTAAGATAGATTGAAGATGGACATTCAGCTGGCTGTCCCCTGCATCTTCAAGCCTTGTTCACTTCAGGTATCTGAGAAGGAAACAGTTCTGAAGCTTCTTCACAAGTGTAATGCAAAAAGCTGGCCAATGGTCTGCAGAGAGAGGCTACAAATGATCCTGAAAGACTGCAAGACAACAGCATATTTGTGCCTCCTTCTCCTCTGCTGCCCAGCTGGCCACACCTCCTTTCAAGGCCGGGAAGCAGCTGGGACTAGGCCTGAGCACAGGCCCAGTTTGTAGTGGCTTGGTCTCCAACCACACAGAAGAGCCTCAGTATCCAACTCAGTGAGCCAGACCAAGGCAGAGTCTGTGTATTCATTTGCTTAGGGAGCCCAGAAAGGCCTAATTCAGAGTATGTGAAATGAAATTAATTAGTTCAACCTTCTGAAATTATGTTTAAACCAAGGACTGTGGGAATTATACATAGAAATGCAATCATTTAATTAAGTCACTCATTTAATGACTTCCCAGGTTCTTTCTGGAGTGAAAACTCCAAGTCATCAGTTCTGACTGTAATGAGACAGAAAACACTGTGACTTTTATGCCTAGAAAATAATAATGATATCTTACACCTGAATAGTGATTTAATAGTATATATATACATATAAATATGTATATATTATATACACATATAAGTCATGTCTGTACATTATTAAATAGGAAACATACATATATAAAAATGTATGTATCATAGGCTGTGGAAAGTAGTAAAATGGAAGAAAAATACAGCTATAGAGATTTAAGAATCAGGGTTCAAATCTTCTTTCTGATGTTAACTACTTTCGTGATTTGGGGTAAATCATTTAATCCATCTTCAGCCTGTTTCCTCCCCTGTAAATTGCTTGGGTTGGATTACATGGTTTCTAAGTTCCCTTCTAACATAGGAAACTATAATCCTAAAATTGTGTTGCTTTCTACTTATGGTATGGGGGTTCCCTCCATGAACACTGCATGTAATATTTCTATAACTAAGGAAATGATCTTTGCTAGCCTGCTAATTAACTTTCTAAACAAATAAACATCTTGGAATCAGCAAGAGTGAGCTCAAATTCAGACTCAGATACTGTTTGTAATGCTAGATCATTCACTTAATCTCCCTGCCTCAGTTTTTTCAACTATAAATCAGAATAATAATAACACTCTCCTACAGGACTTTTGTGAAGATAAAAGGAGAGAAATTTTTAAAATACTTTGCAAATCTTGTCCAAATTTTTATCTGAATTTTTCTTTTTCTTCTTCTTTTTTTAATAGCCTTTTATTTACAAGTAATATGTATGGGTAATTTTACAGCATTGACAATTGCCAAACCTTTTGTTCCAATTTTTCCCCTCTTTCCTCCCACCCCCTCCCCTAGATGGCAGGATGAACAGTAGATGTTAAATATATTAAAGTATAAATTAGATACACAATAAATATACATGATCAAACCATTATTTTGCTGTACAAAAAGAATCGAACTCTGAAATATTGTACAATTAGCCTGTGAAGGAAATCCAAAATGCAGGCAGGCAAAAATATAGAGATTGGGAATTCAATGTAATGGTTCTTAGTCATCTCCCAGTATCTGAATTTTTTTAGGCTGATCATCATATAGGAGAACTATAGTCTGTCACCAAACATATTCTACAACTTATTAGAACCTGCTAAAGTTCTTGATCCCCTTCTATAACCTTAATAATAATAATAAGGATGACAACAACAACAACTAATATTAACTCTCTTTGAAGTGTGCAAAGCATTTTTTAGATATATCCTCATTTAAGACTTACAACAACCCTGAGAGGTAAGTAGTAGTATTTTTTTTCATTTTACAAATGAAGAACTCAAAGTTGAGAGAAGCTAAATAACTTTTCCAAAGTTCACACCTAGGATATATCTGAGAGAGGATTCAAAATCAGTTCTTCCCTATTTCAAGTTGAGTAATTTATCTACTATGTTACTTGTCACCCAAGAACTCAGACTTCCCTCACATTCAAGTAAGACATCAAAGTAGGACTTGAGCTTGTTTCTGTGTATGTACACACACACACACACACACACACACACACACGAAAGGAGAGTATGTACATACTCATACATGAATAAATGTACATATGTACATGTGTTTATATAATAATATATAAAATTATAATTATATGGATTACATAGAATTATACATAATTGTCTTTTTTTCTCATAAAAAATATGAAATATTTCTGTTCCAATTTGAAAGATTATGAAATGGAGGCCTAGGAAGCTAAATGATTGATGAAGGTCACAAAAGCTAGTTAACGAGAGAACAATATTAGAACCTAAATCTTCTGATTCTTAGATCACTGGTTCAAATGAAATATTTTACTTAGTACAGTGCCTTGCACATAATAATTATTCAACAAATACTTGTTCCATTTTATTCCATTTATTCATTTTATTCTACTATATGACATTTGCCAGGAGCTCATTAGATAGATCAGAAATGTTTAACACCTAGCCCACAGCTGGAAGTGGCCCACAATACTCTGTAATATAGCCTAACCAGATTAAAATGTAACTGGGAAATATTTATTTATTTTATTTTGATTTTTTTAATGCAAAATAAATGATTTTAATTATTTTACTTTACTTTTTTTTTTGCTTTTTTAATTTTTAAAAAGTTTTTTAAATAGTATTTTACTTGCCCAATACATGGAAAGATAGTTTTCAACATTCACCTTTGCAGAACCTTGTGTTCCAAATTTTTCTTCCTCTAGCTCCCCTTTCTCTCACCCCAGACAGCAAGCAATCTTATAAAGGTATTGAGAAATTTTTTTAAATAAAAAGAAATACAATAAAACAGATAACATTAATATGTTTTTCTAAGTCAGTGTCATCCACCGGAATTCTTATATTTTTATTTGAGTTTGTCACCCTTGGTGTAGACTACTTCTGGGCAGCCCTACTACAAATTTGAATAGAAAATCACTAGGTATACTTCTTTACTGATCTAGGGAAGATTTCCTTTAATGTTCATGAAATGAGAATCTCATCCACTCCCCTGTCCTGCAAATGTATTAGAGCTGAGCTTCTTGCAGATACGTGAATTCAGTCTCAAAATGATTTTTACCATTGCCCAAGGAGAAATATTTTGCTATTTTTACTTCAAAAAAGAGCAAAGTACCAGACTAACAAAGCTTTTGGTAGTGTTCCACTCCAGATTAACAAAATAATGTTCTAGATACATAAGTCATATAAACTCAGATTCTGAGGTAGAAGAATAACATTTAATTCAACTCCCTTATTTTATAGACGAGGAGGTCAAGAGAATTTAAATGATTCACCTAAGATTACAAAGTTAGTAAATGAGAGAGCAGGGATTTGAACCCAAGTGCATTGCTTTTTCTTCTTTATGATACTACTTTTCTTTTGATGTCTTGCTTTTTAGAGACTAAAGAGATACTCACAGGTTGGCCATCCAACAAATTCTCAGAACCAAGTAATATGAGGTATGGGAAAGAACCAAACATATAAGAAGTTTTAACAGAATAACTTGTGAGAGAAGAAGAGAATGAAATTGAAAAGTTAAACCTTTCAGCTTTAGGGAATAGTTTTAAACACCTATTGCTTATGTAGTAGGAGGAATCAGAACTAACAGTCCCTGTCCTTGGGGAGCCTACAGTTCTATAATGGGATACATAACATATTGTCATGACAATAAGTTATATGCACAAGAAGGGGGCAAATCAAGTGTTTTTTGAAAAAGAATTGCTCATTTAGAAGGTAGTACATAATAAGGGGAATGCAACATTACATAGATATGTAGATAAATGTATGTGTATACATACACACACACATATTATACTATTTATAATGCTATTGTTATTATTATTTGTCCTTCATTCTTGAAAAGGACATGATATCATGGAGGTAACACCATGACAGGCAAATAGATTGGATTTGAGTGAAGGAGAGCTCTGCAAGGTCACCAGTCTTTCTTTCTCCTCCAGAATCACCTAGGTCCAGTGGCAAGATATACATCAGGATGGCTGGAAATGACTCTGGATGCAGTGGGAGACCTTGACTTTTTAAAAATTAAGATTGTTAACAGGTGTGATGACCGTGTATTTAAAATCATCTGGAGTCAGGAATTCAGGTTAAGGGAAAAATCTTCAATCTTTATTGAAGTGAAGAGGTGAAAAAGGATTGCGATAGCAATATGGGCAAGAAGGATTGCGATAGCAATATGGGCAAGAAGGATTGCGATAGCAATATGGGCAGCTTCGACAGGAAGCCAGCTAGCAGAGGGGGATTGGAGATGAAGGGCCCTTGCAATAGCAATGTGAGCAGCTTTGTCAAGACGTCAGCCAGCAGTCTCTCCTCCCCTTCCTTTTTCACTCCCCTGCCTCCACCCACCAAAAACATCATTTCCTATACAACACATCAGGACTTGCACAAAGAGTGGGCAGGGGCCATTCTTTCTCCAAGCATATATATTAATAGAGTATGGTCCAATTATTATTTAGCCTCATGTGCTTGGGACCTCAGTGCATCAACTCAAGCCTCAGCTCATTACAAACAGGTCTCAATTTTTTTTTAATAACTTTTTATTGATAGAACCCATGCCAGGGTAATTTTTTTTTACAGCATTATCCCTTGCATTCACTTCTGTTCTGATTTTTCCCCTCCTTCCCTCGCCCCCCTCCCCTAGATGGCAAGCAGTCCTTTACATGTTGAATAGGTTACAGTATATCCTAGATACAATATATGTGTGCAGAACTGAACAGTTTTCTTGTTGCACAGGGAGAATTGAATTCAGAAGGTAGAAATAACCCGGGAAGAAAAACAAATGCAAGCAGTTTATATTCATTTTCCAGTGTTCTTTCTTTGGGTGTAGCTGTTTCTATCCATCTTTGATCTGAATTAACTATCTTTATTGAAGAGATCCACTTCCATCAGAATATATCCTCAAACAGTATCGTTGTGGTTCTGCTCGTTTCACTTAGCATCAGTTCATGTAAGTCTCGCCAGTCCTCTAACAGGTCTCAATTTGACTGAGACAATGTCCATTCAGTGATTAAGGAGGGCTAGGTAAGAAAGAAATGAGCCAAAACTCAAAAAACAAATAAGTGAAAATGAAAAAGAAATCAATCTTGAGATCAAAATAGCAACGATTGCTGTAGGAAGGAAAGAAAGAAGGAAGGAAGAAGGAAAGAAGCAAAGAAGAAAGTTAGCTGTGTTGTCCAGTCTTCAATGGGGACATTTCCTACTGGATGTTGTGGTTAGTCCTTTGTTCTCAAAGACAACATTGAGATCAGGGAAGTGAGGCTATGCTTCAGGCACTTACTAGCTGTGAAATTCTGGACAAGTCACTTATTTATATACAATGGGATTTCGATTACCTACTTAAAAAATTTATTGCTGCCTCTTCTTTTTGAACCACAAATTATTTTTCTGAAATTTGTGCTCTAATGAATCCTTCCTTATGTATGAAGGCTGATTTTTCCCCCCATTGGCCAAAATACAATGTCAGTGCAGGTTTTCCTGATGACAGTTGGCCATAATATAGGACAAATATGGATTTCCCTTTTGTTTGGGATCAAATTCGTTTGCATTCAAGTTAGAAGCTTGAAAGTACCTAACTCTATATTAGATCTGGAACAGTGGACTTTGGTCTATACCCAGACATAGGGCCTAAAAGAAATACTCACTCTTTTGCCGGTATGCATTTTGCCTAACTTTTGTTAGCTGGATATGATGACTATTACTAAAGAATTGTCAGCCTGCTATAATGAGAGAAATTTTAGTTACTATATTCAAACATGGAGTTTTTCAAACTTTTTTGATTTTGGACTCTTAGCAGAAAAAAGGTTTAAGCATGTAATCACTAATTAAATATATATACATATATTTAATTAGTAATAAATCAAACACACACACATACATATATATATATATATATATATATATATATATATATATATATATATATATATATACATATACTCCCATAATCATAATTATGGACATTATAAAACTTTTAAAAATAAAGATAAAAAGGGATAAATCTTTTTTAAAAAAATTTGATTCCATAGTTTATAGCTCTGTGATAAAATCCATACTTGAGGGAGTAAATATGAGAAATCAAATATGAAGCTTTTAAAATATTGAAGGTAAGAAGGATGGATAACTGAATTAGTGTAGATTGAAAGAGAAGGGGACAGATGTGAGAGATATTGTGGAAGAAAAGAATTTAGCAACTAATTAGATATATGGAGTAAGGGAAAATGAAAAGTTTAGGATTATATTGAAATTGTGAAGCTGGGTAAACTGAAAGGAAGACAGTACGCTCAAAAGAAACAGGGACTTTGGAAGAGAAATGAGGGATTTCTTGTTTGTTTTGTTTATTTGTTTGTTTGTTTTTGGGGGGAGATATAATGTATTGAAATCTGCAATTCAGATCTATGCTCTCTCCTGTTGTGTGACTCAAATTGCTTCACTGAAAATGAAGGAAAGGAAAGGAAGTTCTTGTTTATTAGCCACTGTCTCAGTTCAGTCCATCACAAACCAAACAAAAGGGAAACTTTTTTCATGTACAACTGTTTCCACAGTCCCGCAGAGAATATAGGCTTAGCCATCAAAATGAGGCCAAGTGAGATATGGTGCACAGAAAGAAACCCGTCCAAAGAAAGCAGTGAGATGACATTACAGAAGACATCGTTGGTTTTGTAGGGCCAGACACGAGTTGCTCTTTGACACATATAATCTCTTCAAACATTCCTCATGTGTGCACTTTAAATATGATTTCTACATATGTTCACTCTCCCCATAAATAGTGGATATATTTGTGAGAAACTGTGTCCTGTGATTATGGGATAATGTTCTGTTGTGAAAAATCATGGCATTCTATTTTATGAAATGTCTTTGCTTTTGTGTATTTACTTTTTTTTGTCAGCCAAATGAAAAGTAAATACACAAAAATGGTCTCATGAGTTATGGGTTTGAGTGGATTTTTTTCCCCACAGAGAACTTTGGTCGTTATTCTGTGGCAGGTAATGAGTATGAAGAGAAAATATAAACAATCTACTTTGAAAAAAGAACTGACCTAAAAAAATCCCCACAGATCACGTATGAATGCTATTTTTGTAACAAAGATCTCCCATGATTTTAAAGCAGTTGGCCAATCCAGAAATACTGTCAACATAGTCCACATGCCACAATCTATACTCCTTACTCTCTCTACAAAGAGGAATAAAGTAACTTTTTTTCTCAGATAGTATTTGCAGTAACTTTGAGATAGACATTAACAAATCTCTAGTTTCAGGTGATCAGAGTGCTTAGCAATTTTATTGTGACATATCAATTTTCAGCATAAGCTTATCTGAAGCTAAAGAAATGTACTTTCCCCCATTCTTATATATTCATGTTTTATTTCAACAAATCCTAAAAAGTATCTGTTCCACCTAATGATATCTATATTCAGAAACAGATCTGGGTATTCCTGGAGTTTCTCAACCCTACTTTGACTGTTAAAAAGGCAGAATAAATGTAGCTACTGTATATATACATAGTCCTGTATAGCATACTTATACATATATACAGTCCATGTATATGTTATATGTCTTTTGTATGCGTGTGTGTGTGTGTGTGTGTGTTGTGTGTATCTGTCTAGCTTAGTGAACCAGAAGGACTTAAGTTCAAACTCATGGGAGACAGGAGAGCAGGGACCCATGGAATCTCCCACTGAGAGGACTGACCTGCACCCTAGGGCAAGAAGAGATATTTAATCTAGTAGAGGAGTCTGATGCTGTGCAGAGAGAAGGAACAAATACAAAATGGCAGCTGTGTCAGTCAGATCCCAGGACAAGGGTAAAGACTGAGGAGCTGCTGACATGGCAGTGCATCTTGCCAAGGAAAATTCATGGACAAGAAGCAGGACCAGAAGAGAGCAAATCAGCTCTATGACTATGACTATGACTTTAAGAGCAGTATGGGGTCAGACCATTCTGAATCTGCACCAATAACCAGCCCAAAAGATCTCACTCTGAACCTACTGAACTTTCTAGCTTGTTGATGGTGGGAGTGCAGTAGCAGTCAGTACTGTAACTTGAAACAGAGGCAAACCCACAATTATGTTGCTCAGACCCAAACTCCAGGTTGGGAACTTGAAAAACTAAGAAGGAGGAAAGGAATCAGATTTTTAGTACACTCTAGGTACACTAAAAGATTATAACTCTCAAGCCCAAGCGGTCCCTGAGATCCCTAAGTAATATAGCAATCAATATCCAAAGAACACAGCAGCAGATTCAAAAGGATTAAAAACAAGATGATGGAAAATCTAAACATTCATTTTATAAGTGTACAAAGTCTAGCCCTAACACAAAGAATGAGATAGAAGTAGAGAATCCCATCATAAAAAATTATTATAGTGACAGAAATGCTTAAAACACAGAGCTAGAAAAAAAGGACTTCAAGAATTTAAAAAGTTTTAAAAGAACTAAGTCATAAAGGAAATAAATGGAAAAGAAATGAGAGTTATGGAAGAATGACTTGGGAAGAGAATTAATAGCTTGACAAAAGAAAGGCAAAACCTATGCAACAAATTCCTTGAAAGTTAGAATGGACCAAGCAGACACTAATGATTCCATAAAAGAACAAGAAATATTAAAAGAAAGTAAAAATAAAAGAGAAAAAGAAGAAAATATAAACAATCTACACTTAAAAAAGAACTAACATAAAAAACTCCACAGATCATGGAAAGATAATCATTAAAATAATTAAACTAACTGAAAATTATGATAAAAAAGAGATTAGATATCATATTTCAATAAATCCAAAGAAAACTCTTCAATTTTTTAAAACCAGAAGGTAAATCAGGAATAGAAAGAATCTACCAGCCACTTCCTGAAAGAAGCCTCCAAATCAGTATAGCCAAAATCTTCTAGCTAACAACACAATAACAACAAATACTTCAAGCATTCAAAAAGTAAGAATTCAAGTACCACAGAAACACAGGCTCACACAAGAGTTAGTAGTTACTATAAAGGAGTGAATAATTTGGAAGATCATATTCTAAAAGGCAAAAGAGATAGGTACCACAACAAAGAATAATTTGACTAGAAAAACTAAATATAATCTTATGTGAGGGGAAAATGGAACTTTAATTAAATAGAAACTTTAAAGTACAAACACAAGGGTCAAGAGAAACACAAGGGGTTAGAGAAGTCAAATGATACAAAGGGAATAGTCATAGTTTGCTTATGTTTTGATGATTCATTAAAAAGGGAAAAGTAGGGAGAAATGCACTGGAAGAAGGAAAAGGAAATATGGAGAAAAATTAACAAAATTGGAGTAGACAAATAGATGACTATATAAACAAGAAGAAAAGTGTAGTGTGAGTAGATAATATGAACTTGACTTTTTGAGCTGATGAAAAGCAAGAAGAACACACAGAACTGGATGAATAAATGCACTTCACTCAACATGGAAAGAAGATATTAAAGAGGAAGAAGAATAGATTTAAGAAAGAACTAATCATAAGCAAAACAAAATCTAAACAAGGGATTGTGGAGAGAGGTTTAAAAAGAAAGAAAGAGTAAGCCTCTCAGAGAGAAAAGAAGAGAAAGGGGGACAAAAGCAGATTGCATCAAACTTAGAGAAATGGTGCAGAACATACTCTTTTTTTTTGCTCCCTATACTCTTTGTTTTTATAAAGAAAGGATGGAGGGAAAAGAGAGAGAAAAGAATAAGAAAATACACAATTTGTGGCCATAACTATGAGTAAAAATGAAATGAAATCACTCATAAAACAGAATAATACAGTAGAATGTATCAGTGGAATCCAACAATATATTTTCAAAAAACATACTTGAAACATAAAGATTAACAGAGTTTAAATAAAGTGCTAGAGCAAAATATATTATGCTTCAGTTGAAGTGAAAAAAAAGAGGAGTAGCAATCATCTCAGATAATGCAACAATCAAAATAGATTGAAATAAAAGAGCTAAACAGGAAAATTATACTTATACCAAATGGTATCAGGCAATAAATCAATATAAATACTAAATTTGTGTACTAAATAGCATACTATATGAATAATAAAAGAAAAAAAATTAAATGAATTACAAGGGGAAAATATAGTAAAACCCTAATAGTGAAGCAACTTCAATGTTCTTTTTTTTTTCAGATCCAGTCAAATCTATCAAAAAAAAAAAAAAAAAAGAAAGAAAGAAATTAGGGAGTTAAATGGAATGATTTCAAAGGCTTTGGGGGTATATTAAATAGGAAGAAAAAGTATACATATTTCTCATCTGAGTATGGCACTTTTACAAAAACCATATTTTAGGGCATAAATTCCTCACAAATAAGTGCAGAAAACATTTTTTATGAGCCATAATGAAATGAATATGGTATTCAATACAGGGCTGTTGAAGGAGAATTAAAATTACTTGCAGGGTAAATAACAGTCCTAAAAAACAGATGAGTCAAAAAATCATAGAGCCAATAGTTTCATTAGAATTAATAATAAGAAAGAGACAACATATTAAAATTTTGTCAATGCAGCCAAAGCAGTAATCAGGGGAAAATTATATACCTATATGCATTCATATATTGTGTGTGTGTGTGTGTATATATATATATATATATATATATATATATATATATATATATATATTTCCAAAACATTCATCAAAAAGAAAAGAAAAAATTGATGATACAACTAAGAAGTACTTATCCAGTTAAATTGAGTTAAACACTAAAATAGGCATGCTAAAAAGTCATTGAAGAAATGAACAAAATTGAACATAAAAATCATTGAATTAATAAATAAAACTAGAAGCTGTGTTTTTAAAAATAAAATCTAATATCTTCTGTTCATTCATGCATTCATTTATTTATTTATGAGGCAAATGGGTTTAAGTGACTTGCTCCCAATTACCTCCAGGGTTGGTGCTCTATCCACTGTGCTGTCTAGCTGCTCCTTAATTTTACCTTAAAAGAAATAAAACAAATAACCAACATAAAAATGAAAAAAAAAATGAGTTCACAAAAAAGAATAAGGAAAATTATTAGAAATTATTTCCCCAAATTATATATGATTATAACTGACAATCTAAATAAAATAGATGAATATTTACAAAAAAATGAAAGCTCAGATTTGCAAAAATATAGGACTTCAACAATTGTCTCAGAAAAAGATTTTGAACTAGTCACAAATAAGCTCTCAAAGGAAAAATAAACAAACTCCAGTGCTAATTGAATTTATAAATGATTCCTATCAAACCTTTAAAAAATTATTGTGATTTTTATATAAGTTAATTTAAAAAAGCAAAAGATGTCTAGCCAAACATCTTATATAATACAATTGTATTACTCAAACCAAGGAGAATCAAATCTGAGAAAGAAAACTATAAATCATTATGTCTGATGAATGCTGATTCAAAAATTATAATAAAATATTATCAAAGTGACTACAGAAACAAATTATATATATTACACCCTATTACTAGATGGGATTTATGCTAAAAATGAATGGTTGATCCAACATTAGGAAAATTATAAACATGATATGAATAGATGCAGAATGATGTTTTTGACAAAGCTTTTAAAAATATTGTTTAAAAACACACATACATTAGAAAAATAAGAAAGACTAGATCTTAATATAATAAAAAGTATCTATCTAAAATCAAAAGCCAGAATTATATATAATGGAGATAAATTAAAGATCTTTTAAATAAGTTCAGGGGTAAAATAACCATATCCTTTATTGTCATTAATAGTTCATATAATATTGCATATTTCAAGCACAATTAGGGCTAGAAATACTAGGTATAGTATTACAGAAAAAAGAAATTGAGGGAATAAGAATATAAAAGAGGAAAAAAATGATCATTTTTTCAGGTGATATGATAATTTAGAGACTTCTATGAAGTTAACTAAAAAATTATCTAAAGCAATAACTTCAGCAAAGTTGTAAGACATAAAATAAACCTTAATAAATCATCAGCATGTCTCTATATTTGCAACAAAATCCCACAGCAATTCCATTTAAAATTGTTACAATATGTATTTGCTTAGAAGCCTACCTTCTAATTGCACAAGTTTAATATATTTTTGGATTATTTGTTGTCTAGGGGAGAGGGTGGAGGAAAGAGAGGGAGAAAAATTTGGAACATGAGATTTTGCAAGGATAAATGTTGAAAACTATCTTTGCATGTATTTTGAAAATGCAAAGCTATTATTAAAAAAAAAAAGAAACCTACTTTCTAAAACACTTATAGGAACTATATAAATGTAGCTGTAAACGTTCTTTACATAAATACAAATCCAAATAATTAGATAAATACAATTGATCATGAGTAGGTCAAATTAAATTAACTTATTTCTCCAGCATCCTCCCAACCAATCAAGTTACCAAGAGATTAATTCGTGGAACTAAAAAAAAAAAAAAAAAAAAAAAAAAAAAAGAATCCTTCACCTCAGCATAGAATGGGTTACAGCAATATATTCAAAGATGCTGTGTGATTTCAGAAAGTGAAACCTTGCCAGCTACAGGGGAGAATTAATGCTACTTATCCCCAAACCTGTGCAGCCAGGGGGTGAGAGACAAAATTGCAAACTCTCCACATTGTCTATGATGCCTGCCTTTGGAATTATTCCTGCATGGCTGGAGAACTCATGAGATTTCCTGCTTCAAGATCCCCTTCTTTCTCCTTCTTAAGATTGCAGATATTACTTTCCATCTCCAGGCCCAACACACCAAGATCTTATCTATCACAGGATTCTCCTGAGGCAGTGAAAAGAGACCTGGATGGTCATTGTAAGGCAGCCACTCCTCCGATGATCCTTTGACAGCCACGGCCGTGGAAATGTGAAACCTCTTCTCATCACACATATGTTATCCCTGCAGAATGAAAGCATGTCGATATCGGTAGGAAACATGTCACAACTGGGTAGAAGGGATTTGAAGTTCCAAGAAGCAACATACTTGTGTTTTGAACGCTTAACCAGGAGTCATCCGAAGTGGGCTCTGTTCCCAGCTCTGGCACTGACTCACCAGGTGACAATTTAATTAACATCTTTGTGGCTTTGAATGTTTCCACCTGAATCACCCAGTCTCTTTTCCATCCTGAGACAGGATGCAGTCACTGGATGTTTATGGAGCACACCAGAGTCTTCCAAGAAAGTCACGATCATTAGCACAATTAGTTTATTTTATTAATTTGTGAATATCAGGGAAGAGTTTTAGACATACCTATAAGAGAAATGAAGAGTGACATTTGTCTCATGCTTGTTGATTCACAAAGTGCTTTACATTTATTTGATGCTTTCAGCAATTGCTTGTGTAATGTGTTGGGCCTGCAAATGAAAGGTACTATGGCCTAATCAGTTTATGGCTGGCTTTGGAATCAGGAAGGCCTAGGTTAAAGTTTTATCTGGCACATACAATAAGAGTGATTCTAAACAAATCATTTAATATCTCAATTTTTCAGATGACTAGGGGAAGCTAAATGGCATTGTAGTTATAGCATTTGTGGGCTTGAAATCAGGAAAACTCATCTTCATGAGTTCAAATACAATTCCAGATACTTAATTACTATGTGACCCTAGGAAGGTCATTTAACTCTATTTGTCTCAGTTTCCTCATCTGTAAAATGCAAAGACCAACTTCAATCCCAGAAGACACACTTTTACCCCACTCTATGATACACTGACACTGATTTCTTTGCTATTTCTTGAATAAAAAAACTCCATTCCCTGGCTCTGCACATTCTCTCTGGTTCTCTAGTAACTTACTGGTTTTCCTGGTTTCCTTCAAGTCCCAACTAAAATCCCACCTTATGCAGGAAACTTTTCTTGATTTCCCTTAATTCTAGCAACTTCTCTCTATTGATTATTTCTTGTTTATTCTGTACATATCTTGTTTATGTGTAACTTGCATGTTTTCTTCTTGATTAGATTGTAAGTTTCTTGAGAAAAGGGATTGTCTTTTGCATTTCTTTGTATCCCTAGCATTTAGGAGAGTTCCTGGCATGTAATAAGTGCTTAAGACATGTTTATTGGCTAATTGACCCCGTCTTTAAAAAGAAAAACAACTCAAACATTAAAACCAATACATTTTTTCCAGTGCTCTAGTCTGACATATCTTTCTATATGCATATACACATACATGCACACACACATATCCACACAGAACTGTACTCCATTATATTTTAAATGATAATTACTTTCATCAATGTGACACTTTCTTAAACTGTTGCAAAGAACAATCCCTGCAGTGAATAGATTGTTTCATGAGTTGTGAATTTAAAAAAAATCATCCCTTGGTGGTCAATCATTTGGTATGGAACCTTTCCATGCTACTCTTGGTCAGTACTCAAATTATGTCTTCCAGAGCAATCTCTGAAGTCTTTCCACCTTAGTTGTAATTTGTGCCCTACTGGTTTCTAATTTTTGAGAACCTAGGTCAAGGGTCCTTTAGGATATGCTTAAAGTCACATACCTACTGTGTGTCAGAAGCAAAGCCATGATCTTTCTTATTACAAGGTTCTGCATATCAGTATTATATTGCTTCTCAAAATAATCATGAGAAGTTAAATTTTATATTTTTGGAAAAATTGGACTTTCTAAGAATGTAATTTCTAAGAGGCTTCATCTGAAAATTTAGGCCTTAAGCCTTGCTAATTTACACAGCTGCTTTGGATATTTCCAAACATTTTCAGTGCTTTGATGTACAAGGAGATATTTTTATACTCAAAATGCAACTTTTAGCACAAACCTCAGAGAAATATAGACCATCAAACCTATAGCTTAAATATTTTTAATACTTTTCCTTTAAATCCTCCTGTGTTCATTAGAAATAATAAACAACGACCTCTGCAAAAAATAAATTAATCAATCCAGAGGAGCAGTGATGGAAAGTTTATTTATACAAAACCTTCAGGAAATGAGGGCAGAAGTGGAGATATTAACTTAGAAAGTTTGTGGGTTGGTAGCTAAGTAAAACTTTGCAACTTTGAAGTGTTCGAAAATCTCTTACCAAATATCTCTGTACCCATGATCTTCCCCTTGGTCTCAGGAAAAATAATACAATTATTTGGCTTTTGCCCAGAATACTGCCATTTGGGAAGTTGTCACCAATTGGCTGGCAGGTCATTAATAGGATTATTAGTTAATCTTTCAGTAATAGCCTAAAAGGTAATATAGATAAATAATCTCTTCTTACTTAAGGTTGATTAATTCTGATCTTGAGGGCCATGTATTCATCTTGTTTAATGGGAAGGAGGAGCTATAGTTCTTGTATTAATAATATGTAGAAAAAGAGACAATTTTCCTTATGAGCTATTCTATCACTCCTAAATAGTAAACATAAGATCTAGTAACATGGGTTGATTGGATTATACTTAGCAGCAGCAGAAACCATCTGGGAGTCTCGCATAAGCTGCCGAATGCCAAGTTAACATCCTTATTAGACAAGTAAGTTCTCATACTATTTGTATGTCTGGCAAGATTTATTTTTCACATTTTAGTTTTTTTTTTTTTTTTTTGTCTGAACCCAAATCTATTTTCTCTTATTCTTGGGCCCCACCCTCCTGGGGAAAAAAAAAAAGGGAAAACAAGTTCTTCATAACAAACACACATAATTAAGGAAGCCAAATTTCCTTATTGGTCATTTTTTAAAAAAAATACAA
Organism: Antechinus flavipes; assembly: GCF_016432865.1. Taxonomy (NCBI): domain Eukaryota; kingdom Metazoa; phylum Chordata; class Mammalia; order Dasyuromorphia; family Dasyuridae; genus Antechinus; species Antechinus flavipes. The sequence goes on from NC_067401.1 coordinate 313,165,683, forward strand.
ATCTATATCTTATTTCACACTCTGAATCCTTAGTCTTACTATCAAGGTGTGCATAGCATGCTTCTTCATTGGTCCTCTGGAATCATGGATAATCATTGCAATAATAATAGTTTTTATAATTTTCAAAGTTGTTTATATAGTGTTGTTCTTATTGTATGAATTATTCTCCTGGAATTGCTCATTTTGTCCTTCATTAGCTTGCACAAGTCTTCAAAATTGTTTATTTTTGTTGAGTTGTATAGATGTAGATTGTTCTTATGATGCTGCTGATTTTATTCTGCATCCGTTCATATAACTCTTTCCATGTCTTTGAAATTTTATCTTGCCTCGTTTTAACAACACAGAGTATTTCATCACATTCTTATGCCATAATTTATTCAACCATTCTTTAATTGATATATGTAAAAAGACGTGATTATTTTGATACAAAACAAAAAATAGGCAGTGACTTAGAAACACTTGTTTCTAAAACCACATGGAAAAGATGCTGCCTGATCAGACAGTGAAAACCAGTGGAAACAAAAACAAATTTATGGAAAGCATGGCATAAGGCCCAATTGAGCTGCATCATCCTAGAAACATAAAAAAATACAACTGACAGAAAGACAACAAATAAATGGTAAATGAAGTAGATGTGTCACCATTTCCAGAATGATCTGATTTAATCATTGATAACAGTGGAACCATACACATTTGGAATCTAACATTCCAGTCCCTCATGTGTTATAGGAAGAAGCTGAAATGATACTTAACAAGATGAAGTCAGGAAAAGTGAATGGCTAGAGCAGATCAAGTATATGTTAAGGAAATCTATGCTATGACAACATCATTTTGAATGCACTGTGATAATTTTACAAGATACTTCAGGGAAAATTGACAGAGGAATGGAAAAAAAATCAGAAATGACATTTTCTTTAAAAGATTTCAATCCACATTTTTATAGTCATACAAATGACTAAAAAAAAAAAGAAGAGTATAAGATTGTATTGTATTTATTTTCTTTAGATTATAAGAGTGCTATACCTTGGTAGAGTAAAAATCAATCTTAAAGATTCTCTTTTTAAAAAGAATCTCTTATTCATATATTAAAATCTCAAGAGATTCCTTGATAAATGTGACATTAGAGATCCTTAAAAATGGACAGCATTGTACATTCAAGGAATGCTGTGCTAATCAGAAATCAAAATGGAAATGGGTCCAGCTAGTTAACCTTCTTTCCATTCTTCTCTCCTTCCCTTTGTCTCCCTAATTCCTTCCCTCTGTTCTTCCCTCCATCCTTTCTCCCTCTCTCTTTCTTCCTCCCTCCTTCCCTCCCTTTCTCTTTTCCTCCCTCCCTCCCTCCCTTCTTTTCCTTCCTTCCTTCCTTCCTTCCTTCCTTCTTCCTTCCTTCCTTCCTTCCTTCCTTCCTTCCTTCCTTCCTTCCTTCCTTCTATTTAGTCATAGTTAAAGACAAATTCCAAAGAATAATCATCTGTTATGGGCCAGAACTTGAAACATGGTGTTGACTCATTAGAGTTGATGGAAACTTTGCTTATATGCTTAGGATTTACACCTTTGGGAGAATTCACACATTAGAGTTCATACCTTTGAGAGTTCACACATTAGCTCACACATTGGAGTTCACAAGTTTGGGAGATTCAGAAACCCACAATCCCTCTCTCTCAGAGGAGGAGTCAACCTTTGGGTTCACACCTTTAAGAAATCATATATAAGAAGCTCTTAGAGCTTCAGTCAGTCAGTCAATTCCGAAGATTGACAAGCTAGAGACTGCAGTCCGGCAGAACGAAGGATTCGAAGGAGGAGAACCAAGATTCAGAAGGAGCTGGAGGCGACAAAAGACAAGTTGCAAGAGCTCTTGGAAACAAGGAGGGAGATAGCCCTCTAAGAAAACTAACCAGGCTATTTTGGAAGAGACAATAAAAGATTGGATGTAACTTTAACTCCTGGCTATATTTGAGGTGATTATTTACTTTGAACTGAAACTAAGGCTGCCTCCAGAAACCTCCCCAAGAAATCTGCTCCCAGAGAGAACAATCATATTTTAGAAAGGAAGAACACCACAATCATCTAAATGCATGTTAAAATTTGTGCAACAGGTATTAATCATTTAGTCTTTGCTGTGTGAATGAATAGACCAAATTCTTTTGAAGGATTAAAGAAATTTTCAATGGGGTTTGGAAATTCTGGGACTTGGTGGAATAAGCACAAAATCCACAACAGGAGTATCTAAAGGACTTCAACATTCATTGAAAATGCTTCTTCAATTTGGAATGCATCTAATCACAGAAATGAGTAACTGACAAATATTCATCTCTGTGTTTTACATCTCATAGGATGCTATTGATAGAGATAAATAAACAGGATTATTACTGTTATTATATTTTCCAAGAAATCTTTAATGATCTTCATATGTGGATGGGAGATACCCTCTTGGAAAAGAAACTACATATAAAGGGATATTTTGTTCTGCAGAATCAAATGTTTTTTTTTTCTAATCAATTAACAACAAAATGTGTTAATAACAGCTTTTCTACTAATGAAATGGCAAGATTCATTTTTAAATGTTGTTGTCTGATTTTTTTATTAAAATAATTTTAATGCCCATTGACAGTGCCAAAAACATAAAGTTGAACAAAAAAAATTTTTTTTATGAAAGCACATCCTTATTAATCTATGGCCCATTATTCAAACAGTGGGTTTATATAGAGTGACTAACTATGGAAAATATGTTTGTTTTACGTTAATAACTTCATCAAAGATGCTTTTCACTCAATAAGCATTTATTAAATGCCCACTATGCATCAAGCATTGTTGCTCATAGTCATTCATCATTCTACTTTTTAAGATTTTACAAATACATTTATATTTTAACTTGGTGTTGTCTTTGGGAGCTATCACTCTCCATTTAGCAACTCTGGCAGATGCTTGCTAACAAAGTTTTGGGGGCTCTTTTGGACTCCTTGTTTTAACAATTAATTTATGTTGGTTAAACTTTTGGATAGAGTTAGTGTTGATGTCATTTCTGTTGTCTATTTTAAATTTGCAGTTATTTGTTTAAATAGTTTAGGATTATGTCAGTTGTATGCCATATCTTTTTCTCATTATTTTTCTTTTTCTTCTTCTTCCTCATTTTTTCTTTCTTACTTTTTCTCTTTCTTATGTTGTTTCCTTTTTAATAATTCTGATCTTAGCACTGATGAGACTATGGTCCAATTGTACACAGATGATTCAGAGGTAGCTCTGAATCCAAAACAAATCTTTACATTATATTTAAAAGCAATCAACTTTGTCCTTTATGATTTTAAATTTTTACTCTATGGTCGACTTTTATTAATTTTTTTCTTGAAGAAAGTTCTTATGATATAGACTCAGGGGGCTTTTTCATGACCTACATATCTTTGACCTCTCACATTGCTTCTTCCTGAATCATATTTTTCCAAATATTTCTCCCTATCCTTATTTTTTCATATCCCAATTTTGCATTTAAGTCACCAAATATTATACTGTATGTTGATTTAATCTAGAAGGTTTTATAAAATTTTTCATAGAATTTTTTACCACAATTTTCATGAACCAGTGTTATTTAAAAACTATAATTATTTTAGAGTGTCTTTTCATACATAGCATTAATACTAAAATAAGTTATGAATAAATAAATGTAAAATAAATAGATGAATTTAAGAGAAATTCTAATGGTAGAATGGATAAAATTTGGTAAACAAGGGAAAAATAAAGGACAAGGAATCACAACTGCTGAAGGTTAGAGCTAGGCCTTTGAAATTATCTAATTCAATCCTTTCAATTTATAGATGCAGATACTAAAGAGCATCATGGAAAAGTGGTCTACCCACAGATGAGAAAATGTGAAAAATATTTATGAGATAAGTATATTTATATCCATCAATGTATGTGTATACACACACACACACACACACACACACACAGAGAGATGAATACTATCCATTTAACTGCATAGTATAGTCTGAACAAAAGGCATTCTTTATCCACTTGTTTCTTTCTGTTTGGATGGATAGACCAAGATTTTTCAATGACTTCAATGACATTTCATGCAGAAGACCCTATAATATCCATAGTTTGCTGTAATGAGCACAGTGTCATCCACAAACAAAATCATCTATAGTACCATATCATTTATAGAGAAGTCTTGTCTTGAATTCTATGTTAACTCTTCAATTTAAATTCTGTGCTGTATCAGTCCCATAGGTTTGGAAAACAATACAAAACTATGAGAGAAAGGTCCCTAATATGATTATATATTTTCTTTCTCACACATCTATAGTCTTCTCTCTACTCATGCTACAACCATTCCAGTTCAGACTTTCATTATCTCTTACCTAGATAGTAGCTTCCTAGTTGCTCTTCCTATATTTAGGTCCACACCCCTGCTCCCTCCCCTTTCTTCTCATTGCAGCTGCCAATCATATTCCTTAAACAGAGATTTGATCATTTTATTCTCCATGAAGCTTCAATGGTTCCTTATTGCCTCTAGGCTAAAATACAAATGCTTCAGTTTAATATTAGAAGCTGTTCACAATCAAATTCCATTCTGTTCCAAGAAGATTACACATTACTACTCCTAATTCATTCTATATTTCTGCCAAATTGCCTACTTCCTATTTTTCAAAACCAACATTCCATTTTGGACCCATCCACCATGCCCAGAATATTCCATCCTCATCTCTGCCTTAGATTTCCTTCCATACTCTGCTCAATCATCATTTATTGATGATGATAATAAATTACAATTTCATAACCCGCACATTCAGTTATAAGACCAAATATGGGGTCATGAACCATAGTTTAAGTTGTGTGGAGTTGTGTGACCCTATTTATCTCAGTTTCCTGATCTGTCAATTGAGTTGGAGAAGGAAATGGCAAACCACTCCAGTATTTTTACTAAGAAGACCCCAAATGGAATAAAAAAAACTTGGACATGACTGAAATAACTGAATAACAATAACTCCTATTTCACAACATTGCTATGAAACTCAACTGAATTTAAGTATGTAAATTGCTTGGAAGATCTTAAAATGCTACATAATACTTGATGAGTGGTTGATTGAGTCTCCTTTCCTCCTTTGTTTCATTGCTTTTACACCTATTCTTAAATTCTTAAAGGGTATTTAGAAGTTCTTGACAGCCCCTTAGGAGTTGGCAAACCTGCCAAGAAGTGTTTTACGGGACAATGTTGTTTTCCAATCTCTTTGGAAGCCAAGTAGATTTATTATTAAAAAAAAAAGAACTTTAGAACACAGTGAAACAATGAGTGGAAATATTGATTAGACAATTGGATAGCCTGTAATCATAAGGAAGCTTTTTCCTATCATCAAGCTGAAATCTGCCTCTTGGCACATTCTTTCTAATACTCCTAGCTCTATCTTCTGGGGCCAAAGAGAACACGTCTGATCTCTCTGCTATGTGGGAGTGCTTTGGATATTTGAAGTAGCTATCCTGTCCCTCTTCTTTGCTCTTTTCCAGACTAATTTGTTCCCAGTTGGTTCAACTAGTTTCCTGTGAAGAAATGGCCAGCAACCTTCACCAATTGCCAACTAATTTCCACCCACATGATAGACAATTCAGTTTAGCTTAAGTAGCAGGCCCCTTGAGAGAGAAACAGTAGGTAGCATATGCCAGGCAAGTTAAAACTACCTTATCCTGGACCATCTATCACCTCTTCTCAGATCTGAGGAAGACTGCCTAGAAACCTGAGCCTGAGAATGCTTGAAAGAGCAACAACTCCTCATTCTCAAATTCTATATGGTAGAATAGAATCAAGAAGATCTCACCAACTCTTTGACTCTAGGGAAAGTCACTTAACCTTTCTTAACCTCAGTTTTCTCATCTGTAACAATAGCACCCTACAGAGGTGTGAGAATCACACCTCTGTAATTAGTTCTGTAAAGGGAAGAGGAAAGAGAATAAGCATTTATGTAAAATCCTACTATGTACCATGAATGTATTAAATGCTTTTATAAATATTATGCTATTTGATCCTTGTTGTTGTTGTTTGTCCTTCATTCTCAAAGAGGACCATGACATCAGGGTGGTGATGCTATTACATGCAAGTGAATTGGATTTAAATGAGGGAGGGATGTGCAAAGTCATCTGCCTCATTTCCAGAGCCATTAGTGTCCAGAGGTGAGATACTAATCATGATGATTGGAGATGGCCCTCATATGAATCCTGCAAGGTAAGTAGTCTTATTATTCTCATTTTACAGTTGAGAAAACTAGAACTAAGTGACATGCAAAATCACTGGGTATTTCAGCATATAAATTTAATGAAATACTATGGTAAAACTCCAATGAAAGGATAACTGTGCAAAGGAATCAGAGCAACCTCGGAAGATTTGTATGAACTGATACAGCAAAGTGAGCAGAACTAGAACAATATATAGAACAATGATGTAATAGAAAACAACAATGAAAGGTGGGTGACCTCAGATTAACTGCAATGACTAATTTTGTTCTGAGGAAGAGATGAAATATATATCTCTTCTTTCAGTAGGAAGGTGTGGGACTGCTGAAGTGGAATGTTGCAATATAATATCAGAAAAAATTGTTTTGTCTGATAGTTTTGCATTTAGCCCATTTTTTGGCACCTAGTGAGCACTTAATAAATTTTTATTGATTGAGTGAATAAGTTCTCTGAGAGATTACAAGAAAAACATTTTTTAATCTAAAAGATTTCAATAAAATCTAGAAAAAAATGAAAATGTAATGCTACACTGCTTTAAATTTTTTTCTCCTGATGATTACAAGTTCTCTACTCTTTCCACTATTCCTTACCACCCCTGAAAATCATGTTTTATATACCCCATGTTCCCAGTTCCTTTAACTTGAGAAAGGATTGAATGAAAAATAGCAATAACTCACATTTATGAAGTCCTTGATCTTTCTTTACAGTTTCTGACAATGGGAAGCATATCAAGCACTTTCTAAATAAAATCTGTCAGATCCTTAAAAAGGGAACAGGTAAAAGGCAGAGTATGGCTATCCCCACCAGAGAAACAGGGAGAGCATAAAGTAGATAGATATGGCTGATATGGGAGACAGATTTGTGTAAAGAAAGATCAACAAGCGGTTAGTACCTGACTCTACAAATCCTCTGCTTTCCAAAAGCAATCTCTGAGGTACAAAGTTCACTGGCAAAGATATTTCTTAATTACTGTAAGTACCCAGGTGCTGAAGTGTTGGATTTCCATGTACATACAAATTACTTCTCTATCCAAGCATATTTGTCAAAATCTAAATGAGTAGCTGTTGCCATTTAAAATTTAAATAATATTCTTGAGAGAATGCCAACCAGATTGCTTCAGCTAGAAGTGTGTGTGTGTGTGTGTGTGTGTGTGTGTGTATACATATATATATATATATATATATATATATATATATATATATATATATATATATATATTCTCTCTGTCTGTCTCTGTCTCTCTATATTTGTGATTTGTCAATGTGTGTGGTATCTTTGCATAGGCAAGCTTTTCACTGAACATTAGAGGTCTAAGTAACTTAATAGTTACAGCTGTGAAGATCCTCTTTAAAAAGAACTATGACAAACACATGAACACAATGTTATATTCAGACGATTCAAGACTTGGATGGAGCAACAGTCTCCTTGGATGAAATGTTCTTCTGAGAGCTGACACTGTCACTCAGAAAGGCCTTGGGACATGACTTAGCTTGTAGCATTTTGAAAATGGCAGGTTCAGATCCACTGTAGGACAAGCTTCCTTGAAGGAGTAATTCACAATGAGGGAAGTTTGCTTACAAACTCACAGAGAGGATGGAGGATTAAGGAGAGGAGTTTGGCTTTGTCAAGCAGGCTCCCACTGATTGAGTCAGCCTTATTTCTGGCAAGACAGCTGCTGGATAGAAATGTGCAGTCATTTTATATTCTTTATGTTCTGATTGGGGCTTGCTTCTAACTGGAATATTTGGAAACTAAACTGGGGAGAGAGGAGAAAAGAAACCTCAGTGAATTATCTTTTGAGGTTCAGATACTGCTTAATACTTAGAAAATGTAACTTCCTGGTTGGAGAAGGGTGTGTGTGGAGGGGGGGGGTGTGAGAGACTAAAAACAGATTATAAAAAGGGCCCCTAAGGTTTCTTGGACGAAAAATAGTTCTTTCAAAACAATATGATGAGTTAAGAGTAAATGAATCAGAAACATACGGATTAAATTTCCCCCTGAAATTTGCATGGATTTAGAAGTTAATGGGGAAAAAGTGCTTGGCAAAATTCATTTGGGATTTTACTGAACCAGAAATGTTTGAGAAATAGTTTGAGGTGCTTTGCTGGATTCTAAACTCTGCCAAAATTACTTATTCCAATTTACACACTTAAAAAAAAAGAAAAAAAAGTGTGGGGGGTGTTGAAGGAGGAAGGGGAGATATGCAGTTTAATGGTTATTTAATGAAGATATGAAATGTTTCTTGTATAGCAACCAGTAAACTCTAGGTACTTTTAGCTTTTAGAGAAGTATAAGTCTCTGCTTGGCACCTGAAAGAAATTAGACCAGCTTTGCAAGTAATCAGGCTGTGGGCAGCTAAGAGTAAATAATATAAGCTGAACTAGTACCAGAGTTCTTCAGGCTACTAAGGCTTCTTGCCATTAGACATATCAGCATCACAACCCTGGTATTCTGGGAATATTTTATGGTCTAGGAAACTACTCCCCCCTAACCCCTAAGCTAACAATGCTATTTTATGGAAAATACATTATGATATTTATCTCTATTCATTATTAGGATTTTTTTTAATATATGGGTGTGTCACTGTGATGTTGCCCTCAGGGTCCCTACCAGAGCTGTGTTAATGATGAAACTGAGTGGAGAAATTATTAAAAATACTGTTCTGTGAGGCAGGAAAACTGAGTTCTAGTCCTATCTGGTTCACTAACTAGCTGTATGATGTTGAGCAAATCACTTGATGTCTCTGGGCTTCAGTTTTGTCATTTAGAAAATAAAGAAAATGCCCATGATTAGTAATTCCCTACCCTGGAAGGGGGGTGGGGCAAAGAATTTTTGTAAAAGGTCTGAGAATCCATGTGCCCACCAGGCATTGTCATATTTATTTTATTAGCACTGATTAAATATGCTGGGAAAATGCAACTCTTGTGATGCCTCTGAAATTTTTGGATCTTAAAAAAGGTCTTTCTATGGAAAAAGTTGTGAATCACTGGATTAGTGCCTTTCATATCTAAAGTTCATAGGATCATAGAATTTAGACCTAGAAAGTATCTTAGATATATTTGAATTCAACCTCCTTCATTTCACGCTTTACAAAACTGAAAACCAAGAAATTAAGTGGCTTGTCTAAAATCACACAGGTAGTAAGTAACATAACCCAGATTTGATAGGGTAGCTCATCATTGATTTAGGCCTTTGGAGATCATCTTGTTCAACCTTAGGAGCATCTAGGAGGCACCATGGATAGAATGTTGAGTCTGGAGTCAAGAAAATTTGTCTTCCTGAGTTCAAATCTGGCCTCAGACACTTAGATGTATGACCCTGGGCAAGTGACTTCACCTTGTTTGCTTCAGATTTCTCATCTGTAAAATGAGCTAGAGAAGTCCAACAAGCTCAGAGAAAAGAGGTAATATCTGATTCTCTAAAACGGTTCTTTCAGTCTATCCAATAACCAAATGCCATTAGGCAGAGTATTTGAAATTAAATTCTGTGCCTCTGCCTGCCTCAGTTTCCTCATCTGTAAAATAATAGCAACTATCTTCTGGGATTGTTGTATATAACAAATGATATTATATTTGTAAAGTGTTTAGCACAATGCCTGGAACATAGTAAGCACTAATGAAATGTTAGCTATTATTATTGTTACAGTAAAGTTATAGGGTATACATTTTAAGAGTATTTTATATGCATGTGAAAAGCTTTTAGTAAGCACTATGATTTAAGAGGGTAATATAAACTAAAAAATAAAAACAACCTGTTTTCACTATCCTAATTAGACTAAACAAACTTAGATTACAGAAAAAATTCAATATAAAAGAGAAGAAAACCTTTTCCCATATCTGTTTTTGCGTGGTGTGGTATATTTAGGGACTCTTACACTAGAATTCAAATCCTGCCTCAGAGACATACTAGCTGTGTAATCTGGAGTAGGTTATTTAACCTTTCTTAGTCTCAAATCTTTATATATAAAATAGGTATAACAATATCACCTATATCTCAGACTTGGTTTTAAGATCCAATAAGTTCTTAGATAGAAGAAATGTTTTGCAAACTTACAGAACTATATGAAGACTAGGTATTATTATTATTACTAGCTGATTTTTTTTAAAAACACCCTGTCACTTCTCAATAACTAACACATCTTCCTCCAAAGTCTCCCCACAAAAAAACTCCCTTAAATAGCAAATGTAGTGACAAGAAAGCCTCTGGGGATATGGTGGAGATAGTTTCTACCATTTTATGAAAGCCCATTGTTAAATTTTCAGTGTGAACATTTATACTTCAGAAATCAGCAAGCACAATAAATGACTTAATTTATTGTTTTGTTAATTGTCTAGTCTTAAGAAAGCGAAGGAAAAAGTATTACTCATGAAGATTACATTTAAATGTGCATCAGCTTTTCAGTGAGTTTGTTGTTAAATATTACCAGCATGCCCCTGAATACCTCCCAATTCAAACACTAGTTTTGAATTCAGGTTCTTTAAAGGTATACTAAGAGTCTATATCTACTCAAAATCATAGTTCATAAGCCTTAACCAATGTGTTCACTTTAATTTATTAGATGAAGGATATTATTCAAAGTAAATAATGGAATTGTTAGGTGAATATAGTGGATAGAGTCTTGCATCTGGAGTCAGGAAGATTCATCTTTCTGAGCTGAAATCAGGTCTCAGACATTAAAGTAGCTGAGTGACCCTGGACAAGTCAGTTACTTCTGTTTACCTCAATTATCTTTGCCTCTGTTTCCTCATCTGTAAAATGAGCTAGAGAATGAAATGACAAACCATTCTAGTATCTTTGCACCAGACCACCCCAAAAGTCTGACATGACTGAAATGATTGAACAATGAAATAGAACAGGAAGAAAGACGTCCAACCACAAGCACAAGTGGAAAGAATGCATGTGAAGCTTGGCACTCAGGAGAGATCAGGACTAAATATTTAGATTTGAAAGTCCCACCGAATCTGAGTTGGCTAACTGGTGGAACTATCCAATCCAAGCCTGAACATGTCCATAAGACCCCCTACTCTATATCTTTTGTGTACTCATCCAGATTTTGCTGAAAGAGACAATTATCTCCTGAGATGGCCTATATTTAAGAAGTGGGAATGTTTGCACATGCAATGTTTGCACATGCATTTTTACATTTAAGCTGCAACAGTAACACTTTCTTAAATCTAGAAAATCAACAAAATAATCAAGCCCTAATTAATAGTTATTGTGGATTTCTGAGGAGTAAAACTCAATGGTGACAACTTAAGAAAGATACTAGTGGAAGTTTTCCTCATCTCAAACCTAAATTTGACTCTTCAATTTCTAGACATTGCTCCGAGCCTTGAACTCTGAGGACTCAGAAGAGTAAATTTGTTCTCTTTTCCATATGACAATTTTTCAAATCTATAGCCATAGTTGTATTTCTCTTCCATCCCAAAGGTCTACTATAGGTTAAACATCTGCATTTCTTTCCCTGTGGCATGGATCCGAGGCTCCACCCAATCAGGTTACCCATCACTAGATTCTCTCCAAATTACCAATGTTCTTCCAAAATTGTAGTGCCAAATACTGAACCTAATACTCCAGATGATTTGGTGAGAAAAGAGAGTACAATGGGACTAACACATCCTTAGTCCTTAATTCTCTCTTAATTCAGTCTAAGATAACATTTATTTTCTTAGCTGCTCTATCCTACTATTGACTTATATTGAATTTCCATTCCAATAAACATCAAGATCTTTCTCAGATGAGCTGATCTATTACTGTAGGGTAGGTAGATGGGTTGAGTGAATAGAGCTTGGGCTTGGAGACTCATTTTTATGAGCTCAGATCCAGTCTCACTTACTAGCTATGTGACTGGTCAAGTCTCTTAACCCAGTTTGCCTCAATTTCCTCATCTGTAAAATGAACTGGAAAAGGAAATAGCAACCTACTCCAATATCTCTGCCAAGATCTCTGCCAAATACTGTCATGAAGAGTCAGACATGACTAAAATAACTGAATAGCAACAATAAGTACTTGTGAATTTGATTTTCTAAATCCAAATATAAGACATTTATTTCTATTAAATTTCAGTTTGTTGGATTAGGTCCAATATTCTACTCAGTCAAGTTCCTAAATCCTGACTCAGTCATTCAAAGTGTTAGGTAACATTTTCAGCTTTGTGCCATCTGAAAATGTGATATGGATGCTATATATGTCTTTATCTAATCCCCTTTAAAAATTGCTAAGCAGTACAGGGCTAACCACAGAGAATGGGACATTCTCTTGGAGATTTCATTCTAGGCTATCAAATCATTAAAGACTACTTCTTGGCTTTAGACATTCAACTAGTTTTGAATCCATCTTATAAATATATTATCATTTAGTACATTTATCTTCTTTTTCTCTATAATGCCTCTCCATCATAGAAGAGACAGACAAATTATTTGCTAAAATCTATGCAAAATCATCTATGGCAGTGGTGTAAAACTTAAAGGCAACTAAATTATATATAAGGATTCCTGTTGACAATACAATTATTTAGAACACTGCATTTTAACATTATTTGTGTTTTGTTATATTTTTATTTACTTTAATATTTCCAAATAACATTTTAATCTAGTTCAGATCATATTGTAGAGTGTTGTGGTACATATAAGGCTCACGGATTGTATGTTTAAAACCTCTGATCTACAGCTCCCTTCTGACTTGCCAACAACAGAGTTTACACATATACCTCATTCAATAGACCATAGGGTTACCAGTGAAATTGAGATGACAGAGAAAAAGTTAAAGATTTGTCAGGGCATAGACATAATGTGATTCCTGGGAGCAGAAGATCAATCTGGTGAGGAGGAAATGCAGAAGTTTCTCCCCATGTCTTGTCTGCCCTCTATTTAATGCTGCGCTCAAGATGAATCCTCAGCAAATGTGTTTTAGAGTTTCATTCAACTTACCAATTAGTAAATGGCACTGAGAAACAGAAGGCAAACCAGCAAATTGAAAAGCAGCAACAATAGAGAGTATGGTCTGTCAGATTGGCTAGAATGACAGGGAAAGATAATGCAGAATGTCATTGTTGGTGGAATTGTGAATACATCTAGTCATTCTGGAGAGCGATTTGTAACTGTGCTCAGAAAGCTATCAAATTGTGCATACCCTTTGATCCAGCAATGTTACTACTGTTATATCCCGCAGAGATTTTAAAGAAGGGAAAAGGACCTGTATGTGCAAGAATGTTTGTGGCAGCCCTGTTTGTAGTGGCCAGAAACTGAAAACTGAGTGGATGTCCATCAATTGGAGAATGGCTGAATAAATTGTGGTATATGAATATTATGGAATATTATTGTTCTGTAAGAAATGACCAGAGAAGCCTGGAGAGACTTACATGAACTGATGCTGAGTGAAATGAGCAGGACCAAAAGATCATTATATACTTCAACAACAATACTATATGATGTTCAGTTCTGATGGACCTGGCCATCTTCAACAATGAGATGAACCAAATCAGTTCTAATGGACCAGTAATGAACTGAACCAGCTACACCCAGCGAAAGAACTCTGGGAGATGATTATGAACCACTACATAGAATTCCCAATCCCTCTATTTTTGTCTGCCTTCATTTTTGATTTCCTTCACAGGCTAATAGTACATTATTTCAAAGTCCGATTCTTTTTGTACATCAAAATAACTGTTTGTCCAAACATAAACAATATATATATTGTATTTAATATATACTTTAACATAATTAACATGTATTGGTCAACCTGCCATGGGGGGGGAGGGAGTAGAGAGGAAGGAGGGAAAAAGTTGGAATAAAAGGATTTGCAACTGTCAATGCTGAATAATAAAAATAAAAAGCTATAAAAATTTTTAAAAAAAAACCAATTTAACAATAGGAGTGTGGATTCCTGTAGTCTGACTGGACCTTGAACCCTTAGAGGACCAGAAGTATGAAAAATTAGATTTTTTTATAGGCAGGGCACAATACATAAATTTAACTTTGAAGATACCTGCTAGTTTCTAGAGAGGATGATTCTAAGCTTTTGCATTAGGAAACTTTTAAATTTGGGACATGCCCTTAGAATGATTACAAGACTAAGTCTAAGAGAAGACAGACTGTTAAATTTTATTTTTTTTCTTATTCTTTCTGCACATATAATTAAATAATGCATGTATTTGTGTGGGTATAAGTCAAAAACTATAATTAAAACATACTAGTATAATTGTCTTCATTATAACATGTATGTGTGATTGGGTTCTAGTGAAAGATGAAGGAGAGATACAAGAGTTTCCTAGTGGATGGAGATATGAGCCACTAGACTAATTAGATAAATCCATATAACCTATACCCTAGAGAAATGAGATTACTACTCCTATCAAGGGAGGAACAAAGCTGGGGGATAGAGCTAGCTACTTATTGAGAGCCATAGAATTTGGCATTTGCCAGAAGTGTTCCCTGATGTTAAGAAGAACATGTAACAACCTGATTAGCAATTACCAGTACTGCGGCCTTCATTGTGCTAAATGTTCCAATACCTATGAGTTGAATATCAGTCTAGTAATACCATCCAAAATAGAAATAAAATCAATGTGACATGACCTATTCTTGAAGTAAAAATGGCCCTCTGTGATCACTCAATTTTTCTTCATTAATCAACCCTTCAAATATATATTCTAGAATCTTGCTAAGAATCTCCAAGCTCACTGATCTATAGTTATAAGGACCTATTCTCTTCTCCCTTAAAAAAAAAAAAAAACAGAAGATTTTAACTTTATCCAGTCCTACAGTTCTATTCTATTTAATCTTTCAAGGTCATTGACAGTGGCTCAGTTGTCATAGTTACCCATTCTTTTAGCATTGTAAGATGGACCTTTGTACCATATGACTTGAATTAATCAAAGAAAGCTAGATACTCTCTCTTTCCTTACTCATCTTGTGTATCCCTATTAAGTATTTTAAGCTATTATTAAAACTATTCATTATTTTTGTTCAGATCTTTCTCATCCAAAGAACATTTTCCTTGGTAGAGAAATGGAAGCAAAATAAGATTTAAGCAGCCTCCAGCCAGAGGCACAAAATAATAATTAAAATCTTTTCATCCTTGAACTCTGGACTCCTGATTAGTAGGAGTTTTCCATATTTAGACTAGACCCATAACTGCTATGCCATTAACCCACCATATCCACTCCATACCTCCTTGCTCCAGTCTCTACCTACTTCCTCCTTCCTGGTATTCAAATTCTTACCCTGATGAAAGATTTCCATATTCCTCCTAGATCTGCCATGTTGCTCTTTGGCCATGTTTATCTCATGCCACCAAAGAAGAAAATCTTTCCCCTTTTCTTTTCTCCCTATATCACCCCCACTACTCTAACACCTCTACTTCCATGAGAAGTGATCAAGTCAACAAGTCCATCAATTTCTCCTATCTCTAGTGATCATCCTGTGATATTCCAGTCCAGAACACCCTTCCCCAGCCACTACCCCTATGAATGCATTGTCTTTTTTCTTTAGAATATAAACACTTTGGAGAGAGGATTCTGGCAAGATGTCAGAGTAGATCAGAAAGTTCCAACCTTTCCAGATCTCCCCCCACAAACAATGCAAAATAGAGTCTCAGAGTGAATGAAGAGCAGTAAAATCAATCAATCAATCAATCAATCAATAAATGAATGAATAAATAAATAAATAAAATAATAAGAGTTAGGACTGAAAAGCTCCTTTTGAGACAGAGAAGAGGTGAAAACAAATCCCAGGAAAGAGTGGATGCTGTGAAGTGTAAACACCTTCAGGCTAGTTTCACAGAAACAGCAATTGGTGAAGCCTGGGGCTACCTGGGTTGGAAGGTAACCTGGGTGACAGCCACAGGAATTTTCACTTCCTAGACAGGATGGGGAAATCTGACATCTGAAAAAATCTTAGCTAATAAAAGACACCAGGCCCAATGTTCTGCTGATGTGTACCAGCTTAGGCACAGTGAATAGAGAAGCAAAAGGCAGAGATGCTGCTGGCTGTAGGCAGGTATAGAAGGTCAGAATTCTTGATTTCAGTTCCAGGTCATAGGGAGAGAACTGAAGGAGGACTTGAGACCAGAGGCAATATCACTCATACCTTAGAACTAGAGATGATTTCACTAATAAAAATTGATACAATTTTTTTTTTTCCAAAAATAAGCAAAGAAGAAAGAACCCAATCATGGAAAGTTACTGTGGGAATAGGGAATACTGGAGTTGTTTTTAGAGGAAGATAATGAAGCAAAAAATCCTCCCCTACCAAAAAGAATAATGTCAAATAATAACCTGTCTTTACCCTCCCTCCAAACCATAAAACTCAAAAAAAAAAAAAGACTTTAAAAACCAAATGAGAGAAATTGAGGGAAAATTATAAAAAAGAACAATCCAAGAAAAACAAGATGATGAAAAGAATAATTCCTTGAAAACTACAATTGAGCAAAGAGAAATAAGCAAAGTTATAAGAAACCAAGAAATAAAACAAAATATAAAGATGGAAAATAGAAGAGAATGTGCAAAATCTCATTAAAAAAACAACTGTTCTGAAGAACATCAAGAAGAGAAATCCTAAGAATAATGAGATTATCTAAAAACTACAATCCCAAAAGAATCTTGAAGCAATAATACAAGAAATAAAGAAAATTGTCCTGAAATATTAGAACAAGAAGGGAAAATAGAAACAAACAAAAAAAAATCTACTGATTACCACCTAAAAGATATCCTAGGAGGAAAGCCTATAGGAACATCATAGCCAAATTCTGAATGTAGGAAACATGGAGGAGTTAGATGGGGGTGGAATACTGGAGACCTATTCTCATCAAGAATGATTAAAAGAGGGAATTACACACACACACACACACACACACACACACACACATATATCAATCATAATACATATATACATATGTATATATCTACATATATCTAGAAGGGTATAAAATTCTTCTAAATTCAGAAAGAAATAAGAGGGTAAAGGAATAAGGAGGAGGAAGATCATAAAGGAAAAAATTTTAGAGATAACCCCACTCACATCATATTAGGTTAAAGAGAGAACAACATACACATTAAGAAGAAAAGTCTTTTAAATTTATAAAGAAATAAGAGAGTTGGGTATAGGATAAGAGGGGGTGATATACAAGGATGTGTAAATTAAGGGGAAAGAAGGAAGTGTGTGTGTGTGTGCGTGTGTGTGTGTGTGTGTGTGTGTGTGTGTGTGTGTGTGTGTGTAAGGCTATAATAGTCTTCTAAATTCAAATAGGAACAAGAGGGCAAGAGGAAAGGGTAGGGGGAGAAGGTAGGGGAGGGGTCCTTGGAATCGGGGTAAGGTAAGTAATAGGAGGGCAAGGTCATGTAGAAGTAAAGCAGAGTCAGAAGGGATAAGAAATAAGAGATATAAACATAAAATAAAGATCAGGAGTAGAATTATGTAAAAAATTAGTAAATACTAAAGTAGGAGTAGTAATCATGATTTCAAAGTTAAAATTAAAATAGCTTTAATCAAAAAAAAATATGAAAACTACACTATATGTCAGCCTTATTAATCAATATTGTTTCATGTTATATAAAATAACTAGACAGTATAAGATTGGAACACTGCTGTGGAGTAGGAAATGGTGAGTTGGTGGAGTTATAAAAAATATGTAAAGAGTTGGATTTATGAAGGAAGATGTTATCCACCTTCAGAGAAATATGACAAATATAGTGTGATATTATAAATATATATATGTATATACACACACACACATACATATGTGTGTATGGTTGTAGATATCTATATATATGTATGTGTGTGCATCTATCCTCTGTGTGTGTGTGTGTGTGTGTGTGTGTGTGCGCGTACGCACGTGTATATGTATCAGAACTTAATTGTTGCTTTCTTGGGAGGAAGTGGAGAGGAAAGGGAAAAAAAAGAATCAAGTGAAAATGCACTGCAGAAAACAAAAGAAAACCCTCAAGAAAGCAAAGAGAATATAGACAGCTCTCAACATAATATGTAATATTTATTATATAAGCTCTCTTGAAATGGACATCTGTTGCTTTATATTTTTAATTTTTTCTTATGTTCTGATATTCATATGGCAACTTGTTTCTTTTTCTATTTTATATTTAAGTTAAAAAATTATAAAAAGAAAAAAATAATTACATTAAGAAAAAAAGAATGCAATCACTTTGAAAGAAGTGATATCTTGCTTTTTTGTTTGTATCACCATAGCTTAGCACAATGTTTGGCACATGCTAAATGCATAATAAAGACTTGGATTTTTAAAAATTATTCACAGAAACTTTTGAAATGACCAATAAAAATAATAGTTAAACTTAATTTATATTGTGTTTTAAGTTTTTTTCTTTGAATTGATTGATTTAAAATACATTTTTAAACTTGTTTAATTGAACTAAATAAGAAAAAAGAATAGAAAAAATAAAAGGAAAATAAAAACAAAATAAAACATTGTCATGTGCTCATCAGAACATCAGCAAGAATTCAAAATATATAACAATAAATTTCTATTTCAAGAAAGCATATACAATAACACAAGAAATTATATTCTTGAGTGTCCATCTATGCTTCCTTATAGGTTATTCTTTTGTTCTTTATTGCATATTTTAACTTTATTCTTATTTTCCCCTTTCATCATCCCCCCCATCATCATTCATAACTCTCCCAAGCAGACCACAGTTAAGCACAGATATATTTATACATACATACATATATACATATATACATATATATGTATAAGTATATATTTTCACATCCAAATACAGACCCACATACATATACATATATCTATATACACATACATATCCACATATACTCATATACACATACATGCATTTACCCATATATAAATATGTATTTAATGTCATGGCTGACATATAATATAGATTTCTCTCTTAATTGAATCTTTGTCTAAGATCAATGATTACTACCATTACTTTTTTCCCCTAGTGAATTCTACTTGTGATCCTTGTTGTAATATTTCTGTATATTTCTTATTTCATATTTCTGCTAATTCTCCTACTTTAATTCTGCATTTTAGCTTGCCTCACTATTACTTAATCTCTCCCCTACTCATGGATCCCTCCCTTATCTTCTTCCTTCTCCCTTCCCTTTTTATCCCTTTCCCAGTGATTTACACACCTTATCTACTAACATTATTCTATACACCCTTCTATATACTACTTACCCTTTATCCTTTATCCATTAATCTACATACCTTGTCCCACTGCCATAAATCTATACATACTTCTAAACCCTATCTTATCCTATTCCCTTCCCTCTCATTACTTTATAGATTTTAAAGGGTGCTAAATCTTTCATGGTATATATATGTAGTGTTCCCTAATTAACCCATTCCCAATATAAATAGGTTTTCAGAATTACAAGCCTTCCTCCTCCCTCTAATACCTTTCTATTGATTCTTCCTCTGTACTTCATTTGTATAACACAATTACTATATTTTTTATCTTTCCTAGACAGTTTTGTTTTTTTGAATTAGATTATACTCAAATGTACTCCAATCTTTCTTGTGAACTATCCAATTACTGATGTCAATCTTAAATATGTGGTATATATATATATACAACATATAAATGGTTTGTCCATGTCAAGTTTCTTGAAATTAATCTTTAATATTGGCTCTTATATGTTAAATTTTCTATTAAGTTTGAGTTTGGTTGAGACAAAGTCCTGAAAATCATTGAATGTCCATTTTTTTTCATTCGATTTTATGGATAATTTTGCTGAATATGATATTTTTAGCTGCAGATCTAATTCTTTTGATTGCCAGTATGTATTATTCCAGGACTTGCAGTCTTTCACTGTGGCTGCTGCTAAGTCCTGTATAATTCTAATTGTATCTCCAGTACATTTGAATTGTTTGTTTTTTTTCCTTGCAAAATTTTTCTCTTTGATATAGGGGTTTAGAAATTTGACAATGTTTTTATGTGTTTTCCACAAAGGATCTCTTTGAGATGGTAATTAGTGGATTTTTCCCCCTATTACTACTCTTTCCCACCTCTCTCATTTCTATCTCTCCAGGATAATTTTCATTGATTGTTTCTTGCATTGTTGTGTCAAGGTTCATTTTTTGGTCACAGCTTTCAAATAGTCCAATTATTCTTGTATTTTCTTGATCCATTTCTAGATTTGTTGTTTTTCTTATAAAATGTTTCACATGTTCTATTCTTTCATTCTTTACATTCTGTTTTGTTATTTCTTGGTCCCTTATAGCTTCATTGGCTTCCCCTTGCCCAATTCTAATTTTCAAAAAATAATTTTCTCCTTTAAGACTGAATCTCCTTTTCTTATTGGTTAATTTTTTCATAATCTTGGTTTTTTTGAGATAGTTTTTATTTAATTTTTTCTTAGTCTCTTTCATTTGATTTTTAAAGTCTTTTCTGAATTCTATAAATTCTCTCTGGGCAGGAAATGATTTAACATTATTCTTTGGGGTAGAAGAGGCTTTTTTTACTTTATTGTGCTCCTCTGAAGATGAACCTGATTTTCTCTATTCCCACAGTAAGTTTCTATGGTTAAATTCTTTTTTTCTTTGCCTGTTCATTTTTTTTAAATAATAAGAATTATGACAGGAAAAGATAATGATGAATATTGGAGGGGATGTGGGAAAACTGGGACATTAATACATTGTTGGTGTAATTGTGAACTAATCCAACCATTTTGGTGAACAATTTGGAACTATGCTTAAAAGGTTATTAAACTGTGTACACCCTTTGATCCACCAGTATTTCTACAGGGCTTAAGAGATCTCAAAGGGGGAAGAGGAGCCCACATGCGCAAAAATATTTGTGGCAGTCCTTTTTGTAATGGCAAGAAACTGGAAACTAAGTGAATGTCCATCAGTTGGACAATGGCTGAATAAGTTATGGTATATGAATGTTATGGAATATTATTGTTCTATAAGAAACAACCAACAGGATGATGTCAAACTTGGAGAGACTTATATGAACTGATGGAAGGTTTCTGTGAAATCTGTGAAATGAGAAGAACCAGATCATTGTACATAGCAACAGCAAGATTATACAATGATCAATTTTGATGAATGTGGCTCTTCTCAACAAGGCCAGTTCCAATGATCTTGTGATGATGAGAGCCATTTACCCAGAGAGAGGGCTGTGGGAACTGAGCATCAATCACGACCTAGAATTTTCACTTCTTTTGTTGTTGTTTCTTTGAATTTTATTTTCGTTCTCATTTTTTCCCTTTTTGATCTGATTTTTCTTGTGCAATAAGATAATTTTATAAATATGTATGCATATATTGGGTTTACATTTTTAAAAAAATATATAAACATAAGAATTATTAGTGGAAGCACCTCTAACCATGGATAGTGCTTTTGCCTTCATTTGAGTTCTCCCCTCTGATCTGGAACTCCAAACCAAAAGTTCCTTCCTCCTACAAGTGCCAGCAACTAGTAGCATCCTTGCTTTCCTGCTTCTGTACTCACAAGAATGTTGGTTTCTTCTTGCCCAGGACCGTCTTCCTGCAGCACAGTTGGGCCTAGTGCTCCTAATTAGTCCAGGTTACTTCAGTCTTACTGATTACAGACCTCTGACTCCACAAGCAGTCCTGGGGTGAAAGTTTCTGAAGTTCCTGCTGAGATTCCTGCATTATCCAGCTTGCCCTAGGGCTCCCTCTTGATGTTTCTGTGGAGTTAGCCCAAAGGTGTTTGCACTTCACCTGGATTAATCCCACCTGGGGTCTTCAGATCTTCTCAGGTTATCCCAGGAGGACACTTGTTTTGCCCCAATTTTGATTTTTCATAAGTATCTGTTCACCCTGAGGTGCAAATTTGTTGTTTGTGAGGGAAATATGGAGACCTTGAAATTTACTGACCTACAAGTAATTTGCCAGCAAGCTTCCCAGAATCATACGTGTTTTAAGTGTTCAGAATAATATCATAAAAAGAGCTCCAAGATGTGAGTCTTGATGGACACCCATCCTCAACACTTAGGGTGTGGAAAGAGCAAAAAGGTTAGGAGATAAAGGGAATGATCTGACAGGTAGAAAATTGTAGAGGACTGCAGATATTGGGGAACTCTGAGAAAAGTATACTTGAAGCAAAGATATTTACAACCAGGTGTTAACTCAGTGTGATTAATGAGATGATGGTTCTCTAGTTTGCATATACTTAGTATTTAATCTGGTGAAGTAATGGTTCTCTAGTTTACACATACTTAGTGTGCTGTGATGATGTAATCATACTGAAGTATTTAAGGGCTTAGAGGACTGGAAATAGAGACATTTCATCTTTGACCATCCTCTTGGTAGCTCTCCTGCCCACTTCACTCCTCCAGTAAGACCAAGGTTGGCCTGAGATCCTCCAGTGAGGACATTACAGGGAATTAAGCAGGGTTTTCATCCTGGAATGTTCTTTCTCCTCTCCTCCACCTTCTGGCTTCCCTGCTTTCTTTTAAGACTCAGCTTACTTCGTTTCACCTTCAGGTGGAGAATTTTTCTAATTTTCCTTCTCCACTCTCCATCTCCATCTTTTCTGAGAAAACCTTCCATTTACCATTTGTAGTAAATATATGTACTTATGATATTACATTGATAATATGCCATGCTTAGAAATAGATTAGTTGATCAGTGGAAAAGGTTAGGTTCACAAGACAGAATAGTCAACTATAGCAATCTAGTGTTTGACAAACCCAAAGATTCTAAATTTTGGGATAACATTTCATTATTTGATAAAAACTGCTGGGAAAACTGGAAATTAGTATGGCAGAAATTAGGCAAGGACCCACACTTAACACCACATACCAAGATAAGATCAAAATGGGTCCATGACCTAGGCATAAAGAACGAGATTATAAATAAATTAGAGGAACATAGGATAGTTTATCTCTCAGACTTGTGGAGGAGAAAGAAATTTGTGACCAAAGATGAACTAGAGACCATTACTGATCACAAAATAGAAAATTTTGATTATATCAAATTAAAAAGCCTTTGTACAAACAGAACGAATGCAAACAAGATTAGTAGGGAAGCAACAAACTGGGAAAACATCTTTACAATTAAAGGTTCTGATAAAGGCCTCATTTCCAAAATATATAGAGAACTGACTCAAATTTATAAAAAATCAAGCCATTCTCCAATTGATAAATGGTCAAAGGATATGAACAGACAATTTTCAGATGAAGAAATTGAAACTATTACCACTCACATGAAAGAGTGTTCCAAATCACTATTGATCAGAGAAATGCAAATTAAGACAACTCTGAGATATCACTACACACCTGTCAGATTGGCTAAGATGACAGGAAAAAATAATGATGAATGTTGGAGGGGATGCGGGAAAACGGGAACACTGATGCATTGTTGGTGGAGTTGTGAACGAATCCAACCATTCTGGAGAGCAATCTGGAATTATGCCCAAAAAGTTATCAAACTGTGCATACCCTTTGATCCAGCAGTGTTTCTATTGGGCTTATACCCCAAAGAGATACTAAAAAAGGGAAAGGGACCTGTATGTGCCAAAATGTTTGTGGCAGCCCTGTTTGTAGTGGCTAGAAACTGGAAAATGAATGGATGCCCATCAATTGGAGAATGGCTGGGTAAATTGTGGTATATGAATGTTATGGAATATTATTGCTCTGTAAGGAATGACCAGCAGGATGAATACAGAGAGGCTTGGAGAGACCTACATGGACTGATGCTAAGTGAGATGAGCAGAATCAGGAGATCATTATACACTTCTACAACGATATTGTATGAGGATGTATTCTGATGGAAGTGGATTTCTCTGACAAAGAGACTTAACTGAGTTTCATTGGAGAAATGATGGACAGAAACAGCTACACCCAAAGAAGGAATACTGGGAAATGAATGTGAACTATTTGATTTTTGATTTTCTTCCCGAGTTATTTTTACCTTCTGAATCCAATTCTCCCTGTGCAGCGGGAGAACTGTTCGGTTCTGCAAATATGTATTGTATCTAGGATATGCTGCAACATATTTAACATATATAGGACTGCTTGCCATCTTGGGGGGGGGGAGGGAGGGAGGGGAAAAAACGAAACATAAGTGATTGCAAGGGATAATGATGTGTAAAAATTATCCTGGCATGGATTCTGTCAATACAAAGTTATTATTAAATAAAATTAAATTTTAAAAAAAAGATAATATGCCATGTAATATGTAATATTATTACATTATAATATAATGTATAAATATATATCTGTGTAATTTCTATTACATAATATATAAAGAAATCTGTAACTATAAAATTTATACATACAAAATCACTTGCATGTTGTATCCCCCAGGATAATATGAGTTTCTTGAGATAAAAGACCATGTTTTGATTATTCTTCATATCTCCAGGACTTAGCCCAGTGCTTGGAACATAGTAAGTGCTTAATAAATGCTTTTTAAAATACAAATTAAGACAACTCTGAGATACCACCATGCACCTGTCAGACTGGCTAGAATGACAGGGAAAGATAATTCAGAATGTTGGAACAGATGTGGGAAAACAGGGACACTAATACATTGTTGATGGAATTGTGAATACATCCAACCATTCTGGAGAGCAATTTGGAACTATGCTCAAAAAGTTATCAAACTGTGCACACCCTTTGATCCAGCAGTGTTACTACTGGGCTTATATCCCAAAGAGATTATAAAGAAAGGAAAGGGATCTGTATGTGCCAAAATGTTTGTGGCAGCCCTGTTTGTAGTGGCCAGAAACTGGAAACTGAGTAGATGCCCATCTTGGAGAATGGCTGAATAAA